>NW_022595248.1:2552553-2580284 GCF_009176505.1 Sitodiplosis mosellana | reverse complement strand
AAAAACAACACGTTTAAAACTGATTCACCGTTTGCTGTGCTGCCTCTTTTTTCCTCTCTTTCCCTTTCTCTCTAACTCTTACTCATTTCGTTTTTTTTATTCTCTCGTATGGAGATGCAGTTGGTCCTATCATTGCTATGTCATTTTCGTTTCATTCCGAAAAAGCAACCTCTTTCTTTCTCTCTCCATCCGTGTGTTATTACACGGAGCATACATGGCTTGAAAATTGAGCTCAGTTTATCTGCTCGTATTTTTTTTTTGTTCCATTCAAATAACTTCGAACGCAAGTGAATTGTTGTTGCGGATATTTTGTTTCCCACTTGCATCGGAAACGAGTGGGGGAAGAAACAATCAACCCATTCGATTGAATACAAAAAACGAAGAAGAAGAAGAAGAAGAGTTGCTATTAAAATTCTTTTGTTGCAAGGGGTTTTCGGTTTGTTGGCAACTTAAATTCGATCGATAGATAAGGCTCGTGCATGTTGATGTATGCGGCAAAAATGCAAAACACACCACCAATCAATCAAACAACATTTCCATAAACGATATTTCAATCTGAGGAAGAGCCCAAGCGACTATTGGAACCGAATGGAAAAACACCGATGTCGTCGCCAACACACAGATGTAACACGAAAATAGAGTCGAAATTTTTCGACGGAAAACAGCTGGAAAATAATGCACAAACAACTCGTTCTCTATCTCTCTCTCTCTGGCCGTTGAACGCATGAATCACGATCTATAAAAAACGTACCAAACATCAATTGAATTCATCGGTGTTTTCTCTCTAGAGTGAGAAAAAGACGCTTCTCTATCTCTCTCATTCTTCCAAAGTATCCTCTTTGTTCGAGTGAGCACATCAAATTTCGAAACTATTAAATGATATACGTTTGAAATGACGCTTTTGAATTGGACAACAGCACTTACGATTCGATTCAGTGTTGTGTATGTATATCGGTTGGTCTTTATTTATATTTTTTTCATTACTTGTTGTGTTATTCTATTTTGTGTACACTTCTTGTTTTTATTTCTCAATATCTATTTGCCTGTCGTCGATTTCATATAAAAACACAATTATTTTGTCTTTGTTTTTTTTTCTTTTGCTGATTTTTTTTCTACACTTTTTTCGTCGTAGTCGTCGTCGTACAATTAACAGCACTGTTTACACTACTATCTATTTCAATCTCGTATAAAATGAGAATTAATATTATATCGAGTTTGTAACACAGAACTGCCAACTTCAAATTCAGAATTTGTGTATCGGCACAGAAAGAAACAAAAAATTATGGTGATGAAAAACAATTTGACGTTGTTTTTTTTCTCTTCACCGTTCGTGTTGTTGTTGTTGTTGTTGTTGTTGTTGATTGGCAAATAATTAAATACAATTCTGTACACTCAATTTTTTCCATAAACTAAAACAAGTAACAAAATGTGTTGTGTCGTTTTTTCTTCTTTAGACCGAATTAAAGTACAAAATATCTCTACAAATGTCTATATATAAAAAAAATGGTAACCAACTCTTAGTGCAAATATAAAACGCGATTCACAACACTACTCTCTGTGTGTGCTCGATTCATTCTGTTTGACTGCTCTGAAGTCTAGTGCTCATATTTTGTGCTGGCTCACGGAGCTCTAAGGCTGCCTCTGTTGATGTTGAATCGCGTACGAACACACATGCATACGGCATCGCGTATAACGACAGTCGGTCACGAAATAACAAAACACACCAACACAAACCAGCACATACACACAGCACAGCACAGTATACCGAGTCGTAATAGAAAGAAACATAGAGCCACAGAGAGCTGTGAGTGAGAGCGAAGATGTGTGAACACTGTCTTTCACTCGTCCGAAACGTTTGTTTTGGTTTTTACGTTTTTTTTTCTCCCTTCGTTTCTGTATACACACTGACTCCATTGCAGGACGAGTGAGTTAGTGAGTGAGTGAGTGAGTGTAAGAGATTGATTGTGTTGATTTGAATGGCTGCGCGTGTAAAGTCTACAGCACCGACTCACAGCCTGTCACTTTGACTTTTTCTTCTCTCTCACACACAGACACACTCACCAGCATTTTGAAGCAAGTACGTTTTGGTCGATGCGTATATGTTTGTTTTGATTTTGTTGTTGTCACAATTGAATCGACATGTTTGAAGTGAAATTTTTTCGCCTATGCATGTATTGGTTGTATGGCCCGTGTTTACAATTAACATTCAGCTGTGGCATTGTATGCGTACTTCAAAATTCAACGTTATGTGATGCTACATTTTTTTCAGTGCTACGAAGGCGACTCTCCTTTGTATGTGATTTGAAATTATTATAGGCAACACAATAAATAATGCTTTGCGAAACGAATAGAAGATGAAAACAACAACGAGAGAAAAAAAAAAGGAAAACAATATTTGAAATGCGATTGAATATCGCGTTTGTTTGCATGCAATTGAAGTGAAGAGCAGAGAGAAAACAAAAAATTGTGCCAATCGTTAAAACGTCATTCACATTTCATTTTTATTGTTGAACATCACCTACAACAATTTGTATGGACTGCGTACCAGAAATCAAATACACGCAACTTCGTGGAACCTTCAATGTGTAAATGCGTATTAATCTGTTTCCCTAGCTACTAACTGTTAATACATTAAAGGGCAGCGCGTGTTCAGAATTATTTTCCTGCTTTTCGTTGTCTGCTTTTCTTTTATTTCGGTTCGAAATTCGCGTATCGTTTTTTGGAGCAAATGATCGACGCCAAACGAGCACAAAATAAACAGAGACAACAAGCCTTGTTTGTGTGTGTGTCAGCAAATTACAAAAAATTATATATGCTAATTCCATTTTACAAATCAATCATAGACACACTTTTGTCAAGTGTGTGCCCATTCTACGCAATTGATATGAGAGCCACCACACTCGAATGAGAGACAGCGCTGTGCGAGAGAGAGATTGATTAAGACTTGCTCGTGTGTCGATGGTGTGTGCTGTGTGATTTATACGTACGCAATAATGACGATGTATCAATAAAAAGAGAAGCAAAATCAAACGTGAATCTATCGCAAAACCAAATCACTTTTGTTTTTGCCGTTGTTTCGCACTGTCTCTCTCTCTCACTCTTTTGCACGCAACGTGTCGTTCGTTTGCTAGTCGTGTGTGCAATTTTTAGCTCAATCATATGTGAATAGGACGCGCACATATCGTCTAATCGTGATATAAAACATTACGTCGAACGATACGCGATGAACGTGCTTCTTTTTTATTTCAACAAAACCACCTCAAATACACGAGCGCAATTTTCTTGATCTCGTTCACAAGCAACTTTGCAGCAGTAGTTTTTTTCTCTGTTGTTGTTGCTTTTGCCTCGTCCGATTGAAACAGAGAAAGCAATAGGAACAACGTCATTCAAGACTATTTCATAATCAGCATTTTTTTCTTCTTCGCTTCTCTTTTCGCTATTCTCGATAAACTATATTTTTGAAATGCCCACGAATCACAAGCGAGAATCACTATTTTTTCGAATCAATTACGACCTTTTTTGACATTTCATGTGTAGAAATTCGATTTGCAATCGAGTTTCACTTCTTAACGTTACACAATAAAAACGAATGTTTATAAACAAATGGAGACGAAGATTTCTTTAAAAAAAATGATTTTCTTTCCATTTTTTGGGCATTTTTTTTTCATGACAGCTCATCAATTGGGATCATCTTTTATTATCACTGAACTGAAAATGACGGTTCATTTTTTTTGCTTAACGATTCATTCTTTGAATAAATTAACCGAAAAAAAGTTTCATTCTTCGCTTTTAGTATTGAAAATGCCTATTCATACACCGAACCGAAGAGGGTCTTCGCTGAAAATCGAAAAAAAATGGAGAATCTTTCGGAAGGGAATTTCTACTCACTTGCATTGCTTTTTTTGTTGTTGGTGGTTGCATAAAATCCACCAAATTAATCACAATTTTAATACTATACAAAAGAGATGACTTGAATTTTCCTCTAAATATTAGGTAAAAAAAAAAGAGACAGATAGACCTAAAACACTTCGTACACTTCGCGTCTTCTAGTTGCTGCCACAACTGTTGTGTTTGATTTATTTTTTCACTCTGTTTTGTGTACGGTAAGGAGAGCGATAGATTTGTGGTGTCTTTGTTATTGCGTATGTGCTTCGAAGTTTGGTTGCGATTGGATCACAAACGACGCAGCAGCAGCAGTAGCAGCAGCACCACAACCAAAACGGCTACAAGAATAATAACAATAATAATTTCTATGTTTATGTACAGGCCGAAATAGAGAAGAAAAACGGCATACACGCGCAAGCCAATCTATGTTGTTATGAGCCACACAAAAACTGTATACAGAAAAATCAGCTGCTATTTCTTGTTTGTATCAATGTGTATCAGTCATATGCTGGTTGTTTTGATGCACACAAACACACACTCACACGACGCGACACGACACGACACACACACTTGTTCACCACACACACAGCAAATCGACTCGTCCCCAACTACTACGCGCAAACAAACACATCAACACTGTGAATTCATATTTTTCGAAGGCTTCTGTTAAGCAGGTTTCGAGTTTTAACACCAGCCAGCGCCTCAATCTGTACGCTCAGTGTTGCCAAATTGTGTATGTTTTTGTTTGAAATGCAGTGAGTTTAAAACACTCACAAAATTCCGTTTTTATTTTTAAAACTTTTTATCGTCAAGTTCTCGGTTATCGCTGGCGAAAAAATAGATTTTTTTTTTTAATTTCCTGTATTCTCTTGATATGCCATTGCTTTTGCGTCTTTTTCCTCAATTTATTTCACATTGTGCTGGTTGATTCGCTTTCATTGAGCTTCGAAACTAAAATGAGATTGCCCGTGGCATTTTCACACGACGTGCATTTTGACGGACGATTCCAATTCGGTTGCGCATTTAATATAAATCACGTACGATTGATAATAACGATTATGCACCCAATCGGCCAAACGTAGTCGTTTTTTTGCATGGCTTTCTTCAACCGTGTGAGATAAGAATGAAATTAGAGCTGGTTGCGCATTTCTTTGCAATACTTTCCGTTCAAAATTATCCCCCCTCGGTCAAACTAAATCAGACGCACAAAAACAACCGTTTGTGTACTAGACAGAAAGTATGTCATAGAAAACACAATAAAATTGTGTATTATCACACGCCGTCGTCGTCGTCGTCGTCGTTCGGACCAAATTTCATACATATCGCTCCATTATCACCAACCTCTGGTGTATTTGTGTACGGATCTGTTGCCCATGTGCACTTCGTATCGCAAACAGACGGCACTAATTGAATGAGTCTTTTGCAAAGTATTGCTGTTATCAATTGCGTTATCGCCTTTCGTAACACACAATGGCGTTGCATAGACACGTAATCCACTCCATGTCCAAGTGATGAGTCTGTGTTTGTGTTTTGGCTCTTTTTTTTGTTTGTATTTTGATTTTGAACCGTGAAATTAGATTCGGGAGCAATATAAACAAAACGATGATAGGCGAACAGAAAAAAAAACTAGAGTATATCGACATGAGTTTATCCTCCATCGCAATTCCTACGACGTAATCATATATTTCTTTGATAGAAATTGCCAATTGCATTGAGGTTTTTTTTTCTGCTTTCAGTCGGAGAAAAATGCGATGCACAGGAATTTTGTGCACGCGAAAAGTTTTTCTTTTTCTTCGATTGAAAATAAACGAACTAAAATTTAACTGCGACGTTTCTGATGCAATAATCGAGAATGTTGGGGTCTTGAAATTGAAACGTTGTTTACTTTTAAGTTTTTGCTAGGGATAACCACAGTTTTAAGCTACTTCATCACATTGAATAGACGTAATTCCGGTTTTTGTGAACGAGAAAAATGATTTTACTAAACGAGCAATCAAACAAAAACTACCGAAACAGAAAAAGAAAGTTGGTTTATTAAACCAAAAAAGTACATACCATGGTCATTCACTCAGCTTTTGGTGAGATTCACTCTCTTGGCTGAAAAAAGACATTTGCTGCACACTTGATGAAGACATTTATTTACTTTTTTGAATCGTGAATATTTTTGCTTTATTTTATTTGAAAAAAAAAAACTCTTCTGCCAATGGCAGATTGCCATCAAAACATTTTTTTTAGTAAAATGACGTTTTTCGAAAAAAAAAAACATCGAAAATCTCAAAAAAGAATTGACAATCAAGTTTTGTTTATTATTGTTAATAAATAGAATTTTATTTCCTCAATGTAGTTTTTGTTTTTGTTTTTGTTTTACATAAATTAGTGTGTGTGGTTGAACATGAATTAGAACTGTTAAACAATCAAAATCGTACTTACAAGAATTGAATTTGCACAAACTAAGATTGGCGCATTTGATGCAAAGAAATTGTTTCTTTTTATATATTGCCTCCACTGTGGATCATTCTAATTAAACTCTATGAATCAAGTCAACGATTTTCTACGGTAACTGTTCGTTGCATTCGTTTAAGAAACGAGCTACACGGTCCGGAGAGATAGACAGATAGAGAGAGAGGGAGAGAGAGAGAGAGAGAGAGAGAGAGAGAGAGAGAGAGAGAGAGCAGTGATCATAAAATCTAGTTCAAAAATATTCATGCTATTTTCAACGATAACTTCGAAAATTAATGGATACATGTTAGATCATCATGATAGTACACATATCGGCAAGGCCATATATAACATATAAAATCGAAAATGCCGTTAATAGGCTATTATGTCGAAACAACCGAAAAACAACAACGAACAACATATTCCGAGATTATTTATAAATAAATGGTTTTTGTGTGCTGTGATAAAGTGTGAAGTTTTGTCTTTCGTCCATTTGATGCATCTGTTCGTCAACATTTTGATCGTTTGTGTGATAAGCACAGATTCACATGTAGCAAAAGCGTGTCGATCGGAAGATCGACACAAGGAGAGAGAGAGAGAGAACGAGAGAATTGTGAACTTTACCCAATAATTCAAGTGATAAGATCGTTGTCACTGAAAAATGATGCTCTTTTCGAAATGAACAACGAAAATGTTTCGTCGATCGATTGAACAGAATTTAGTAGTAAGTCGCAGATGTTATCACAATGTACAACACTTTTGTTGTTTACAAATTTCATTTGTTGTTTATTTCGATGGTTATTTATTGAATAAATCATCGACGACATCATCGAACGATCGTTCATTTTTCTTCGTCTTCTTTATTAAATGTGATGTATCGATCGTTCATTATGATGAAATTGAGACGAACACGTCAATAGAGCAGAATTCTGCGTAAGTAGCACTGGAAATTGACGAAAGTTTGGAGATTCATCGCGAAATCCACGCGTTCCGTGAATCACGAAAACCCAAGCGAAAACCAATATGAAAGTTGCTTGCACTTGTTGGATTTTGCTTTGTTGATTCAAAGATTGAGAGTGTTAATCAGATGTATTGTGACGATTGAGTGCAAAAATAAGCTTCAGCTTACTAAGTTTTGCATAAATAATGACTCACTACGTTGCTGAGTGGGGCAGGCTAAATCAACAAAAACTCGAATCACTTATTGATTGTGCAAGATAAGCAATGGCCACAAGCGATGTTTGAAGATATTTGTTTACGGTCATTTGTTTGTTGTTTATTGGTGAAGTCACCAGCTGACTGTAGTTCCAATCACCTGATTGATTTCACGGTGCGATCAGTGTCAATGATGTTGGTAAATTAAACGCACAAACGCTTTTGCTGTGCAAAACAACTTGAAATGTAAACAACTTTGATCGCCAATGCAATTGCGAATCGTTTGTAATCACTCTCACTTTGTTTACGGCATTTGCCAGACTCGTTGTTTACACGTTGTTGTGCCGTTTGCAAAGCGAATGCAACGAAAGTTGTTTGACTGGACTTGATTTTGTGTGGTTCAATCTATATCAGCGTAGTACACACACAGCAGTGTCTACATCCAACAACAAAGTGTACATGTCTATCACACATACTTGTTGTATGATTACAATTTGGATTTGTGTGCACACATTTTTTCTATATTTTTTTTTCTATATAATTTTTGTTTTGCTTCAAATTGTTTTCAAAAGATGTAAATATCGTTAATCTAGATAAAAGATTAAAAAAGATTCAGTGGCTGAGACAGCAATTTTCTATTCCATTTTTTTCGCCTTCTTCTTCTTCTTCTAATTTTTGATTTGGCACTGTTAGCCGCTTCATTTCTTTTTTGTAATTCGTCTTTGTAATTTATCTATTTTCAAAAAATCCATTTTAAGCATTTTGGTTTACCACTTGGACTTGGTTTTGTTTTGTTTTGTTTGTTTGTTTGTTTAAAATCACATTTTAAAAAGCTAATCAGAGCATCGATGCATTTTTTTCGGGACCCAGCCATTGAACAATTAATAAAAAACTATCTAACTACTTACATCGATAGAAAAAAAAACACAATGAAAATTCGCCCTAATTTGTTGTGTATGTCTGGTCTCACGCTGCTATTTTATTCTGGGTTGTTTCAATTTAAAAATGGCATTGCGATCATCGTAGCTACAAAATTGATGTCGCCACTAAATTGTCAAAGCAATCTATTTTAAACGGAAAAGTCAATATTGCCTCGTTTATATATTGACGCGCAAAATTGACTTTAAAAACTTGTGAAAATTTCCAAAATTTTCATGCTATTTGTGAGTGTGTATTTCTGTGTGTATGTGTTTATAATTTGTGGATCGGATGGCTGTTTTGTTTTTTTAATTTGAAAACACAATTTTGATACAAAGGTAAATTGTTTGCGTTCGTTTATTGAAATCATAATTCAGGAGGAAATCATCAAAGACAGTACAGTAAATTGAAAATTGGTTTAAATTCGAAAATTTGATTAAAATCCAGAAATCAAATTTTCTTCAATTTTTCTTTTCGTTCTTTGAAAAAATTCACAATTAAAGGCACTATTTCTAAAGCGCACGATTGTGAATCGGTGGACAATTTTTCCAATCAAATATGATTGTTTTTATATGGAGAAAATCGTCTATGATCGTATGTTTGCTATTTCCAAGGCAACGATCTATGCACGATTTCAAAAAGATCGTACACGATTGCAATCGTGTGCCTTGGAAATAGTGCCCTAAAAAAATTAAACAAAAATGTACAGAATTTTCACAAGAAAAAAAAAACCAGAGAATTAAATCGTAATTATATCAAAAAGAACTCATAATTCGTGTTTCATGTCGCTGAAAATGAGAATATTACCATTTGTTTGTGGTCTAATTGAAGTTTGAATGAGAGAAGGAGTGTGTTTGTTTGATCACGGTGTATTGAGTTGGGAACAATTTTGGATTGGTTGAGTTGGGTGCCATTATTTTCTCCATTTTTCACGATCATTATGTGTGTGGGTATGTGTTTGTGTGTGATATATCATCAAAATCGTTTTTGTAAATCGAATAGAATAAACGTTTTTAATTGTAAATTGTATGAGAATGAAATATACATGTATATAAATATTTTGGTTGTTTGTTTCTAATGTCAAGTGTGTTTAATGCTCTAAATAACAAAAAGTTTGCTTCTTTTGTAATACAATAAAACATATTCCATTTTATACATGTTTTGTTCTCCTTTTGTTCCGTTTTTTCTCTCTGTTTTTAGTGTTCCGAATGAAATGAAAGTAAAAAGAAGACTCAAACTGAATTTTGTATTCAAATTAAATAGGATTCTTTGGCAAATAAAACTAACCAATAGAAAAAAATGAAATTTTTCAACAAATAAGAAGAAAAGTTTGCTTTTTTTGATTGCAGATTTGGATCGTGTCTTAAAATGAAATGAAATAACAATGTTTTTTTTTTTCAAACTAACAATAAATACAATAAAGAAATTCGAATCAATTTCGAGATAAATCAACAGTAGCAACAAAAACATATTTGTTTTGGCCAACGAATTAAAATATTAGAAGGATTTATAACTTTCGTTTGTGTTTGTTTTTCTCTTGGATAACGTTCAAATAGGAGACATTTCATTTTAAAATATATTCATTTAAATTATCGATTTCAACAGTAAATATTGATTTGAATTAAATTGTTTTTTTTTTTTAATAATTTTTATATTCCATCGAACAAAAATGTCATCGTCTAAACATCGATACGAACTCGAGAAAGAAAAAGAATTAATTATTTGCTTCAATCCGCTAGCGACTCAAATATATATATATGTGACCAACCCTATCTTATAAATGTTTATTATATACTTTCAATGTGTTCCTTGTTCTTCTTTATAAAATTTCAAATTTCTAGCATTTTTTGTTTTGATTTGGTTTACGTTCATCTTTTTGTTTCTTTCAAATAATTGTGTGACTTTGAGTTGAGTTAAGAGATGTTTCTTTAGAATATATAAGTGTCTAACAGTGTCGATATTCAATTCAAATTTGTTCGATTTTCTTTCTATTCGCTAGTTTCATCTTCTTTTCTGTGGCTGTATTTCTTATAAAAACGTGTTTTTTTCCTTCAAAAAATGTTCGTTTTTGTGTCTCTAGGTGTGTCTTTTTTCAATTTGTTTTTCCTCAATGGTTTTCATTTTGTTGTTAAAGTTTTCTTTTTTTGTTGTTGTTCAAGACATTGTGATTTGTTTTAAAAAACAATTTCTATAATCAATTAAGTTTAAATTAAATGTTCCAGACAACCTTAGAAATGATATAATTTCTATAATTCAAATGCCAATTGTTTTTTTTGTCGTTAAATTCGTTTCAAACAAAACGAATGTCGAATAATTCGTTGGTTTCATATTAAAAAATAAAATTGTTTAATTTTCATTAACGTTTTGTTGCTTGTTTATTTTATTTTTTTAATTTCGTTCCGGAGTGTCTTCGCTCCGTTGCGTACAGAACCAAAAAAAAAAACAACTAAAGAAGAAGTGATAATAATAAATTGTTCATGATCAGAAATCATGCACATAAATTGAATGAGTTGAATATGATGAAGCAGTCCTGAACAGCACACAACCTCACTGCTTCCGTAATGTAGTCGCGGACGATGGATTTGATGAATATTATAAACGATAAACACGGTAAAACGGCATTAACGATAAAATACGCCTCTTGCTATGTAAGCATTCTGAAGAACATTATTGCCAGAGCTATGTTTACCACTAGCACCAGCAGAACTAGTTGCTGGCGCGAGAACCAGTCCTAGAGACGAGAATAAAAAATGAAAAGAGAAAGAGAGAAAAAGTGCACAAAATGGTGGAGAAAATTCGATTAGAATTAATAATTTTAACAATAGAGAGAGAGAGAGAATGACATGGATTTCTATACAATCTGCTCAAGAGAAGCGGCTCGCAAGCATAATGGTAGAACAGTATTTTAATCTTAGCAAAATGCGTGACATGAATGAACCAGAGTTGCAGAAATTAAAGACCGACATTTACATCGATTTTTTCTTAAATAAACACACATATTGAAAGCGTGAAATTGCGATTTCGCATCAACTTTTTTTTTGTCCGTATCATACAAAATACTGGAGCTTCAAGCTTTTTGTTTTGCATGCCAGCGAAGCGGAGATTGCTTTTTAAAATAAGAGATTTTTTTTTACATTAATACACGTTCCAGGCCATTGAATGAAAATGTTAACATTCTGGAAAAAATTTCCTCACGAGCAGAAGAAAATGAGTTAATAAACGGATGACCATTTATCGATAGGCAACACAACAACTAACATGCAGTTTTATGGTAATGATTGAACTTATCATAGATCTATTTGGCAGCAATAGACAACTAAAAGCGAATTAGAAGCGATGAACGCAGTGAAAGAACGAGTCAAGTGGATGGATTGATTTTTAAAGTATAATTTCAGTAATTTCAGTGAATCACTGATTAGTGTACAACAAGTTCGCCTTGTGGAAATCATACAATGATGGAATTTCTGCTACAGCCAATTCAATTATGCTTAGGGCCGCTTCATTTAAGGCTAGTGATTCATTTTTCCTGTAGAACAGAAATAAGCTTTTTGACTTTACTTCACTTCGATTGTGGGTATATTTTTCCACTTAGCCTGATTGACTTAGGTAAATCATTCAATTAAGCTCACTCTATTCCACTGCGGTTACATCGACTTGTTCTTTCGACGATTTGTCTATTGATTTTTGATTAATCGCCATTAGTCGGCGGTTTGAAGGCGATTTCAAGCTTAAAGTAGTCGACTTAATCTAACCAGCGAGAAAAAAGATATGGTAAAAAAAAACGGTTGCATGCACAGCTTTAGACTAGACTAATGATAGAGCATTTTCTGGTGCTTTTTATTCGTTTTCTTCATTATGATGAAAACATCTTTTACTCAATCCTGGGCGTAACCCATTAACGAATTACAAAATTCGTCGCCCCTATCCAAAATACAAAAACCTAACACACAAATCAATCTCTGTCACTTAAATATTTAAACGACACATCTATAAGACATATAGCTCATATGTACGAAATATCAACAATGAATAAAATGAGAGCCCAACGAAAATCCGATGTCCCATATGGTATTAGCAACAAAATGGTAGCTATTTGCAAATGATATGAGCCACAATTCGTGGCCCACGAACTAAACTGGCCAAAAAATAGCAATGAATTTTTATCAAAGGAATCAGATCTATCAGTCTAGATGAAGGGTGAATATGTCAAGTGGAAAAGTTGATGATTCTTTTATCCATCAATCACTTCCACTTTCAGCGCATAAATGGATACGAGACACCAATTTCAATAAAAACAAGCTTTTCACATTACTAGAAATCAATTTGCGTATTAGATGGATCCAAAACAAAAAGAGGTAAAAAAAATTAAAATAGCGATGGTCTAAACATACATTTTTTGTACACATATTGATACCAATTTCGACTTTTGAATTAGATGACAAAATAAAAACATGTAAACATCAATTATAAATTTTTGGTTTGTGGTTTCAATCGAATTGCTTCTGAGAAATGGAATGAAATACAACGGTTTGTTTGTTCTGGTAATCAGAGCAATTGATTGGATCAAAAGCAATGTTAATACTAACATACCTACAAATCTCTCTGTTCGATGTGTTTGTGTGTTTTTTTGAGTGTTTGAACGGATAACAGCAGGTAATGTTAGAGCGAGGTAGTAACAAGGGATACGAAAAAGGATAACAAGGTTTATAAATAGTGTTTTTTGTAAATTGTAAATTTTGCAAATACATAGATGTTGTTGGTTTCAAATAAAAGATAAGTCATGGTCAGTCGCGACTAATATAGAATGAGAGAGAAAATAAAATGAGTAGTAAACTAATTCTTTTAATTTATTTTTGGTAACGAGTACAAGATTGCTATTTGTATTCGTTTGTTCTATTCTAAAACAAAATATTGTTTCGTTACTCTCCCCAAGGAGAAATGGATCTTATTTCAAAAAAAACATAACAGATGTTCGATGAATATATATATTTTTTTTCTTTGGGTAGCTTAACACTAGCGAGAGAAAAAATTGTAGAAAAATTAGAGTGTATGCAGAGTTTAGAGGAAGCGGATATAAACGTTTATTCATGCGTTTGGTTTCGAATTTGGAATTTTGATTAGTAAAAAGAACAACTTCATTGACACAAGCCTGGCCGTATTAACGATCGATTCGGAAGGTTCTCGTGTATGTTTCGATTGTGGTTTGAAAATAATGTAGAAAAAAAACGGATCTAGGAAAAAAAATTCATAGCCAAACGAAAAAAAACCAAAATCAAAAGATCTTTGACATTGTGAAATGCAAAAAAGTCTGGGAAAAACAATTGAAAATTATTAGGTAGCACATCGTGATTGATTTCACATCAAAAACTGAAGGAAATTGAAAATACTTGTCACAAAACACGCACGCACACATCGAGAAAAGTAAATTCGCTGTTGCTGACAAGTCGCATATCAACAAACGAATGAGAAAAATTAAGCAACAATATTCAAACAAAATGAAAACAAATCAGAAAAACAACTGAAAATGAAATGAAAGAAGAAAAAAAAAACGAAATTAAAAAAAGGGCAAAATCAAAACGTACCTTCACTTGCGGACTGACCAAATAAAGCAGTGGATTAGCCTTTAACCGTTCGCTTAATTCGATTTGACGTCGGACTTCTTCGCGTCGTGCTGAACCAAGTGCCGACACTTCTTCGCGAGGCATTGGATACGTAGCACGCGGAAGCTCCTGAACATCAGGCAATGACTTTTTTCGACTCAATGGCAATGCAATTGGAATACTCTGTGTCATTTCGTTTTTGTGAATGAATATCACGCGGGAAAAATTGATTTCGCGGATAAATTTGACGCGGAAACACATACGGCGTGCCAGCGAGCGATTCGACGATAGAAGAGAAAAAAAACCATGGAAAGAAAATATTTGTCATGAATATCGGCTTCTTAAAATTGTACACAAAAAGAATTAGATTGATTGATTGCTTGAAATTGTTTTGTTTGTTAATTGGGTTTTAAGGCTTGGAGTTAGTGGACAACATTGAAATTCGTAGGTATCAAACATACTTTCTGCGTTTGGAGCAGATTTGAATGTTCTTTTTTTTGCGTGTGGTTAAAACGAATTGGAAAAAAACAAAAGCCATGAAATTAGAATATACACCTCAACCGGTGGAGTGACAATCCAACTTTCTGATGCTCGTCGCGCTAACAAAGCCGGCGAAAACATAAGATCCTCCTCTTCGTCTTCATAATCATCTTCCTGATACCAATGCATTCTAAATGATCATCTATTACGGTCAGCACAAATTGATCACAAACGATCGTTTATTGCGAACGTGCGATTGGTTACGTTGGCTCTTCGTTCTTTAGACGAATAATGATTATTATTTCAAATTTTTAATTCGAAAAGTGAAAATGCCAAAATCCAAAGTGTTCATTCAATTTTTTTGTCGCCGCAAAATAATATATTCACTGCTCTGACCTTGTGTTCGTTCGCCAGATGAAGGATTAAAATCGAAATTTGACGAATTAAATGATTGGTCCGCTTGAACGTTCGGTACGTTTAACTGAATAGAGAGACACATACGCACACTCACACCCCACCCGTTCGTTCTCACAGTCAATTTGTTCGGCTGAGTATTTCTTTCTTTAATTTTTTTTTTCGCTTTAAAATCGCTTTATTTCGTCGACACGGAGTCGCTCATGTTTTTCTCTCTTTCGCCTGCACTTATTTTCTCTATCATCGGAATCGTTGTTTTGTTGTGTCGAAAATAAAGGTAACCGTTTCGAAGCCGAATGAATGAGAAATGGATTTCTATTGTATTTTTAAAAAAAGTCTCTCCTTAGTTTCTTCTTCACTGGCAATTATATGCGCCTAAATTTAGAAACACGCAGTCTGTGCTGTTTATTCAAGCTAGTCGAACGAGAGATAGAGCGCGCTTCTTCGTATATATATACACAAACGCACACACTTTTAACATGAGCAATTTGCTCGAGCTAATGCGACTGATGAACGTTTCGTTTGCTATTGAAAATGATTATGTATGCAAACTTGTCTATATGATCGACAAAGTCAATTAAAATGCATTGAGCGTGGACCAAGTCTTTGTTTTGCACTTGGCGAAACCAACGAAATAGAAAAAAAAAACAAAAACGAAACGAAAATAAATTAATATGAACTATAAAAGAAAATTGATTGAAAACTAATTGGCTCTTGAAATGGCTGAGTGAGATATAAAAATGTGTTGACAATTTGAACTGGGAGATCACACCGTTGATCGCAAATCACATTGATTGTTTACATTCTAGATGAATCTGTCGATGCACGACCGATAGTGGCAGCGAGACGGAAATTGTTTTATTGCTTGCTCTGATCAAGTGGTTTTGACGATGAATTAGAATGGTTTTCAAATTTTTTTGTCGATCTGTCTTTTTTGAACAACTTTCCGTCGGAGTGTGTTTGTCTTTTTCCGTCGGTGTGTGTTCTGACGTTGGCTTGAAAATGAGACCACTTCTGACTCGATGAAATTCGTTTGAAAATCAAACACAATTGCAATATGATACGCAAAACTATTGACGAACTCTTTGAACCAAAGAAAAAAAGAAGTGAAATATGAAAATACACCGTTAAAATGCCGCACACGACCAGTCACTGAAAAAATACTGACGAAAATCCGTGACTGCTGGCGAATAAAATAAATGAAACTTAAGCTCGTTTTCTCTCGCTCTCTCACACTTTTGCTCGCCTCTTATTTTCTAGCGACTGAAAACACAACGCATTGAAAATGACATTACAAATATATACACGCGCTTTTCTTCACTCTCTCTCTCACTTTGACACATACTCACACCAAGAGGACTTGGCTCACACTGAGCCCATCGAGAGTGTTTCTAGCATTTCACTTGAAAGCTATTGTACAATTGATGAATATATTTTGTCGGTTTATCTGTGCGAAAGAAGATGTCACACAGCGATTAAATGAAGGATTTTTCTATGTATTCATATCCGCACGCACACATCAACTGGCTCATATCATCAAAGTGGATTGCAGTTGTCGAATCGGCGGCGAATGTATGAGACTGAGATAGAGATAGAGCTGCTGATGATGATTCTACTGACGATGATTGAGCTTATGGGTATCAGTGCGCCAGCAAGGAAAGAACAAAAAAAAACTGTATGTAAATGATTCAACGAAGTAAATAATTCAAGCGAGAGAGACATCGTCATATGAATCGAAAACAGTCGAGAGGATTCATGTGAATACATAGCGCGCTATTTTTGAATTGAAACGATGAGCTCGTTACATCGGTCTATAGGCTAAGCTCGCGAATATGTGTGTGAGAGAAATAAGAAGAAACAGTTGTTAGAATTTTCCATTAAAAAGACGAACACAGAATAGATTTGTTTCTTCTTCGTGATGCTTTTTTCCCCTTATATTCGCAACGACTCGGTCGCAAATTGGCTGGCATTAAAATGACATACGCACATTTGCTTGTTTATCAAATCCAATCAATCGGGATATAGTACACACACAATATGTATGACAAAATACCGTTAATAACGACGTTTTATTTTGCATACTGTTTCTCTTGCCTAAAGAATGTTCGATATTAGCGAAATCACATTGTTAGCGCTAAAAAGTAGCAGCAGTGACAACAACAATGACCAAAAAACTGGGTTATTCGAAAATATTCGGTTAACAATGAAAATATGCGAGAAAATACTTTTTACTGTATATTTATTTTCTTTTGAGAGAGATAGAGCTGAGAGGGAGAGAGAAACAGCAAAAAATAAAAACGCTGTCGAGTTATGTCACGCGGGGCCATGTATTGATATTAATAGGATTGCATTTTGTTAGTTTTGGTTATTGTGTTAAAGTCGTCTATAACCGAGAAACAAATTATACCAACCGAACAAAGAAGAAGAAACGAAAAAGAGAAACAAACGAAAGGAAATTGGTTTGCGACGAAAAATGGGAGTCGGATACATACCTTAAGTTTACCGGATTTACCGAAGAAACCACCACCACCACCTCCAGCTGATGCTGCAGCAACGCCTGGCTTTTGAGGCGTGTACAGACTTTCTGTTCGTTTCGGTTCACGTGGTGATGGTATTATATCTTGGCCTAGGTTTCGTTGTCGCAGCAAAACATCTTCGAACGGTTGATTTGGCGTTGAGTACGTTGGCTGCACACTCGACGATGTCAATGATGCGCGAGGCGATGGCTTTCCAATGCCAGTCATTACAGAACCATTTCCAGCTGGATTGACTGCAAGAAAACCAAATTAAATGGGTCAAATTAGGAAAATCTCCTTCTAATCTCAATGAAATGCTTTGAAATAGAACCAAAACCAATTGAAACTTTCAAACAAAACAAAAAAACTCACCTGACGACTGATTTGGTACTGCTGGTGTCATTGCAACCGATCCTATGTTTCTAAATGCAGATCCCGCGCGTGTGTTACGATCAACGGTGTCAGCGGTGGCTTGATTTTGTGACGGATTCAAATTGTTTGTTGGCGGTAAAATGCTTCGATCGATTGATGGTTGTCGTGAACCGCCCAGTCTGCTGGCGGCACGTGCATATCTATCTACGGATGAATCACGGCTCGGTGGCCGTTTATAATGATCAAAATGATCGATGGAAGATTGTGAAAATGATGAGCCAATGTGTGGCCGCGTTGATTCGTTAACGTTACGTGAGTTTCGTCGTAAATTCGATGGTCCAGGCCCCAAATCGGGTGTGTTATCCGTTTGATCGTATTGATTTTGATTTGAATATTGTTGATTGGCATACTGTGAAACGGCACCGCTTTGGTAATCTTGTGCTCCATCCACTTGTTGGCTACCTAAGCTATAATTTTGGTATGAGGACTGTTGCTGAGTATTATACTGTTGTCCATATTGCATTTGTGATTCGCCAGCACCACCGTACGGCGATTGCATCATATTATTTGCAGGATACTTTGATTGCATTTGTGGAACATTGCCCGTATAGCTACTATTATTAAATTGTTGTGTATTTGACTGAGTGAAAACATTTTGATTCGGCGTATTGTAATTGGATAGATTGGATGGCTCTTGATTGCCGTAACTGTTGTACATATCCGGTTGATACGTTTTAAATGGTGGTTGCGTTCCAATTGGAGGTGTGTAGTGTAATGTGTGCTGTGGCAACGGTCCGATGTTGGCACCGGGCGGTACATCGATCGATGCCTGTTTCTGTAGCATCGACTGGCGACGGAGTGAGGCTTGATTTGGAAATGATGGTTGTTTTTGTGGCGTCGAATCGATGCTGGCCTGTGTTGGCAAATGATTTGGGGTTGTGTTACTGCTGGCCTGTGTCATTAGGTGAGGTTTAATATGCGCCGTCACCGATGGCATTGGCGGATCGTTTGGTGATCGATAACGATCCCTAACCCGAAGCCGCTCGAAACGATCCAACACCGATGGCTTGAAATCGGGCGCAAATTCACGCGCTGTTGCCACCGCTATTTCCGAATCGACACGTGCATGATCGCCCACTGAATCGGCCATTTCGGCTTTGCTACGTGCAGTCGCCGTTCGTGATACCGCAATGTCAGCCTTTTGTAATGCATATTTTGAGGCACGTTGTGACGAACTGACCGCTGCATCGATGCGCTCACGAAACTTTGCCGATCGCATCAAAAACAAATGCTTCTTCTTTTGACTCGTTATCAATACATTGTATTTATATTTGCCCTCCTCTTTAGAACCATCACGAAATGTGGTCACACCATAGCCATGCTTCTTGTTATTGTGCCACTCTCCTTCATATCTGGAAAAATGAAACAAGAGAGGAGGAGAAGAGAGAAGATGATGAGATTCAATGAAGTCAGCAGAATAGTTTTCTATTTCGACACTTACTTAAGGCCATCGCTACGCTCTGAAATACCGTATCCATCTCGTTTATCACGTTTCCATTCACCCATATACACTTCGGTTACACTTGGATCTAAGTGCTCTTCATCTACTGTAAAACTGGCATTTGAATCTGTTTGCACAGACCTGCGGATGAAGAAATGGATAAAGTAACGGATTAGCAACGTATACTTTTGAGTATATCTATCACTATGTTTGAAGCATGTCATTTTTCATACTTATTTGATATAGCAGATTGTGATGATCCTGTACTAATCCATGATGCAGTCGATATTGTTGATCTAATACTGCCCGATGCATTGCCACGCTTCTCCAAATCGCCGGTGCTCCGCATTTTCTTCAATTTTAAGCCCTGCAGATGAGCGTTATTTTTCAATAAATATCCAGCATTTACCTTAACTTCTCCATTTCAAGTTTGAAAAATTACATTCGAAATGTAATTTTGAAACTTGAACGATGATTTATGTGCATTGAGTAATAATTTCTTACCGATAAAAGTCCTTTTCTCGTTTTGTCTACTAAACTATTTCGTCGTGCTGGAGATTCATCGGATTTGGCTTTCAACACAAAACCGCCACGAATTTCGTCCATCCGATGATTACGCTTTTCAGCGGCATCAACACTTCCGCTGCCCCCTTCATTGCTTCGCAACGAAGTCATTGATGTTTGAATATTTTTTGGTCGATAGTGTGATGCAAGACCAAACGGTGCGCTCGTTCGAACACCGTAGCCATGTCGTTTCCCTTCTTGCCATTGACCTTGGTATGTACCTAAAATGCAGGAGTTAAAACAACAAATCAGCCATTTTTAATGTACATAAATATTGATTTAATATCCAGTTTCAATCATAAATGCCAAAAAGCAAAGAAGAATTCACCACCACCGCCGCCACAATATGTTGACTTAATTTTTGGTGTGCAAAACTTTTGAAACAACAACTTCAAAAGTTTCGATATAAAAAAGTAAACTAGCACAAACTAGTGCATGTGTTTGATGTGCTTTTTGCTCAAAAAGTTTGGCTTCATGGGTTATGATTTATTGACAGAAATGAATTGAAAAGAAATACATGATGTGGTTTGAAAATCGGTTGGTTCACTGAAATACACACATAGGGTTTTATCCGGATAGAAAACTTTTTGTACGTATTAACGGTAATTTGAGAAGAGAATTAGCAAAAGGGTTTCAAAACCGTCTTATCTGTTTTGGTTTGGCCAGAGTTTACGTGTGCAAACTATGTGACCGCACGCAAATATGGCTTAACAGCAGCACACATTGCATAGCATTTGAGTAAAATGAACCGACAACATCAGATCATTTAGAAGGTTTCGCAGCTTATGTTCATTCAGTTTTTGATGTGTAATACCATTTTTGCCCAGTAGCAACAGCACCAACAAATTATAAAAAGGAAAAAAAATCGTTAAAGTGAGCATTCCAATCCATTCATGTTTTTATTTACATGGAAAGAGTGTGTGTGTGTGCGAGTGAAGACCCTCAACTGATTTGATTATATCAGCTATCTATTCTAATCAAATAAACTGTGTTGACATTGAATTATATCCATATATAGATGTATTTTACCTCCATCAGCATAGGTTTCTGAGCCGTATCCGTCTTGTAAGCCACTCGCCCAAGTTCCTTCATATTTCGCTGTTGATGTAGCACTTTGTCGGACACCATAACGACCCTTTGAGCCGCTGGTCCATTCACCGCGATAAATCCATCGTCCTCGAGTTTCCACACCTAATCCATGCCGTCTTCCATTTTGCCATTGACCCTCGAATGATGATCCACTAGACGAAGCGATTTAGAAGAAAAAAAAAAACACAAATCAAACGCAACAAATCAATCTAATTGGCATATGTCAAGTTGAAAATGGAGGGAGAAGCGGGAAAGTGAAGAAAATAGCAACGATGTAGAAAGATGCAGAGGAGAAAATGTGAGAGGGTGTAAAGTAAAAGAAGGAAAATATTAAAATAAAGTCAATCAATGTGTGTTGCTGTGCGAAAAAGCGAACAAAAACATTTCAAAACATTTTTCATCGCAATCAATCAATATATCGAAAGCAATTTTCCGGTCAATTATTCAAATGTTGTTTGTTTGTTTGTTAAGTAATCGACATTGCTCTTTTCCATTGAATTTCGTTCAACCTGCCCGCCCCACTGTTCCTCTCACGTTCAAAATCATCCAGGCATTCGATATTAAGTCTATTTTATTGGAAGCAATTACGTGAAAAAGGCAGCCGACGTCGTCGTCGTTGTCGTTGTCGTTGCCGCTGTCGTGCACACACATAACATGCAAATAAATGCGCTCACTCTCTCGCGCGCAACGAAAGGAATTCAAAGCGGTTTTTTTTTCCTTTCAAAAGAAGAAGCAGAAGCAAAAAAATTCCTCTATTTGCCGTCACAATATGTAGCGCATTCGGGAAAGAACAAAATGAGATACAATATAATACACAAGCGAAAACGGTCTTCGTTTCGTTCTTCTTCTTCTTCTTGTTTTGCGCTTTTGTGTATTCCTTTTTTTCTGCTCGGTGCTTTGCTTTGCTTTTTTCTGACTTTTCTCGTTCATGCGTAAATATCTACGATTGTGTACGTTTTGCCAGCTAAAACGATATTGGTTGGGTGTTCGGATGATTTAAGCATTATAGTCTTTTAATAAATCGGCTGTGGTTGTTATGCGTGCCTAGAGTTAATCATCATTTAGCGCACACACGGTCGTGTTTTTTGAGTAAAAATAGACATGAATTTTCCGCCACAGGAAGCGCAAGAGAGGGAGAGAGAGAGAGCGACAGTGGAAGAAAAGTGTGTGGAAGCGAATAAGAAACACACAAACACAGCAATTCTATGAAATGTATGTGCGATTGGGTAGGAAAATAGCAAGAACTGAAGCAAATGAACGAAGAAGAAGTAAAAAGTAAAAAAGGAGAAAAAAATGTCTATGATCAAATCAGCTAGTAGCTGTATGCTTTGTGCCAGAAGGCAAAAAGCCGAGCAAGGCAAAGAGAAAAATGTTTTCGCTAATGGAAAACGGAGTGAGAGAAAATGCTATATGTAACGAGATATTTCAAGATTGTACAGGAAATCGATTCGCCTGATAGTAGTCAAATGCGCAACGGTAACGGTATTCAATTGAAATGTGTTTATTCGAAGTATTACACATTTATTGGCTGTTGACTGGTTACCGTACGAACTGACTGCATTGAATATTCTCTCTCTCTCGCGGCGCGCGAACGAGCATATGCGAGTACGATGGCTCTCACACAGGAGATATAAAATAAATACGAAATGTTACTACATACACTGTGGCGCACGTGCAATTTCAAGTTGATAAATAATGATGATTTTTTTCTCTCTGCTGTTTGTTATTCACCGTAAAATTTATTTATGGAAAAATGATCCAACGCGCTCGTAGTTATTTGCACCTTTTTCCATTCCGAGCCTCATAGTCATGAGAGCCTTATACACATTTGCTTCCGTCGTTTATCGTCTTTTACAATGACCGAAAAAACAACAACAACAACAACAACAGAACGATAAACGAACATAATAAGCCGCCCGAACACAACATTCACCCATATTTTACATGACACATCCATTTGCCATGTTGTTATTAATGCCATTAAATGTTATTATTATGGCGTTGGACTACATTTTTTCCATTCGCTATGTTCCTTGGTCGTTTTTCATTAACTTCATCGAGCAAAACATTTTTATTCTGTTTATTTCGTTCGGCCATAAACTAAATTGTGTGTATGTGATCTGAGCATTCGAATGTGACCATATAATTAGTGGACGGTGACATTAAATGAATTGAAAATGGATTAGATTTGGAAAATTTATGTTTTATTCTTTACCTTGGCCAGATGTAAACACCAGACACTTCAAAGCCATAGTTCCATGCACCTGAATAAGCGCCTTGATGCTTTGGTCCCGTGCACACGCCATGTCCATGTGCTTTCCCTGTTTCAAGAGAACGAGAACGAGAACGAGAGAGATAGAGAGAACAAACCAAGTGGAAAACATTTTTAGAGACATGATGATGCATGGGTGAGTGATTGAGTATGTGTATGAGTTGAGTGAATGAGCATTTTGCTCTTGTTTGATGTCTGCCGAGTGCTTTTTTATACCTTCATCCCAACCTCCGCAATACGTTCCGCCGTCTTCGAAATCAAAGCGGCCGCCATTTATCTGAGCTCGGCCCGTCGACGAGTTTGCATTCGCTGCAGCGGTTGGCGTTGTTGCTGTTGTGGTCGTTGCTGACCCAGGAGAATTTGGTGCAATCGCTAATACGAATTGGATGAAACAAAGAGAACAACAATTTTGGGTTTTTGGTGAATTGAATTTTTGCATTATTAAATCACTGATTCCGTCCAAATCGAATTTCGTTCCCTTTCGAAAAAGGATTTTATTCTTTTTGGAAAATATTTTCTCTTTTGGCAAATAAAGTCGATTATCTTTTAAGATTAACTACAGAAATATTCAATCATGCTATGCTTACCTGGAGGTTCATTGTTTTGTGCGGAATAATTGAAATTGACTTGTTGCGTTGAATATGGTGGCTGTTGCATTTTCCCTAGCCACAATGATTTGAAAGAAAATTTGACACTGTGTTGTTGTTGTTATTATTTTTTCGATCTTGATTCACGAAGGTGCACACCGAACGACAGCAAAAATTATGATTTCTGTATGTCAAACTAAAATGGTGCACATATGCGCGCACATTCGTATATATCGACACTTCTTCTATCTTTTGTGTCTTTATTTTCTTTTTACTCGAAATTTTTCTTTGTGGTGATTGCTCGCTGTTTCACCGCAGATTCTTTTGTTGCAATTGTTTTACTTCTTCTTCTTCTTCTATTTTCCGTTTCTGTCTGTCGACACGTTTTGAAATAAATTCAAAATAAATTTGCAGCTATGCAAATATGTTAGGAATTCAATTCGGTTAAGCGGTTTGATTTGACTGGGGATGCTTTTTGTCTTTTTTTTCCCAACTACGATAATTGTATTTGGCTAAAAACACACTCTAAACGTATTTCCCACATGATTGCGCCAAATTTGGATGCTATCGAACAAAGCCAAATCACTATTTTCTTTCACTTATTTCTGGTTTCACTTTTTCAATTTCGATTTGATTTGTATTTTCTGATCGAATTCTTGATTTTAATCAACACACGTCCACTTGTCTGTTTGTACTCGTTTTCGACTCGTTTCAAGAAGCATATTGAAATGTGTAATTTATCGTGGTTTTCATCGATTTTTTCATTCCGTTTTTTCAATTTTAAATTTGATTTCTGCGTGTGTGTTTATCTTTGCGTTGGTTTACTTCCGCTTAGTATTTCGTTACTTTGGATCGTTTCATTAGCACATTTTAATGAAAATCAAATCGATTAATTGCACTTAATTCTTCATTCCTCTTTGACACACTCACGGAATCCCTATAGCGTATTTTTATTGTGTTGCTCTTGTGAATATTTCCATATATATCCTTCTCTCACTCGCTTATTCGCACTCGCTGCTCCTCATCAACAACTGCTTTATTTCCTGTGTGCGTCACGTTTCGTTTGCATATATCCAAAGCGAAAATAATACTAATCCTCAACTGGGTCGTTTGTAGCTAGTGTGTTTTGTTTTCTGAAGTGCTTGCTAAACTGTATGTGTTGGAAATAAAATGAAATGAAAATTAAGCACGGAACTACAGTGATTGTAATTAAATAATTTATATATCACATTTGAAGTGAAACAACAACAACAAATTAAAAACGACGGACTGAAATTGGTGGATTTGTTGTTTTGAGCAATTATTCATCAATTGCATTGGACACCGTGTCGTGTATTGGAACCGATCGATTGATCCAAATCACACTCACACTCACACCCCCTCCCGAAAGCACTCCAATTACACCAATCCCAATAACACTTATTTATTATGTGAACAAACTGACATATCGTCGATGGCCCGGCCTGTCGAAACCGAACAAACAAACTCAAATGGTTTTATAATTAATTGAGAACAACATAACTATAACATAGACGCACGCAGATGCACACACACACACACACATGAAGAGAGAGCCAAGCGAACGAGACACACCGATCCGAATGAGTAATGTGATTTGGGCGATTGCAATTTGTTGGGCCTTTCATCAAACTGCATTGTGATTTCGTCGCAGATCGCAGAGCAGACGGATAGATCAACTAGGTTCGAATAGGCGTGTGCAGTCGAACGGCGAACTGCCAAAATTAACATACATAAAAATTGACCCGTTCAATTTGAAGCATTGGGTACAATAAGAAGGCGCTCGCACGCACACACGGCCAACATATGAATCACTGCAACCAAAACAGCGACTGTAGCTGAACAAATCCCATCACGACTTCTAGTGCAACAACAACAATAACAACGACGAAAAAAAACATGTCGAAATTATCGAAACTATGCGTAAGCACGAGAGAGAGTAGAAAAAAGGAGACGACGAATGAGAACCAAAGCGAAACACCGATAGAAGGGAAAAAAATGAACGACCAACAAAACAATGGAAATTATTTTGCAATTTTTCATGAAAGCGCGTACGAAAGGGTGAAGGAGAGACAGAAGCAGCCAGCCGATCGACCAGTCACATACAATAACAACAAAAAAGCACTGATATTGCATATTTACACCGACACAATTCGCATACACTTGCATTAAATGAACTAGAGAGAAAATTGCTCTATTTTAGGAAGGTCTATGAACTAATTTTCATGTCACTCTTACACCACAAACAACAGCAACGTGAAGGAATGAGACACACTATATCAAAATTCGGGCATTGAGACGAAACGATGAAACAGTAACAGAGACAGAGAATGCCAAAGATCGGCCAGCTTCTCGTCACTGAAACACAGTGTTTTGTGTTGAAGCCCGATATTTATTAGAGAGTGAACAAATTAATGCTTAAAAATAACTATCCCGTATTCAGTTTGCTACACATACACACGCATGTATGCGGTTCGAACCGAGAATATAGTGCGGCACATACAAATTCGCACTTCAACTGAACTGACGGGAGGCAAAAACAAGAACAACAACACCGAAAAGAAAATCGAGCAAAACTTTCAAGAAGAAGTAGAAGACCTACACTGAAGACAACTTAGCAACAAATCGAAATCCAATGGAATATGGCAAGTGAATAAACTATTTTGGTTGCTAAAACAAAAGGCAGAAAAAAAGAGTGTCAGAATCAAATCAAATCAGCGCGTTTCTGTTTTCGTTACATTTCGTTCGTCGTTATTGTTCAACAAACTCATTTTGTTTTCTTTTGTTTTTATAATTCATTAGAAAAATCCGTGTACAGAATGCGGTTCCAACTGCATATGTTTGGATTTATGTTTATTTACAATTTGTGTCAGGTTTTTCTTTTGTTTTTTTTTGTCTCTCTCTCTCTCTCTCTCTCTCTCTCTCTCTCTCTCTCTCTCTCTTTATTTCTCGTTTTTCTTTGGGTTGCTTTTCACTTTGCTGCTTGTTGTTTTCCAGGTTTTTGTATTATTAAAAAGGAATATGCTGTACTCGGTGCTGCTGCTGCTGCTTCGTTTGCACATTTTTGCGCGATATGCATGCAAGAAAAGAATAAAAATACCACAAATTCTTTTTTGTGTTCACTCTCGGCCTTCTCTCTCTCTCTTTCTCCGTTCTTCTACTTAGTTAGCTCTCTTGGAGTGCCTTGTGTTCTCTTTTCCCGCCGCGTGAGCGCGCGCGCTACACCATATGCCAGCGCGCACAATGACTTGAATGCATCGCGTGTGAATAGGTCAAGTAATTTTCATCTAATTCTTTTTTGCGAACAAGTGGAAAGCGAGTGCAAGTAATGCATTCAGGAGATTGAATTAATAAGACCTCAAGGATAAAATAAAGTAGCGTATATATGATAAATTATGCGCTTGTTTCTCTTTCTTTTCGCTTTTATTTTGACCTGATCTCAAACTATGGATATTCGCTCGCTCGCTCGCTCGATTTTCACTCTTTGCCACACTGTGAATGCGAAATAGTTTGCCAATCATATCCATACAAAAGCAATCAACGAGAATCAGCAATTCGCCGTCTTTTCCTAAAGAAAATGGAACTCAATTTTCCTCTTCTCTTTCTCGCACTCTCTCTCTCTCTCTCTCTCTCTCTCTCTCTGTCTCTCGGTGCATTGTGAAATCAAAGCAGAGAGAATCTAGATTGTATTTGAAACGACCGAATAGAATAGCATAATAAAGCCATAAGCATATATCCACTTCTGCAAGATATATCAACATCCAACGGCTAAATCTGTCAAAAGCTCTCGCTCTCTCTTTCGCTCCCAAGAAAATAGCCGCGCACTAGTTTTGCAACAGCAACAACAACGACACAAAACGAAACATACACACGCAGAGAGAGAGAGAGAGAGAGAGAGAGAGAGAGAGAGAGAGAGAGAGA
>NW_022595248.1:2538398-2552543 GCF_009176505.1 Sitodiplosis mosellana | reverse complement strand
AGAGAGAGAGAGAGAGAGAGAGAGAGAGAGAGAGAGAGAGAGAGAGAGAGAGAGAGAGAGAGAGAGAGAAAAGAAAACGAAGAAAAAACAAGCAAAACGAAAATGAACTCAACGAAGTGAAAAAGAATTCAAAGGAATTTTGCTTTTATTTGATTTTATTTTCTTATTTCATAAAAATAGATAAGCATGTGTTATATTTGTGTGTGTGTTTTTATTCTGCCATTGATGTGGAATGTGAAACGTTTTATGTGATGATTTCGTTTCGTCGGCGCTCCATTCATTGCCGCCACGATCAATGTGAAAATTAAGATGATTCCGACTCAAGTTGAGTGATATCACTAGTTTGTTCTTTTTCTTGATTCATCACATTAGACAGCGAGTGCAGAAGAAGGGGATGGAGAAAGAGAGGCGAACAAGCTAGTAAGCAACCGAATGAGCAAACAAGCGATTGCATGCAGTAACGAAACAGTTTGTAAACATTCGTAAACTCGGTTGGAATTTTAAGTGATATTCAATTCGCTGATAATAATCAAATGATTTTTTTCTTCGTGGCTCCGGCGCAGAACATTCAGAACAGTCTCGGTTCAATTTAAGCGAACAAAAGGCGACTTTGTTTTTTTTTTCGCGTCTGAGTCAGGCTTCTGATGATTGAATTTGTTCACATATTCATCACCAAAATACATCATTAATATTCAGAAAACGCATACACAAATCCACGCACTAACAGTGTGTGACTGTTTTCAAGCAGCCCAACAGCCATTAAAAATGAAAGCAGAGCGATATGGGGAGAAAAAAAACGTTGGCAATTCCTTGGTGTGTGAGTCGCCTGCGTTTGCTTTCTTTTTTTTTGGTCGATTTTTCTGTCCCTATCTCCGATTCCGATTCTCGATGTGTGCTTTAGACATGCTCGCCAAAATTTCAGCGCCGACATAATCTCTTATGTAAGATGAAATTGTAAAATCGAAATTCGGCTCGGTGTCCCGTGTTGTATGTGGCGGATCACATATGTCGCATTAATGATGCCATGTCTGTTTTCGCTGCTGCCGAACGCTTTTTTTTTCTCTTTACAAATTGCGTTCACTCTCACTGTTGATGGCCGAGTACACATCACTTCAATTTATTCGGACAGCAAATTGTTCGACGTCTTTCCCTCTCAATCGTCTTCTCTCTCTCTGTCACTCGCAAACACAAGTTTGGAATTGAGCAATGATGCACAGAGTGTGTGGCACACTGTATGTGAAGATTCGTTGTTGCGATTCGGAAAATGGCTTGTTTGAAATTCGAATCTGGTTTGGTTTTTTGCAACAAAATTCGCTTCCGAGAATCCATATGTCGATTCTAATTGGAGTTGAGTTTTTCTTTCTCTGACAACTGGTTTTCTGAGTTCTTAATTTAGAGTTAATTTGGCGTTGAACGATTTAGAGCCCGGCCCTGGTGATTAGTTTAATCAAGTCATTATTTAATGTAACGGAATTTTTTTCCTTTTTAAATGGAAGAATGTGATGTATGTTTTTTCTCACGCATTTCAATTTATCCGATTGATCGATTTATATCGACCGTTTTCTCACACACCATCGAACGAATAGACCACAGTAAAATAAACCGCTCACCAGGGTACAATCGCTTGAGAATATGTGCGACGTGAGTGTGAGACTGCAGTGAAGCGGGTAATTTTCGGCAAAACGGTCAAAGAATGGCATTTATTTCATTGTCCCGTGCCCAAAACGGAATTGGACACAATTTTACCGTTGCGAATTGGTGTTTCGTATAATGAAAGTTTCAATGTTAAATAAACGTCAATAATCATTCGTCGGACACATTGAAATGAAGAAAAAAAGCGCTGGACGACGACGACGACGACAGTGGTGGCAATAATGACAGTAATCGTAGCCAGCAATGCGATGCCTTGATGATATAATCCCCGATGAATAATTAACAAATATTTATATAGATTCAATCATTTATATTCACGTCGGTCTGACACATTTGTGTATATAAATGAAAGGCAGAGACAGAGCTAGACAAAGAGTCGAGAATGAGCAAGGGTGGTTTTCTATTCGCTTTCTCTTCCTCTCCGAGTATATGTGGAGAAAAAAAAAACGGAAATGTCGCCATAACTCTCTCTGTTTGTGTGTCGTGTGCGTGTTTATGGATCGCTTGAAAGCTACACGAACATGATACATCAGTTTATATATTGAGCTTTTATTTGCTAGACTTGATTGGTGTTCAATTATTATTATGTTATAGGCTGAAGGTCGTTAATGTGATGGCAAGATGGATGGATAGAGTGGGAGAGTGAGCTGGAAACTCAATACTCAACATGATACACAATAAAATATTCATCTTCATATATACCGATACAACGCTGAAATTGGTCATATTTCAGTTCGAACGCGGTCACTCAGACGCTCATGTTCTCGAAACACACATGTTCCACATTGTACTGTTCCGTTTTTTTCCTCGTTCTCAACGAAAGTTCATGAGCTTATTGAATTTCGAGTGAAGAGAGAGAAGAGCGTTGAGAATGTTCCATTTCATTCCATCGGATGAGGATATTGACCAATTTATCCAAGTAAAATGCGAAAAGTCAAAGCATCATAATTATGCGTATTCATTCAATAAGTCTCTTTATCCTTCATTTCCCGAAACCTTTGCTCTGTTACACAAACATTCACATACTACACGTTCGAAATGGACGACAATGTAATTAAGCCCAACTGAATCTGTTTTGCACTCAACATAATGTGTTTTTATTACATTGAACTGCTTTTATGCTTGCTCTTTCTCTATCTAACTCCATCGATGGAAACACTTATTCGGATTTATGATGAGGAATGGCTATTATATGTGTAAGTGAGTTTATCAGTCGCCTGATCGGAACTTTCCATTGACATTTTTATGTGAGCAACTTTAATGATAACGCATTTTATACGTGTATGTGGTATTTGCACACATCGCTTCGAATCAAATCGAATAAATGATTTTTATTGCATTTCCTACCGAAATTAATGAAGCTTCGCGCTTCAGGATCGGTTTCATCATCATCAATTTTGTAGATTGATTAATAAATGAATAGATGAAAAAAAAATTACAATTCAAAGTTTCGATTTTGTAACATTGCGTTATTCATTCCGTTGTCGTTATGTAATCCTCGTGGATCACGAATTTCAAGGAAATCGACCTTTGCATCTTGCTTCACTCCAATCAAATTTCCAATTCATCATCATCATATATATGTGTTTTCTATAAAATCTGCTCATCATGTGGCACGTGCTAATCAATCGAGTGCTCTCATCGCTTCGAGACTTCTATGATTTTGCCATTTTGTTTGCCCAACCAATATTGCTTGCCTTCTCTTGCTCATTCTTCGTCTTTGTTGTGTGCACATTTCGTGGAAATATGGTTTGTGCGATTCAATTGCTTCGGTAATTTTAATTCAAATTGAAATTAGATGCTCATCATTATTCAAAATACATTGTGAATTGAATAGAGAGACGATGATACGCGTACACCATAGGCTCACCGAATTATCGTTGCTCTGTTATTATTTTCGTTGCGAAAAAAAAAATGGAAACGCAAAAAGGATCGGCAAATCGAGAGACGAATTTTTGAAACTATCACGTTTTGCAATTTTATTCATCGTTGGTGGCGCACATATGTGGATCTAAACATGTAAACAGAAACGCATAGGCACGCACGCAAACCCATCCGATCGCCTTCATTTATGGCAGATTGGATTTGTTGCGCTGTGCTTTTTTTCATTGCCTCACATCAAAATTCATGTGTGTGTGTGTATGCTGATTCGTTGTGTGGCGCTCGGTTTTTCGATTGATTGGTGACTTTGCGCGCGTTACGTTCATAAAATCAAAATTGCTCGGGCGTATCAATTGGCTTCGGTGTGGAAACTACCGGAAAATAGACGCCTCGAATTCGAATATCCATTTAATCCGTTTCGTGTCAAAATCATCGGACATATCGATAGAGTGAGCTCAGGAATAGATTTCAGCTACATCCCATAGCACACAGCCACTACTTCGTTCGGCATTCACACATTTTCATTCTCATTCCGACACATGACATTTGTTACGGCTCAACATTTCATTTCACCATGCGCACGGTGCGGTCTATTCCGATTGAGAATAGATGGAGAAATAAATCTTCATGCTTTTGAACTTCGAGATTGAAAAGAGACGTCAACTTCTTTTTTTTTTCTTCTTTTTGCATTTCTTCTCATCGGATTCTGTTTTTTTTTTCCACTGCCAGGAAGCTCTATGGATTAAATTGAAGATTTATCGATTTCTCGATTTCTCGGAAAACATGATTGGATTTTGATTTGTTTCTGTTCAAGGACCATATTGTTTTTTATGGCATTCTATTCAATCTACTCATGTCGGATGACTGAAGGCAAATTATTACAACATTTTTTTCTTCTCTCAAACGACCGAAAATAAAAGAAAATTTCAAGAGATATTTTAAATTGTTTTGAAAAAGTTGTTCCGTTTTTCTGAAATTTCATTTTATTTTTCGATTCTCGAAAGAAACAGACGAATGGCAACTGGTTGTACTACATTACGCCTCAGATGATAATAATAATAATGATGTTGAATAGTTGAAAAAAAAAAACAAAAACAAAAAAAAACAACGAAAAATATTCGTTGCTATTCTGAACCGCGCTCACACACCAGTCTCTCACTCTCTTTCTATTATAATTTATAAATAAATATCAGCTACTAGTTTCGTCGCATTCACTGATCGATTCAGTTGTTCGGTCGTATTGTTCATATTCCGTATGCAATGTGGCCGAATAAGCGAAATAAAAGCCATGCACAAAATACGCTCTTGACTGTATGAATATCTAAAGCAATTCGCTCGGGGAGCGAGAGTGTATAAGAAGGACGAGAGGTATGAGTAAGAAATAAAAACAGCAACAACACACTCTCCGCTGATTCACACATTGAATCAACTATTCCGAACAAGTGTAAATGTGTATTGAAAATGTGTAATAACGAATCGAGTCCTGTCCGTTGGGAGACCAAAAAAAAGAAGAAGAATATCTTGTCGATACGCAGCGCGCGCGAATCGACCGCCAAATGAAAATTGAAAAACATTCGAAACTATCCCATACATTTATAATGCGAAAACTGACACAAACAAACCAAATGATAGAAGGAGAATAAAAGAACGGTGGCTTACGAGGACAACGCAAAATAAAATGAAAATACATAAGAATACCTCATGACACACGTACACGGACGTCTTATGTAGGAAAGGAAAGCAATTCGCGCTTACATTCACAAGCTCTCGTTTCCAAAATACATAGTGAAAATACCTCAACACAAGCTCTCACTCTATCGTCCTCTATCTTTTTCTCTGTCCCTCTCTTTCTCGCTCTTTCTCACTCTTTTGTGCTCCTTTTGCCTTTCTATCTTGCTTGCTCTCTCAACTCGCCACACCAAGCAATGGATACACCGCCGAAATAGCGCACACTAAATATCCAATGCACGAACAGGCCATTCAGCGAGACTGAAAATGACGACATTGCGATGATCAACATCGATGACAATATAATGTTTGTTTGAACTACAAAAACTCGGTTTCTTCCTTTGCAATACACGCACTCACTCACTCACTCGCACACACATACACCATTCACTTCGACCAGATCACAACCCATTGCTTTTTAGAAAACTTTAATCAACGTTCGTTTGTTTTGTTTTTTCCTTTGCTGTCGGTGACTTTGCTGTTTTCGTCGCACAATTTAGTCATATCTTTTCATCGATAAAAATTATTGCTTCATTAAAATACTTGAGCGTAATGGTCGTTTTAGCGTGAGCGCGATACTTAATTTTCGGTTGGGATAAATTTTCATGAATGCACACGCATTCATTTTATATATATATGGAAAACATTGAGTGTGTCTCTCTTCTGCGCTCTCTCTCTATCTCGTTCTCACTCGCTTTATCGCCGAAGTAAATAGAAATTCAACTCATTTTCTTTCATGAGATTTTTTTTCTTTTTTTGCTTTCTTGAGGATACATAGTTCGGGTCGTATATAATTTGTCGACGGTCTTTTTTTCTCTTGCTTGCTTGCTCCCTTTCTCACACAGTCGACGTGGCTGGGCCAATTTTTTGCCAAGAAAATCATTTTCCTTTCGCTTGAGTCGTAAAATTATTTGTTCAATCATATGTGTATCACAGAGTCGAATATGTGTGTTTTTTGGTGTTGTTGTTGTTGTTGTTCACTTTTTCGTCGTTGTCCGTGTGCTCGCACGCATTTGTGTGTGTGTGTGTGTGTGTGTGTGTGTGTATGAGATCGTGAGCAACACTAGCGATGAGCTCTAAATAAAATTGACGGTTTCATTGTATCACAGCAGAAGAAGCAACAAAACGCCGAATGAAAAATCAGCAGTGCTGCACATGATTTTCTATTTAATTCCTCTCCCTCTATATATATTTTTGCCTTTATTTTTCTCTCTTCTTTTTATTCAAACCACATTGATTCTCTTCGCATCAATAATTCGTTTATATACATTAATTTGTTGTAATAATTTCACTGTTTTCGTTGATTCATGATTTTTTTTCTTCCTTTTTGAATTATACACTTTTTTCGCTTGAAAAAAAAAATGGCTTGTTATCGATGGTACACCGTTATTCAGATTGTTCGGAAAACACCGAAAAATTTCCAACTTTCTTCACTTATTTTACTCTATTTTTATCATTTTACTAAACTAGCACCAACCAAAATTTGCTTGTTTCACGTCGTTTGATTTCAAAAAGGCGGTCGTCGGATTCGATGGTTAAACGAAAGAGAATTAAATAAACTCAAAGACAAAAAAAAAACACGAGGAAAAAAGGTGATTATTTACAACCGAATCAGGAATGAAACTAGGCGAAAGGAGCAATAATCAATGGCGAGATGATCAATGAAAAAAAAAAATCGAATGAAAGGAAAAAATAAAACCAAAAAAAAAAAAAAAATCGGTAGGGAGAGTAATTGAACGGTTTTTTGGCGAAGTTCGATTCGTTGTTGATTGTTTTTCGATTTTTTATTTTCGGTGAAAATCAACGGGCTTTTTGCTCTGGTGTGTGTTGAATGAAAAAAAAGAAGAAGAATTGATTCGTTTGGTTGTTCTTCTAAATTTTTAATCGACACTCGCTCATTGCTCTCGCTTTCGTCGTCGTTATACTGGGAAAGAGAATCGCAGACGTAGATATGGTACACTATAACCGTTGTCGTCGTCGTTTTTCACTTTTCATACACAAGTATATCGAATTCGATGTATATACACGGGAGCCACTATGAGAGAATATGAGAAAAATTGACGGAAAATCTAAAAACGACGAAGAAAAATCATCATCATCAACGGACGGTTTGTTTTTCATACGGTTCGTTCTTTTTTTCTTCTCTCTGCTCATTCTTTTTCGTTTCGTTTTTCGTCATTTTTCGTCATTTTTCTGTTCATCGATACACAAAACGCTCTCACACACACACACACACACACACGCTGCAGATCGCATCTGAATTGGCCTACATATGTGTAAACAACGTGTGTATATAGAGGAATCGAAACGCGCACACAGTCCCCCCCGCGAATGATACGCGAAATGAAAACATAAAGGAAAAATAGTATGCTACACTGTTAAGACATATATGTATATTTCGTTTCGGCTGTTTAGTTTTTCTCTTTCGATTCGGTTTTTATTATTAAATAGAGAAAAAGTGTGTGCGAGAGGATACACACATATACTCGTATTGTGTTTATGTCCCGCGATATCTTGAATGAAAATCAAAATCAGTAAAATTGTATCGTAAGATACACACGTAATAACGTGTGTATATGACCACGGGATGTGTGTATGGGCCATACATAGTATGGCACTCGCACATGCATCGCAACAATTCAAGCTTATCGAACATAATTGAATGTAAAAACACTTTTTTTTTTCTCACGCTCTCAAACGTTCGAAACCCATTGGCATCGCGAAAGCGCGATTCAATCCGAAATGCTTACTTCCGATGGATGGTAGCCACAAAACACAACGGCATTCCGTCTCGATGCGCGCGGACACAGTTTCACTTTGACACGAATGGACAAAGTATAAATTAATCGATTGCTTTCAAGACTCCGAACACACAACTCAAACAGAAAAGCGAAAAAAAGGTAGCAACAACAACGCACGTAACAACATGTTTGAAAAGATTAAAACGCAATGTCCAAAATCGAAGAAGAAAATAGAAGAAAAACGGTCGACCATATTGAATAGAAAATGAAGTGAATTTTATGGTTCTTGACCATCGAGAAATATTGCTGCTTGATTTTCCCTACAGACTCGCGATCTATTTATTCTGTATTTGCGTAACTCATAACAACAAATGACCAAGTCCATTATCCGTGTCACAAGTCATTTATTCACTGAAGTAGAATGGAACACGAAAAATGTCTACTAACTAATATATCTCTCTCTGTGTGCTTTTTTTTTCTGGTTCGTTCTCACTCACTTTCTTTCACGCTTCTGTTTCTGTATCACTGATTTTTCAACAAACAAAAAGATGAAAAATTCTTTTAACTAAAATTACATTCGATTTTTTGTTGGTGATCAAGAATTTCTGTTTTTAATTCGTAATTTTTCAATCAATTATTTCCACTTTTTGGTCGATAAATACCACAGCAGCAGCTGTGTGTGTGGTATGGCACTTTTTCTCTTCTTTGACGACCTAGTGCTGAGTGATGTGACGAGTATTATGTGCGAAAGCTTTTCCGTTTTTCGAACTTTCCATATTTCCACATCAGAATTTTTCGTGTTCGTGTGTGCGTTTTCCACTCTCTTGCTCGCTCACTCTCGCTCATTTTCCTCAGTCTTCGGAGAAGAATTGTATTGGATACACTCTCTGCTTTCGATTCGCCGCTCCATGCATGTGTGTCTCTGTCTTACACGAAACGGCCTCTCTCTCTCTCTCCTCTCGTGTACGTTCGGACGTTTGCAATCACGAGAGACGGAACATATACAGCAACAGCAACAGTAGCAACAGCAGCCAGAACAAAACAATGGAATGCGACTGAGAACGTAATTTTCAATTCACACTCACACACCTTCGCGCACGCACACAATCTCTCTCCATCCCATACACACACCGTATACACGCTCATCACGCCAAAACGGATTGTCAATGAAAACTGAGCGATTCAAAACGAATCGAGGTGCGCATGTGCACCAATTTTCCTTGCACATATCAAATTCCTTTGCAAACCAAATACTCGAATTACAGAGGCAAAGGAAAAATGCACGTGCGACTTGTGGATTCGAAACATTACGCACATCTCTCCTCACCATCAAAACAATGTCATGGAATTTACACTAAATGCCGTTTTTAGTTCGATGTACGGTTATTATCCAAACACGAAATGGCATGCAACGGACACGCAGACACACAGAGAGATAGAGTGTACAGTATTTGGAAAAACCTCTTCAAGTGTTCCGATTTGAAATAATATCAACTTTCACGAAATTCTATCCCATGATTCACAATCGATTTGTGTCATATTTTTAACCTTCTGCTCTTTGACCTTTTTTTAATAGAATTTTTGATGTTTTTGTTTCATTTTCATTTTTCTTCGCTTAGTAAGGAAACCCTTACCAAAACAAGTAAAACAAAAAAAGTGAATAAAAATGGAGAAAGTAAACAAGTGCATTTAAAAGTACGCAGCACACAAAAATTCTGCGCAGGAAAAGCCATTTCAAGTGCTTGTTCAAAACGAATTGTTTTGATAAAACCGAATCCCAATTTTAGATGTACGTAAAGCGATTTCAAATGTGATTAATCCCATCAATGTTTAAAGAACCTACCAGATGAACAGATATATCGTGTATGACGTACATCGATCTCAATCTATTGACACACCGCATGAGCAATACTTGAGAACAAGTCATTCAGCGTGATAATTGGATTTAACGAATTTCATTTCATGATTCCATTCGGACACCCGAATTCATTGATTAAAAAGTCGTTTTGAAATATCTCAGCGCAATTACTCGATAGAGTTTATCGACATGAATGACGCACATTCCGACGAATCGGCGCGTATTCCAGTTAGTTACTCTAGTCTCATGTTTCACAAACCACCACCATTCATAAGTGTACTTGTTCTAAAAAAAGAAACACTCCATAGTTATTTTCAGCTGTTACTTATGGTTTATTTATATTAAAATAATTTCGATACAATGACATGAGTATGATATTTTGTAAGTGTAAAAAAGTAGATATTCGTCTTCTTCTTTCATTCAGATATAAAAAAAAAACAATCTCTCCAGTATGTGCGTCATGACCTCCCCCACATTTATAATCCACTTTTGCCGCCACCGCCGCAGTCGACTTCGTAGTTTTCGTCGCAAGCACATACAATTATAGCCATAGATGTGAACAACATGCACGTCAAAAACATGAATTAAATGAAATAGCAATTACATCATTGAACAATTTGATTGAACTTGTTTTGATATTCTCAACGCAACAAATTAAAACTTCTGTACTCGTCTTGAACCAAATTAAATTTCTTTCTTTTTCGTTTCCATATTGCAACCTGTTATTAAAATGTGTAGTCAAAAGTTCTGGGTTTGGGCAATACAACAAAATTCAAATCGTTCGGTTTAATTCGATTTGATTTGCATAAATAATCAGCGGCAGAAAGTTTTTGTCTCGTGCGTCGATGACGGCACATTAATCGAACCAGTCTACAAATCGTCGTCATGATACGTCAATTTAATCAAAACCACTACGCGCAATTCATATATGAATTATTTAGCAGTGCGGGCTATTCTTGGATTTTTGGTTCCGTCAGAAGCAGCGAAAAAAATGAATCGGAACGAAAAAGAATTAAAAAAAATAACGAAACAGAAACAGAAGCTATATTTGTCACTTTTACATGTACTCTATTAATCAATGGGGTATTAATGTTTCGGAAAAATTTACATTCGAACTATTTTCATTTAAAGTTCTAAATTTATCGATTTATATGTACAATGTGTTTCTCTTTGTTGTTTTTTTGTTTTTGTTTGTGTATGCAATAGAATGCAATGGCTGGGTACTAGCCCCATTGTCTATAATCAACTTAGCGCCAGTCGGACAAATAGAAAAGAAAAACGCGAACAACAATTTCTCTTCGCTTTTTTCTACTTCGGTTTTTTTAAATGAAAAATATGATTTACATTTTTAGAATTATTATTCATGATTTGAGGATATTTCATTCATTTATTATGATGAGGTATGGCATTGTTTGTTACAATGAAGAAAAATGAGGCGATCACATTCAAGTGGATTCAAAAAGGCCGATGAGGTTAAATTGTGCGCAATTTCTCGGTCTCGATTTGTATGTGTGTATGTGTGTTTTGGTTGAGGCTTTTTTTCTTCGTCGTCGTCATCATCATCATCATCGATTTTGCCTTGGTGTGTGGCTTTTCTATTTCGTTTCGATATTTTTTTATTTATTTTGCTGCATTGCATATTATTCGTATATGTATATCAAATGCGGCATTCGACATATTCTTCCTAATTGAGTCCAAAATTTAAAAAAAAATCGCGCAATATTGTCTTGTTTTTTTTTTTCATTTTTCTCTTGACGATCTATTTTTCTTTCTATTTCGTTTGACAAATCCATGTGTAGTTGATCTACAACTGAATCCATACTACCTGTGAGTGAGTGTGTATATGTGGTACAATGAGCGTTATTCAAATGAATATAGGCATTTTTCGTTTAATTTAATCAAATTGGTTGCTTATGGTGTTGTGATATTTGTTGGTTGTAATGAAAAACTCAGACGATTTATTGCTTAAGTTTTTGGCCGTTTGCTCTGGCAATGGCTCAGATCATGTTAAAAAATCATCGGATGTCGGTGTGTCACTCTCTTCTTTCACGATTGACACTATCTCTGCTCGACACAATGGACAGTGTTGCAATTGCGATGCACATGTCATACAGAAGCCCCTGGAATTGAACAGACATTTGTAAATAAAAAATCGTTTCAAAAGAAGATATTCAACCTAAATGTATCATTTTCGAAACAAGAAGCATTTCAATAGGATCAATGCTCAACTGAAGCATTCACTCTTACCTGTGTGTACATGGTTCAAGTCGAACGATACCCTTTAAATCGAAACATAATGTACAGGAGTCCTCACGAACACTCAGCTTTCGCAACTGTTCGAGGAATAAGTGACGCGGCAACACGATTTTATCTTGATCTTTTAGATATGCGTGTGAGTTAAAGCTATCGAATGCACGACTCTTTGGCGGAAATTTGAATGGTTCGGAGCCAAAATTGAAACGACACTGCTGAAATGACATGCACGATGCGGCGGCAAAGAATCCATCTCTGTGGAATGAATTTTAATTAGTTTTTTTTTTCTCAATGATATGATTTGTTGAAAGATTATTCTTTCGAGGGATGATTTTCTGGTAAAGTCTCATATTTGTTCCAAAGAAATCAGTTTTGACCAGAAATAAAACCCATCGTGAAATGAAGAAACTTACTTGGCACTGCCAAAGACTTGTTTGAGAACACCACCTTCAACACCGTTCAAACTGAAAATCACTTCATGTGCATCTAAATCCAATAGACATCCAAGGACCGATCCACCTTGCCTAAAATGATTGAAAAATGAATTGAATTCAGTTGAGTCCAACGTTCTTTTCCAATTTAGTTCGTAAAACTCACCATGACGGAAGATCATGTGGTAGGGATTTTGCATTGTGCCAAATAAGCCGACGACAACCGTCAAATGCGATTGAGTAAGGATCGTCTCCAATACCGTATCCCTCCTAAAAAGATAAAAAAAAAAAACAAATCGTTTGAAATCCAATTTCCAATTCAATTATCTCAATGAATTGTTCTATGTATTTTTAACGGCAATCAATACTAACGTGACTCAAAAAGTTCGAATCCTTTGTTGCCCATCCAATTTGCATCACTCCAGGTGTGATGATAGTTACCTCGTAGTACCAACAACCGGCATTAACTTGATATGTGCATCGAACGCTCTCGAATAAATAGGCATCACAGCGTGCTTCCAGGCCATCGGGCGATATTTTCAAATACTCGGACACATCGCGAGTGTTCAGCATTACATTCACATTTGAAACATCGACCACTTCATAAGAATACTTGCGACCTTCGATTATAACTGTAATATAGGTAATTGTATGCAATGGTTTAAAAAAAAAACTGTTCCGTCTATGAGGCTTGTTTGCAAATGCAAATGTGCATAAATATTTACAGTAGTTGTCTAAGCACCATCGTGCGCAATAGCCAACTTGACGTAGAGTGTGGTCATCGCTATTCGCATGTCGTTCTAGTCTTAACAGTGGATTCTCCGTAAACATGGCCAATTTACGTTTAATGGTAGCTTTGTTTTCACTCTTTTGTGCAAATTTCTCCAGTGCAATGATCGAAAATAGCATCACCTCTGGATAGATTCCTTCGTCCTATGTTCGAGAAAGAAAAAAAATAAGCAATAATTTAATGATTCAGTACGATATTGCTTCAACTCGAGCTTTACCAGCTCAATTCAGTCAATTATTGAATGACGTTGATGCTTCGATTGTGAACTCACCAAATTTCCGATCAAATAGCTTAATGTGCTCTCCGACAGTACAGCTATACTACTTGGTCCAGCCAATTTCTCTGCTAAACAGCCCAAAATGACACATAAATTCCGTTCTCGTCGTGGTGTGCGTCGCAATGAATACGATATCATATCGGCTACTTCAAGAACTGAATCTTTCGTTGGTAATGGACTGTCATCCAGCAGCAAGGTTATCACACTTGGGCCCATCGCATGTTCGATTGGTACGACTCGAATCAGAGACTTGACCAATTGAATCCAACCATTCGGTTTATCGGTAATGTCATGTAATTGTACCTGTCAACATTGACCCAAATCAAAATTAGGAATCTTACGATACAAATGTCGAATTTGATGGATGAAAACCAGTGTTTGCGATATCGCTCTCAGCATCTCATAGGATAACTGAACGAGATAATTCAGCTGGCTGAGATGACGCAGCGACGCATCACCCAAATCTATCGCCCGAGTCTTTGTGATACACACACACACACACACACACACACACACACACACACACACACACA
>NW_022595248.1:2489639-2538388 GCF_009176505.1 Sitodiplosis mosellana | reverse complement strand
ACACACACACACACACACACACACACACACACACACACACACACACAATTTGATGCCGCGCGTCACTAAATGGGACTGAGTGTATAAGGATACCGCTGGGCGCATTGTGTGTATGTGTATCGCACAGACTCAGGTGATGCGTCGCTGCGTCATCTCAGCCAGCTGAATTATCTGGTTCAGTTATCCTATGAGATACTGAGAGCGATATCGCAATCACTGATGAAAACCCAAACAAATGAAATGAAAACAAACAAACAGTGTGACGTCAATCATGCACAGATGATTTTCTTACCATTGAACTGGGTGGTTCGGGTTCGTTGTCAACGATTGTACCGATTACTTTAAGGGTTTCCTTCACTAGACGATCGACCGTTTCGGAGAGACTTTCATTGCAATGTTCTGTTTGTCGTCCATAGGTTCGTCCATAATCCATGCTGTGCCGTCCACTTTGTGACAGATTATCGGGTAGATCATCTGATGTTTTACTTTTACACAAGCATACTCCCATTGTTTGGAATTTCGTTTGTAACTTTCTAAGTACTTTGTGGTGAGTGTTTGATGGCTCAAACTGGCTCTGAAAATGTGTGTGTGTGTGTGTGTGTGTGGTGTGCTCGCGGGTATTCAGTTCAATAATAAAAATTTAAATTGAAATTCTTTGGAATTTCTTGGTTGGTTATTGCAGTCTATTCGATTTCTTGTGTTGACTTTACTTCTTTTTCTTTTGGTATTTATATTTTTGTCGATCGCTAATCAGCCTAACAATCTAATTTGTGTGTTTTCGTGTTTTTTCTCTTCTGGTTTTTGTGCGACAGTTTGTGTGGTTTATTTTGCACACGGTTTTTGCACTCCTTTGTCATGTCACTCCGTGTTCGACGTATTGAAAGTAACACACTCTCTCGTTCACACAACGCGAATTAATGATTTTTATTTCACATGTTTATATACTATTTACGCTAATCGTCGATGCAAAATCAACAAACCATATATTAATGAGTAGAGTGCGGTGGCAGCAAATTATGAACAAAAAAAAAAGAAATAATAATTTTGTTTGTTTATGTCTGTGTGTAACACAGAGACAATTTCTTTCGATTTAGCAAAAAAAATTGAAGGAAGAAAAACTGATTAACACATAATCAAACCACCGATAAATGCACTTTTCTTGCGTGTTTTCGCTCGTTCCTTTCTTTCGCTTTGTATTATTTATCTGTCGATTTCGCGCCGCGTCTAATTATAGTTGCAAATTTCGTGTTGATTATTGTGATGAATCATTGTCATTTGCTGTCGCTATTACTGTTGCTGCTACGAAGCTTCAGTCCGTTTTGTTTCAATCGAATTATTGTGTTGTCGCAATTTCCAATCGTAATCTATATCAAAAAGCGATAGATAAAGAAATTATAAAAATAAATTATATTTCTAATACACACTCATCGAAAAAAAAATGTAAACTTTTGAGGTTTTTTTTCTGTTTTCCTTTCGTTCGCGCGTTATTATTATGGTTTCGATGAAGAGCCGACGTGAGCGGGGATTGGCTTGCGGCATAATAAACGGAATTATTACTATCGGAAAAGTGAGAAAAGTAAATGGGATTCAACGTAGATTACAATTTCTATTTGTGGATAGGCAAAGTACAAAGTGGAGCAAAGTCAAGCGAGTGAAAAAAAAAAGCGAACGAACGATTGAAATATCAACGAATCGATCGGCAGCAAGTGCAGATTGTTTATGAAAACTGTGAATAACCAATGTTAGATTGAGATTATTATTTATTCGAAAATAAAAAATAAAATGCCTCAAAAAAGCCATCTGTTTTTCTATATATATGTGGAATGACCCCTTGGGAATGTCATTGGAGCGTTGGCATGTGATTCGTATTGAACTAATTTTTTTTGAAGTTTACTTGCTTGTCGCCGCCACCGCCGTCATTGTCGTTGATGATAAAGCGTTTAATATTATTTGACTTAATGAATTCGGAATTAATGCTTTGGCCAATATTTAACCCAGCCAAATAAAGCACAACGCGCTCTCTCTCTCTCTCTCGCACAACCTTTCGAACGAAAACGGATATTGAACACGTTTCGAATGCATGCAAAATGTGCAAAGAGACATAAATAAATCGATTCGTTCTTATTTTTGCATGTATGTTACCTTTATCAAAATGTGTTAAAATCACAAATTCCACTCTTTCATGTAAGCAACGTGATCACACACCACATTTAATCAAATTATATATGGAACTAACGACCACGATTGAAACTCCGAATAAACGAAAAATATTCTAAACGCACAGCGCGAGGTAGCAAAGAGCGTGGTGCCCGTATAACGCGCGAAATAGCACTAATTCTATTTGGCGTATGTAGACAGCGAGACACAATACTTATAAAATGCACATTTCCGACTTCCTAATTGATGTAACGTAGTACTAAATACCTCGACTGTCAAATATATATCTTGTGCGATTCGTTTTATTTTTTTTAATTCAAGAGCCGCGCGCGTAATGTGCCTGCTTTTCTTAAACTGCCAATCCGCACGTTCACATGTTATTTCATAAATATATTATTTTTCCAATCAATTGCCTCTATTTATTGGCATTTCATCGGTGTGTGAGTGCGGTTATCGTGCGACTCACTGCCGCTAATTTGTTTTATGTGCATTTTTGCAATATCACTTTTTTCAATTCCAAAACACTCGAAAGAGAAGAATGAGCGTGCTCACACTCTCGCATACACACCGAACTCGTCTAATCGAAATGTATGTGTGAGTTATTCGATTTTTTTTTTCTCGTAATAATGCTATTCCAATAGAAACTAACAAGAAAGTATCATTGCAAATATTGATGGCGACAGCAACGATGGCGGTAGTGGCGACCGCGGCAGTGGGCTGATGAAATCGACTGTGTCAAAGAGTTTTGTTAGTTCAATTTGCATGCGATAAAATAAGCTAAATGGCATTTATTGAGCGCGCGATTGAGTGAATCACATGTGTGTAGAAAAAATTGCGAAGAGCCATTGACGGTAGATATTGCATAGATATTACGAATTAACAATCAACTAATTGTATTTCAAGATCACGACTGCGTTAACCGCCAGCACAAATCATCCGACAACCGATCATCTCCCTCTCGATCTCTCTATCTCTCGACTCAGCTAAACATATTCTAGTTATCAAGAGTAAATCCACACGGAAAATAATAAATAAATGTGCCTATTTTTAAATATGATTTCTATTGACGTGTTATTTTATACGCATACACAGATCACTTGTTGAAACGCGTTTTTTTCTCCTTCGGTTGATCGAATTGAATGCTAATTTTTTCTACTTTATTATCATTTTGATTTATTTGCTTTGATTTTGAATCGCACTGTTATCGCCATCTGATTTGTTATTAATCAAAAACACTATATTGACTGTACCATTTGGCAACTCTATTTGATCTGTTTTTTTACTGGAAACGTGAAGTTGCTCAAATCTTCATTCAATCAATGTTTTTTTTTGTCGTTATTCTTCGTTCAATAAAACAGACGGTGAATTTCGGGTGAATTTTCGAAAAAATATGAACATGTTGTATCGAACCGCGGCGAACGCAGCGATTCCATGAACCGAAATGAATATATGGAAAAGGAAGAACAAGACATGCAACCAAACTTGTGACAAACCTTTTTTTTGTTCCTCTTCCCGTTCGCATTTGACGAATGTCGTACACGACAATCGTTCGCAAAGGACAGACCAGCGTAGAAAAAACCCGAAAATCGACCGAACGTCAACGTCCAACTGCGTATGAGGAATGATGGAAAATGACGACATTGAAACAAACAGCGACGATTGAGCTGAGCGATCAAAACAAAAATCTCGTTACCACACAGACGGGAAAAAAACTACGTAAGAGAAAGAGCGACGCATAGTGTGCCGAATTTAATCGATAGGGTCTATAGACAAACTTGTTTATTCGGTCTGATATGTCACAGAGAATGAAACACGTTTTTTTCTTTATTCAGTGTGTTAAAAACAACACACAATTTACCTTAATTGACATGCATTCAAATTAGTTTTATGAGCGAACAGGAAAACCACAGGAATATTGAAGAGAGCTGAGATGAAGAGGAACGATAACTCGTGCGCCCATTTCTAATATGCGACACAATTTATTGAAAAATTATCATAATCACAATAATATGATGTTCGATTGAACAAATAGAAAACAGAAATGTATTTGTTATTCTCTTTCTTCTTTAAAAACTCAAAGAAACTTCAAAGAACAGTAACAAATCAAATAAACGACTGTAAACTCAATCAAAAAAGCAGACGACATTCAGGATATATGTATTTTGATCGCATCTTGACCGCATTTTTCTCGGTGTACCGAGAGTGAGAGACAAATGTTTCGAATGTACTCACAGTTGCGTGTGATATGAGTTTTGGTGAAAAATAAGCTGCAAAGCAATCACCACATAGAAATTAGAATGAGCGAAAAAAAAATTGTATTTAGTCACACACATATCTCGCACAAACATATAAAACAGTTGACGCGTGAAATGTAAATAAAATTCATCAATTTAATTGGCTTCGATGCGATTCACACGCTCAGTTCAATAAAAAAAAATAGAAACAAATTTCGAATTCGGAGAAACAGTTGTTTTTTCATCTTCTCTGGTGATGTCTTGTTATTACTCACCTCTTGCTAGCGTTAGAATTTGGCTATCGTTCAGCGCAATTCATCCGATTCGAGTGTATGAGGTCACAATGTTCCGTTCTGTTTTGTTCTTTCGTGCAATTTTTGTGCTGTCACAATGACTTGAAATGTTCTATCAAACTACAAATTAATCACACATTTTCCTATCGGTCGAATTTCACATGTAAAAAAACAAAAACTCAAGTTTTAACTCGTCAATCAGTCTAAAGGAATTCGTTTGTTACGATACGGAGACGGAAGAATTGGTATTAAAAAAACACTCTTTTTTTTGGGTAAGAACTAAAGTACACTTAAATGGCCACTCGAAATAATTCACTGAATATTATCTTGTGTCTTAATTTAATGCGCGAGGAAAAAAATCGGGAAAATATACACACACAAAAAACGATTCAAACAACCGAAACAACGGAACGAAGAACTGAAGAAAAAGGAGAGTAGGAATTCTTGATGAAATAAATGTCGAATCGAATTTTCTTTTTGGTTGACTATCAAAATTGTTGAGGATTTTCTTCGTTGACAGATGACATTTTAAATGCGTTTCAATGTGTGTTTGCCACCACAATGTTCGCTCACAGTGTGCTTCACTCTCTCTCTCTCTCTCTCTCTCTCTCTCTCTCTCGTTCTGCCGTGTGTTTTGTTCGCTGTCTGTGTTGTTGTGTTCGTGTGTGTGGGTATGTAGTCGTGACCAATGTGCACGAAAGTGAGTAACAAAAGACCTTATGTTGTCTCTTTATGTATGCACTAAATGAAATGAACTGCGTTTCACTGTCATTGTTGGATTGCGTTTTTTCCCTCTTTACTCTCTCTTCCTCTCTCTCTTTTTTTCGGTTCTCTCAGCGCCCGTATGTGTGTACGCGCTCTCTCTTTCTCCTGTCTTTTGCTTTTCACTCTCTTGTTGTGCGTATTTTGATTTTTGGCCACTGATTCTTGGTTGCGTGCGTGTCTGCCTCGTTGTTTGTCTATGTGTATGTTTACACACGGTGATTGTATGTTTATTTTGTGTATGTTGTGTACGATGTTAATTTTGATTTCGTTCGATCGACTGGCTTTTCAATTTTTTTTTTCTTCTCTCGCTTCAACTTTCATTACGACCAGAATGAGTGTGGTGTTGTCTTGATAAACGCTGCACTGTGAATGAGCTGGTTTGCTTCGTTCAAGCGAATCAAATATAAAACCGGGACTGTTCAATGTTTATCTAAAATATTCGCAAACATTTATTGGGTGACTCTGCTTTTCTTTTATATTCATTGTGGTTTGAACTGAGTGCTGTGAAGCTGTCGTCGTCGTCGTTGCCACAAAAATTTATCGATGAAAAAAATGAAGCAAAAAAAAAAAATTACATTTGTTATTGACCAAGCCGATAGCAAACACAGTTAATACACTTAACACATGCCAATCAAATTACTCTTAAATTGCCTGGATTCCCAATACTTTTTCTTCTTCTCGCCACGAAAACTGTGAACTGAACAAATGAAAAAGCGAAGAGAGGAACGTACGTTCGCTTCAATTATTATGTAAATGTATGACGTGAATGTATATCACACCACGATTATTGCCATTTGCATTGGAATTTCATCAATTGCGACTGTACTTGACATTTAGACTGCGCTTGTATGAGTCGCTCTCTCTCTCTCTCTCTCTCTCTCTCTCTCTCTCTATCTCTCTTTCACATACCTTTTCTGCCATCGTCATTCGGACCGACATACAATTGATGATCAATTTGGTGTCGGATAAAATCGAATACATCAGAAAAAATACAATTGAGGTTATGTTTCCAAACTGAACCAGAAAAAAGAACCACATATACAGAACAAGTCGATATTTCCATTGTTTTATCGTTGCATGCGCTAAAAATGGAATTAAAATGCAGTATATCATTCGGTTTTATTGCCTACATTTCGACAGTCGTACAATTGTATTTGCTTAAAATGTATAAAAGTGACAGTGAATTAGGATTTATTGAAGTCATAAACGAAACGGGAATCAGTTTAGTTATAAAATGGATTATATGTGACCCAATGGGCACGATCCTGTTGTTGAGCACTTTCATGCGATGTGAAAAGAGATTTGTACACGGCCGTTGCCTTTGGATCATTCTGTACTTGACTGTCCTCCTTGAGTTTTTTCAATGCTGGATCGAGTAAGGCTTCTTTGGCACCAACTCGTTTCATCGATTTTGACAACAATTTACTGCTACCTGATGGACCCGCTTTCTCCTCATTCGTCAATGACTCTGGCTTTATCAGTTCGGTTTTTATGATTTTCATTGACACAATCGGCTTTAAATCTTGCTCTGATACGCTGGTTGCGTCAAAGGGTTCTGGTTTAACGCTCGTTGAAGTAGCCGATGTTACTGTTGACGTTGGTATCGATGTTGCACTTTGTTTTTTCGACTCTTTTTTACTCTTCTTATCAGCTTTACGACGTACAGCGCGCAATTCAATTTTTTCGGCCATCTCTTCCATTTCACTGTCGGTGCCGTTCAAAATGACAATGTCTTCGTCGGTGAATGGGGTTTGGCACAACGAACATATTTTTGCTCCAATCTCCTTGAGTGCACGTTCGGAAAACACACAACCGCATGACCACAAGGCGATGAATCGAAATTTACCGGTCATTTCTAAACCGATTAACTTGCAAATGTATGGTGCGCTACGTGTGTCTAATAGTCCTTCGGTTTTGTCTTCATCCTTGTAAATTGGATTTGGCGTTAAGTGCAAGTCACGAACATCCTTCAACGATTTGATATGTTTACATGTATCGGGCATTTCGTTATCCTTGTCCAAAAGTTGCTCAATCACATTCTGCTTTGAATACAGTCGTCCCAATCCACACATTACAATCGGCTCTTGCAAACGCTCTTGCGTCAAAGCACAGTGTCGCCAACGATATGCCATTTCAGCCTCCTTGTCTTTCTGTTGAAGATGACAAAACCGATATTTGAACACACTTTCTGAGAAAAAATCGAATATTGTTCGAATGAAATTCCACATTTTTAGACAAATGTACAAGAATTTCAAATTGCATTGAATTTAAGCAAAATGATGGGGTTCAATCAATATATGTAAATTGTTCCCGCATCAGGAAGCGTTTAAATTCGTTTATTACCTGCTCTGGCTTCTTTTTAACGCGCACCAATTCATCGCGTCTTGGAATAGTTCCGCCATCACAACCCATGATTTATTTCTCAACTTTTACGGCACAAAATTCGAAACAAAATTATAGATTTTTTTCGACAAAAATACGACGCGTAGTTTGTGTGTTTTTGTTACGACTAATGCTATCTGTCATCGCCTGTGTTTTTTTTCCACCAATGAGCTATGACCTGTCAAAATGGCACATCATGAACGTTGTAATGCTTTTACGTTTGCCAAACGTTTCGAGTATTTCGTTGGGATTTCCGTCAGGTAGCGCTGTATGATCGTATGCGTGAATGTTGTTGAAAATTGAGCCGGTTTTGTATTTTTTGCACGTAAGTATCGAATTTCAGGACCGAATTCGTTGCGAAGTTTATATTTCAATTGGAATATTTTTAGAAAAAACGAAACCCTTTTCTCCAACAAAAAAAGTCATGTTTTCCCCAAAATGAAAAAAAAAACGGTTTATATATAAACAAAATGCAACGATACCCTACAAAAAGTTTACCGGATAAACAGCCGAATAAACGAACGATACAGGCGCTGTGTGGCTTTTACGATTTGCGCGTTCATTAAAATAAAATTGCAATATTTTTGGTTGTCGACGAATTACCTCTTTTTTCCCACTGCTGCCATTGCCAATGGTTATGATTCGTGCAATTATATGAAAATTCGTTGCTCTATTTTCGGTCGATTCCCGTCAGTTTTCGAATTGATTTCGTTATAACGAACCGCCCTTATTATACCATGTAATTTGATATCGCGCACTCTGCACATTCCAAGGGAAACAGCGTAATGAAACATGGCAGGCGAGAGAGAGAGAGAGAGAGAGAGAGAGAGAGGGAGAGACAACGAGAGAAATATAAATTCGAATACGTTCCGTTCGAGAAATCATCAACAAATATATGTGTACATCGATATACATAGAGAGAGAGTAAGACTCATATATAGAAATACCAAAGTGAAGCCAGAAGAAAGATGCACACCGAAAATTTCATTCCGGAAAACAATATGCTGTTGTTTGTTTTGTTTCAAAATTGAAAATACGAACAGAGAGAGAGAGAGAGCAGAAAAAAGGCAGCAGATTCCAAATGCATAACAATGATTTAAAATACGTGTTATGTGCATCTGTGTTTGTGTGTTTAGAGAGATGCAACTTTCGGAAGCCATCATATGATACGAATCGTATCATTTTCACAATAGGTAATAACTGTTCAACAGGACGAACCATTTAAATTTTGTTGATGAAGAGATACAACACAGCCATAGAACACAAAAAAACCAGCCATAGTTTGAGCAGAGGAAAAAAAAAATGTGGACAGGATAGGTTCATTGTATAATATGAACGATCTTGAAATAGTTAGTAGTAGGCCACTGAAACTGGATACTTTCGAAGCGTTCCGTTTAATTGAGGCATTTGGGTGCGGATTTTCATGACCAATCGCTACTCACATTTTATAATTAGAATTGAAAGTTTAGCTGCTTTTGTTGTTGTTTTGTCCAAACGAACAAAAAGTGACAGCCATTTGAACGGCAGCCAATGTTTACGCAGAGCAGCGGTCAAGAGAGAGAGAGAGAGAGAGATGATATATTTATTTATGATTTTTTAAGAGCCTTTTTAAAGAAATTACCTTTGTCAGTTGTAAATAGATTACACGGATTAGTATCTTCTGTTGTTCCCACACAATTCATAAGAATTTTTTCACCACCGTAGCCACCACCACCGCCGTCATCGCCGTCGTCCCTGACGTCGTCGTCAAGAGATAGACGAGGAGCAGAGGAAAAAAAAACAACAATGCCACACCAAAACATAATTTCAATTATCTGCCCAAAAATTGGTTGCTAACAAGATAATGACAATAAAAACACACAATAAGTCGAAATATCATACGCTTTTACCATCCAATCCAATTACGAGATCCTTTGATTGAATAAACTTATACGCACCTCCCCTAGCCCAAATACGGATCGTAAGCCTACCTCTTTTCATTTATACTGACACGTCAAATCATTTATACGAAAGCCATAGAGTGCAAACAGAGAAAGAGAGAACGAGAACACGTATCACGAATAGCACTCGAAGAGTAATTGTGCTTACGTTGAGTCAACGAGTAAAAGGTGAGCGCGACGTGCGTACGTACATCTACCGTGTTTTTTTTTCGTTCGGTGGTGTGTGTAGGGGAAGATATGCTGCGGTGTGCACGTGCATATTGCGTTGGCTGGTCGAAAATCTCCTGTTCAACAAAGACTTAGTATCGTAAAAAAAGTCTTTTAATTATGCGTATGATGATACGCGCACATCATGCACCAGTCAAATAGAGATACAAACGCTGATGAAGACGAACTCGCCTGACATTTGATATACACACACGCTTCTTTCTGTGGAAAATGGGAATTTTCTCATCATAATAAATAAATAGAGAAAAGATGATAGGTGATGAAATGAAAATTGGAGCGGTGTATTGTTATTGTTGTTTTTGCATTTGTTTCAGTTCAAAAACTGCGTTTTATTTTACATCTATCAATTATGTCTGGCCTTTCAACATTACACGATTCTTTTTAGGCATTAATTAAAATTAATAAAGTAGATAAATTCATTTAGCCAAATCAAAGGTAAGCTCGATACATTGACTATACAATTTGTTTATGTTTTCAGGATTTTTGTTGTTTGCTTTGTGTTCTTATGCTACTAAAAAATACTTATATTCAAATCGAGACTCAGTTCATGCATTGATGAACCGTTTTGTTTCTGTTTTTTGTTTTGTTTAAGTAACTTATGTGAGATTTTCTTCGTTTTTATTTTTGATTGCGTTCATCCAATGGCCTTAAATTCGTACTTCTTCAGACCTTTATCGTTGTGAGAAAAAGAGAAAAATCCAAAGGAGAAATGTTATAACAATTTGTTTTTTTTTTTATCACGGTTTTAATTTATGGCGTGAGATTGAATGATAAAATACTCACTCTTTGTGCTCGGCAGCTCTGTCCCTCTGCCTTCGATTTTTGAACCAATTTGAAATCTGTGTTTGTGTGTAATCAAATGAATATTATTAAAAATAAAATAGATTTAAATTGTTATTACTTGTTGTGTTTTTTTTTCGGGAGAAAAAACACTGAATTATTCATATTTACAACAAAAAAAATTGACTGTTATTACTCTTTTTGGTTTATTACTACAAGAGAACGACTTGAACTTGTATTCAACTTGAAATTTAAAACTTTACATCGATTAGAAACCTAATCTTAAATCGATACATACCTGCATTGTTGTGAGACCGGTGCCGTCGGCTAGCTCGCGTTTCTCCCTCGGTGACGGATATGGATTATGTGCATACCATTCACGGAGGATTGAGCGCGATTTTTCCTATGGAGAGAAAACACAATTTTTGGTTAACAATTTTTTAAAGAGCACAAAGAACACAAATTCAAGCATTTTTATTCAAAATAAAAGGCTAATTAGACAGAGCAAAAAGATGTTTAAAGGCAGATGATGTTAAATTATCATCGTTTCGCTTATTTTGTTTACTAGTTTTGAATAATTTTTAATAATTGTTAATCTGTTTTTAGTATTTTCAAGTCTATCAAGTATCGAGCACCATGAATTTTGATCAATTTCCTAATCTTTAGATAATTTTATAAACTATTTGCTAGTTTTCAATCGATTCTTCTCTTTCTCTTAGCTCAAGTAGCACAAAATTCAGTCTTTTTCCATCCATTTTTACGACCAATCTAAAGTTTGAAGAACTTTTAACGTGTTGTAATAAACATAAGCTCGATCAGTCATTCGTGTCTTCTTCATGTTTCGATCCGCCTTTTTTCATATTCGTGTGAATTAATGAACTGCGAATTTTTAATTTTATAGCGCGTTGCCAATGTGTTCAACCTCCATACACAGAGAAAAAGAACAACCGAATCGTGCATAATTTATCTGTGGCTTTATCATCGCTGAACAATCAGTTTGTCATCGATTATGGTAGTGAAATATCATTTTTTTCATCGAAATGTTTGTAAATACAACAAGAAATCGTTTTTTATCTGATTTTAAGAGAACGACGGACGACGGACGACGGTGAAGTACATTTATTTCATTTGGGTGGAGTTAATGTGTGGCAAAAATTACCAGAGTAAAAGAAGTAAGCACAACAGAAATGCTGTCGATGGATTTGCTTTGGTTGAATTTTATTTTGTTTCTCATAAAATCGGGCTTTTTCTTCACAAATTTTTTCGTATGATTTCCTTAACAAAATTCAATCGCATAGAAAATTTGTAAAGATTCTAATGAAAGAATGACATGAATGACATATGATTTGGCCTCAATTGAAAAATGAAAGAGTTGTATTGTTTGGAATTTGAAATTGGTTTCCGCATTGAATTTGAATTGTATGAAAATCCAACCCAATCAGTCACTTAAATATAAGAAATGAAACAACTCTTTTTTTCTCTCTCTCACATTTTTGCACATTTGAAAGGCCTCGATACACCAAAGAATGTAACATTTGACGATGTTAACGTCATTTCGATCACTGAATTCGTTTGGAACGGAACAAACGGCGATTTATTTTTAGAAAAATGAAACAATCGAATTTATTTAAAACAAAATTGCACTGAACAAGCACTGCATTTCGTCGTGTTTGTTTGAAGGACCCTCATCTCAGCAACATACTTATATTGAAACTTGGAAACAGTAACATGTTTATGAAAAAGAGTTGTGTGCACAATTCCGTTTTGAATAGGAGTTATTGTTTCATTTTCTAAAAATAATCAGTGTTTTCTTTCATTTAAAATGCGATCGGTTATGATCGGAAAATAACCAGAAAAAAAATGCTATGAATAAAAGTCAATGAGAAAGGAAAAAAAAACTGTGTAAATTCTTTGGGCCGTTCACAAATTAACGCCTTTTAAAAATGTGGAAAGAATTTCTGACATTCAAAATATGCCAAAAATGTTGTTTCACTTCTTTAGGTTTTTTTTTCTCTTTTTCACAGAATCAACTTGAGCACATATGTACCAATCGGACCGAACTGATTGGGTTGAGTGTTTTTCTATACAAAACTCAAGAGGGAAACGACACACACTAACTATTCCTTGATGATTCACATTTGTTACATTTGTCACATTTCACTTCAGCATTAGAATCTTAAAAATTTCCGGAATTTCGGAAAGAAAAAAAACCACAGAACGCACAACGGTATTTTTTCCCGAAGTTAAATAAGAGAAACCTTTGATCTAATAAAAATCAATGAAAGGGTAATGAAAACGATGTTTAACCCTAAACATGACCTCCGTTCGTTGTCGTTGATTTTTCATCCGTCAACAATTTTCACAATCATTTTGAAAAGTGATATTTTTCTCCTCTGCGTACACACTAAATTCGATAATAAATTTGATTAGCTAGGGAACCCCCTCAATTATTTGTCACTCTTGTTTCTTTTTTTTTTCGAGAAAAACGACCGAGAAATAATTTTTAATGATTTGTATGTTTAAAGTTTTCAATTGGAAAACAATAAATTTGGTTGTTTTATGATCACGGTAAACCACTGGGGAAAAAAGCGCATTTAAAATGTTGACCCGAATGTCAAACTGTGTTAAATAACATCATAATTTTTCTTCACTATTAAATTCAGCCGTGGATCGACGAACGTTGAGAAATGAAAACACACGCATAACTCAAAATCTCACTGGATTTTTATTCGAAAAACTGCGCACATAAAATAGGGTTATTTTTAGTAAGAAAAAAAATGCTTGATTTTGTGCTTCATGAGAAAAATTGTTTGAAATAAATTTGAATTGGATAGAAATGATTTAATGGATGTGAAAAAGGATTTAATGAACATAAGACATGATTTGAAGGAGAGAAGTAATGATTTAATGAAGGAAAGCAATGGTTTGATAGAAGAAAACAATTATTCAACGAAAGTACGGAATAATTTGATAGTTTTTGAAATGAAACGAGTTAAAATTAAGAAATTTTCTAATAAAAGCAGAAAATAAATTGAATTCAAACTAAGAAAACTTGAAGAAATCTAAGAATCGTCTTACCTTAAAACAATACGATGTTTCTTCGCCGTCCCATATAGTGTGCGGTAGTGGGAATTTCCGTCGGACACGATATTTACCTACCGCACCCAGCGGCCGTCCACGTAGTTTCTCTGCCTCGATATAGTGTGCTTTGAGCCAGAGATTCTGTAATTTGGCATGGTTTTGCATTGAGAATTGGTGGTGTTCAAGTAAATGGTACAGCTCCTTAAAGTGTCCACGATGAAATGCAACGCTGGCTTTTGCTTTCAAGACGGATTCGTTTAATTGCAGTTTATCACAGGGTGGAAGCGACCACAGAAAACGACCCAGCCGTTCAATGTTACCCGAATGTTGTAATACCTACAGCATACCAAAAGCGAAACCAAACGAGAGACAATAAAAAAGAGCACACAAAAGCCATGTTAGAAAGAAACAAAACACGAAAAATAGAGCCCAAAATGCATTCTTTAATCCAATTAAACAATTTGAATAATTTGAATATTTTATTGATTTAGAGAGAGAGAGAGAGAGAGAGAGAGAGTGAGCGGAGCGGGTGAGAATCCACCGCAGTTATTATGTGGAATGTGAAAAATGTTTATGATTCGACCAAATAAAGGAGATTGAAAGTGTTGATAAAATTGTCAATATTCAAAATCACATAAATACTCAGCGGGGTGGCGCATTCAATTTAACACTTACCTCACAGACGCATTCAACTTGTTCTTGTGTGAATATAAAATTGACTTTTGAATCGACGCCGGAGCTGAGCAGCGGTGAACAACGGCCGACGGTGGTGTCATGTGTACTGGCCATCGGCGGCAGTTCCATATTATGTGAATGTGCTTGTACATTTAACATTCTGTAATTTCGGTTGCAATTGTCGTTGTCCATACAGAGTTTGTTGTTGCTCGGTTGCCGTTTTGTGTTTTTGTTTTATCTGCGTTTAATCCTTACGGTGCCATTCGATGCCTGCCGTGAATCAAATAGCAAATTATTAGCTGCAGACATGCAATTTTTTTTCTCTCAACTTCTGCTCTTGTTGTTGTGTTGACTTAAGTGATTAATATTTATTGTGCGTGTGGTTCTTTTTCCTTCAAAAATGCTGCTGTCTGAGGTGTATTATAATTTTGACTCCAGTTGATTTTTTCATTCAACCGATACGTGTTATGTACTTTTCTTTTCTTCTCCCCCTAAGCATATAAACCTCAACAAGTAAATTAATTTTTGCCGACTTAATGCCAAAATTACCGGCGCTACACACATCGTTACGCAGTGCGCCGTCGATTTTCATTTTTCCTGTATTATTTCTTATGTTTTTTCACTGTTTTTCGTTTTGTTTTGTTTTTTTTTTTTTCACAAAAATCGAATGGTCTTTTCATGTTCTTATTTTCTTCAATCACTGGCTGTCGAAAAAAAAAATCTAATAATAAGTCGATGCGTGTTTAGACTTCTTTTTGGCTTTTCTATGGTTTCCGAACGCATCAGCAGCGGCAAAAAAAAAATGAGCAAAAACGGAAATATTCCAGAACAATAGATGATTTAGCCTCAAAATGCACAAGAGACGGTACAAATTGTTGAGTTTAGTGCGTTGGTATTTAGCTTTTGTGTGTATTTGTTGCACATTTTATTTCTTACTTTTTGCTAAACAGAAGCAGCAGCAGAAAAAATGTCGAAACATTTTATGAATGACCGCATTTCAACAATAAACCGAAAATGGAATTAATCTAATCCGGTGGCATTGTTATGTTGGAAAGAACTTAGAATTGAAAAGGCCTCCTTCAGTCTATAAAAAGAGGCACAGAAAGAGAACGAGGCAGAGAATGGAAGAAAGAGAGCGCAGTAAAACACGGGGCAAAAGCGAGAGCGAGAAGAAGGTTTGCAACAGTATCACAATGCCTATGATCCGATTTTGATTGGTGTTTGTTGTTACAACGATATGAGAAAAGCCGACAATCTAACTAATGCAAAACGGTGATCTAGATTGAATTGATAGGATAAAATGCAATTATATGCACTCGAATGTATTGTGCTTTTTGCTGTTTTGAACAGAGAGAGAGAGAGAGATGTACACATTAGATGCGATCGACAGGTATGTGATGATGAATGATATGAGGTACTCGGTTGGTAGCTGTACACACAGAGAACTATAGCAAATTTGTGCTAAACTACTACCAACACTACCTGCAATGCTACGTGCTTTGAATAATCCAGCAACTATGAAATTGATATGCATCTCTATCGAAGCAGAGTAAAGTTAGTCAGTAAGTAAAAGCACTTGAAATGAATAAGAAGAAGAAGAAGAAGAAGAAGCATAAAAAGAATTGAGACAATGTAAATGAAAACTGAACTGAACCGAATCAAAGTGAGTACAACACACATTTTGCTCGGTTTTCTCTCGCTAGCTCGCTCTTGCTCGCTCGCTCTTGCTCGCTCGCTCGTCGGTACATTCATTCGGCTTGAACGCACCGCCACTGCCATCGCCGCCGCCAACAACGACAACGATGACAACGACGACATCGTCATCGTCGTCCAATGCTCACTGTTGTAATTCATGCAAACGGTTTTATATTCATTGAATTTGACGTCGATAAGCAGGTTGTCGATTGGATATTAAGTTTCATCCAATCAAATATTTTTTACGTATAACCAAAACAAGAGGTAAACCACCAAACAAACAATAAATAAGCTGAAGCCAAAATGCGTTTCGAGTATCACATCAGGCACAGGAAAATGTATATACATACACACAAACACACACACAGTGGATACACTAGCACTTGGCTAAGGGTTTACGTTCATTTTAGCTCGGCTCGTTCTACAATTAAACGACATCGACTCCAAAAAGGGAGAAAATGGAGCAAGGCGACTAAAAGTGTTCGTCCAAGGAAATGGCCGAGACTCGAGAAGAAAGAGTGAGCAAGTGAGCGAATGGACGGACGAGTGAGTGCCAAATTGAACTCTTTGGTTATTTGATCATCATGATGAAATGTGTGTTGGTGCGTCGTGTAGCATTTTCACTCTTGTGTTGGCAACTTAGAAATGCTCGCATTTTCCTCTGTGCATTTTTTTTCTACTCTTTTCATTTTGAATATTCCATATGGCAACTTTTGTGCACGTCAAAAGTTGTGTCTTAAGACGACAAAGTTTTTGAGGATGTGTTTATGTGATGTCTCTTTTGTTCTTTCGCATAATTTGTTGTGTGTGCTGTGTGTGTGTGTCTTTTTTTTCTCTTCCTCTGTGCGTTTTAACAGTGATATTTTTCTGATGGTGGCCTCTTTCAACAATCTTCACGGCATTCCGTTTTACTTATATACATAATGTGTGCAATAAAATGAAAGAAAAAAAAAAAACAAAAAAACCGTCACACTGAAGCCGTTTTGTTGTTGTAGCCGTAGACTCACTGTCAATCCGCTCAAAGTATCATATTTCAATTTCAGAAAACAACATCGGAAAACAAAAACCGAACGAATAAAACAACACATAAATCTATCTATATATGAGCAGCAGCAACGGCTACGCTCTACGTACGAATACACACCACCATGAAGGCAAGCGAAAATTGGAAATAAAATTAACAAAGATCGACGCTTATGCGTAGCTTCACTGCTGTGCAACGCGCTCGCGACACACATGAATTTAAATGAGAACACAAATGAACGAATATATATTGAATTTATCAAGTACTTAACGATTCTACGGTGAGAGCTAGAGCAAGAGCGAGAGGAAAAAAAAATAATGGTTTGGCTTTTTTTTGTGGTGAAATAAAAAAAAAGATTGTGTGGCATATCTATTTCGAAGAGGAGTGACTATTCCCCTGATAAAAACGGTGCTACTGATGCGTTTCTGATTCTTCTTCTGAATATTTGCTAGGTTTCAGCACTTTTTTTTATGCTGCTGCTGCTCGCTCTTCGCCTTATGTTTGTGTGCTGTCTTTCTATGTTTACTTTTCTCTATGTTTTATCGATATCCCGTTTCAAATGCGCGGCTTTCGGTGTGATTCCATTACGGGATTCAATTGTCACTCGTCCGGCATTTGTTTTGTATTTCTTTTTTTCTTTCTCTGCAGTCTCTCTATGTTTGCTTTTGCCGCAGGAAAATTCTAAGATAATAGAATCAAAATCCACCGATATGCGCAATGACACCCAAGAGAAAGAGGCGTATAACTGTAACGATGTGTTGTTGTTGGTGGTGGTGGTGTCGTTTTTGTTGTTGTCGTTGACTTTTTTATTTCATCATTGTATATTTTTTGGATATTATGGCAGTTTCAGTTTACATCTTCACACCCGGCGCACGGCGGAAAATTTATTATATTTTAATGAGGACTAAGAGATTTATTGAAATCCTTAGTTTTCTTTCAATTTGTTTGTTCTTTTCGAGAGAATAAAAGAGAATAACCAACTTGCAACATGAAAAGAATTTAATTTTTTCACATTTCTCTTTCGACAAATTTCTTGGAAGACGGAGCATTGGTGCGTGCGCGCGCACTTCACGCCCGCCTGCCTGGTCAATGGAAGACGAAGAAAATTATGCAAACAACGGCGAAAAGAATTTCCACGAAACGAAATGCGCGCTCTCGCCAAGCGCACACTAAACAAACGATCAAGCGAATCAAGCGCGCAGTTTACACGATCGATTAAATTTTATAAATAAACACATTTTATAAATTATGATCGCTGCAATTGAGAGAGAGAGAGAGAGTGAGTGCGTACAAAATTAGTAATATGAGACTCAGAACATGAGCGACGTTTTGGTTTATGAAATGGGTTGTAATGAAATCGCTGATTTCAAAACGGTGGCGTGCAAATGCACGAGAAGAGAATAAAAAGAACAAATTGCAGTCACAACTTTTCGCTTTCTCTGTCTATCGTGTGCCGTGTGCTGTATGCTGTGCGCACGTTACTTCGTCTGCGACACTTTGCCCATTATTTTCTCCGATTTGCAATCCTTTGCTCGCGCTCTCGTCTCAATGAATGTGTGTGTGTGTGTGTGTGTTTTTCTGTTCATTCGCGCTTCTCTTATTTTTGTTTTCTGTACTCGCATTTCAATTTTCTTCAAATGTTTATGCACGATGCAGCACACAACACACAAACATATTAAATTCCGTCGTACTTTTTGATATTTTATACGTGATTTTTACGGCGTCTTTTTTTTCTCGTTGCAAAAGCCGCGCGCGATTGAAGCGGAAAAATTGCTGTGTGTGACTGATCAATCCAAAAATAACTGATTTTTTTCCCCGGACTCATTGAAATGTATACATTACGGAGAGTCGGTGCGCGTAATTCACTTGTACGAATCAAAATCGCGAGAATGAGTTTGAATCGAGTATCCAACAAACAAACAAACAAACAGAAAAATTGAGAACAACGATGATGACTACGGCAAATTTGCCGCTTGCACAATTTACAAACAAAACTTTCGACTTGAATGAAATGATCAACCGAAGCAAAAAACATGAACCAATTTCACAAACAAATGCCCCTGAGATCGATGAGTTCGATCGAAAATTTGGACGAAATTCCGAAAATATTCACCTTATAATAGATTTGATATCCTTGATCGCGATTTACGATTCACTAATTTTATCAATGTTTCTTTTTTGTGTATGTGTTAGTAACTTTTTTCCGTTTATTTTAGCCTCTTCCGTTAATTTGGTGTCGTTAGGATTTAAAACCACTTGGCATATGATGATTTTTGCTTTTGTTCTTTTTTCCACTTTGTTTTTTTTTTCTGTTCTTTATCAGAAACGAAACTGATTTCACACGGACGAATGGTTTTTAATCAAACCCATGTGCGCTGGATGTGTGCGCGACGTGTACCATTCGATTCCAAAGACAGTGTGCAACTGATCAAATTTCGAATGCTGTACGATATAGCAGCAGAGGAGCAGCAGCAGCAGTGTCTATCGCGCGCTCGCTAGCTCGATATGACGAGAGACCGAGAGACTGTGAGGCATGAACGAATATACGAACTGGGACTGTTGCTGTGTGTGCTACCGCCTTTTCTCTCTCTCTCTTCACTATCAAAGTATAGAGGCAGCCAGCGTGTGTGCGTTTGTATGGCTTGTCAGCAAGCAAAAGCGTTGAGGACACAAAACAAATCGGACGAAGAAAGAAGAGGCAAGAGAAAGAAAAAGAAAGAGAAAGAGCAAAGAGAAAAACCATAAAAACTATAAGAAACTGAAGCTGATTCGATTGATTTTTTTTCGGGATATAATATGTATACAAAATAGAGTGGATGAATAATCGCTGCTGCCTTGTTTACTTTAGGCCGCATACATGTGCTCGGACCTTTTCCTTCGACTCACTGATTTTTTCTCTTTCTGGTCGTCGTCATCGTCTTCGTGGCCGTCGTCGATGTCGATGAAATTCCAAAAAGGAACGCTGTTTAAACAGACATCAGTATGCACACAAACAGCAAAAAGCACACACCAACCAGACCAAGCCAGAGAGAGAGAGAGCGAGAAAAAAGGGCAATAACATGCGCCGTATGTCGCATCATATGACACTTATTTATTATCAGTGCCGAAAATGTTTGATCGAACAGAGTGATTTGCGAAATGGGTTAAGACATTATGAGCGATCGATGGTCATTGCATGGGAAAAACGTACATTTTCGGGACATTATGGAGCCCATTACGAAAGACAGAGACGAGGAGGCGAATAGAGAGAAAGAGAGAGAGACAGAGAGAACGGGACGAGACGAGTGTGAGTGAAAAATCGTCGTTGATCAATTAAAAACAATCGATTTTGTTTACATACTTCTGTGAGGCACTTAAAAGTCGCACATGTTTTGTTTACTAACCCTCTTCAGCTATCTCCAAATGTACACAAGATACAAGCTGCAATTCTTTTCCGATTTCTCCGCATTGTTTTTTTTTATCGGTTCATCGTTTTGCTTCCATCCAGCATGCCGTGTCCAAAGTGGCAATCTAACGCTTTGCAATGCCACACATACATACATATATCTGCCACAACAAATAGTTAACAACGAAAATGCAAATAAAACAACCGAAACAGACGCCAAAACACAAATTTTTCTACGCGTCCAAATACACAAGCTCTTACTCTGGACGATTTGCTCTCGATTTCGATCGTATTTCGTAGCGAAAAAAAAAAAATAAAATCAACTTGCAACCGATTGCACGACAACGACGACGATATCTGTATGTACTTTCGATACGATCCATCGTCATGTTGTACATACAACATACCAACGAAAAAAAAAAAAAACGGGGTATTTTTCACCGATGTAATGCTGTTGTAGATACACATCGCAAATATGTGAGCGTGTTCTGCTTTTAATGTAAAACCGAAAAAGTTTTTCTTGTTATGATAATAGTATCAAATTACATATCCATTATAATGGCACAAAGGCACATCACATCGAGAATGGAACGCACACAATTTATATCAGACGAAAACGCAAACGCTCTTTCACTCACTCACTCTCTCGCTTTGTTACTCGCTCTCGCCTGTCTCTCTCTCTCTCTCTATCAATGCCATAGAAAATCGAATCAAACTATTTGCTGCTGCCGTGAAATATATTTCACACAAGCACACACACAGGGAGACATAATAAATAAATTCGTTTTTCATCAAATGGCATTTTGTTTGTTTTCTCGTCATTCAGCTTTGAAAAGCGCGTTTCGACAACCGCAGCGACTGAATGAGTGAGAAACAAAGAATGGAAATGAAAAGCCGAGCGAGAGAGAGAGAAAGAACCTGAAAAAGAGCTACGATCCGTTGCTCATTTGCCAGTGAGCTAGAGAGAATGGTGGCATTCATCGTGTGTCGTCGCTTTTTTGTATGCAATTGATTGTAAATCGTAATAACAATTATCATAAAAATATATAAAACTATGAAATAACACACAAATAAAAATAAATAACCAAAATTTATGGAAGAAATTTGATTCGATTTTCGTTGTGTGTCTCTCACCATTTTTTTTTTTATGGATATGATGATTTGTTGATCAAAACGCCGAAACGAACCAAACTAATGGAAAAATCGTCGTGTGCTTTATGCGCTTATGTTTTGAACTTGAATTTTGACACACGCATACGAAAGACTGTATTGAATATCCATTCGCCTACGCCGACAGCAATTGCTGTTCTAAGAATAAAAAGAAGAAAAGGAAGAAAAAAACGTACACACACCCTGCTTCTTCATTTTTGCTGAAGATGTTCAATTTTCTATCTTCCACTTGTTCTCGCCTCAGACATAATTGCAAATGTGAAATTTGATACGGAAAATTCTGATTAGACAGACAACGGTTCCATTTCATGTGCATACCGCGGCGCCATCTATTGCCAATTGAACCGAATGAAACGGGTGCGTTGAATGGTTTGCAGCTGTGCACGAAACCTTGTAGATGAAACCGAGTGGTTCAAGTTTCAAAAGGTCGACGAAAAGTGGTTTTCGAGTCGAAACAATTTCGACAAAGGTAATGAATACTCTATTACGGTGATGAATACTTTATGAGTATTTTGGGCAATAAAATTCACACGGCGCTAAGAAAAGGTGTTGCGAAAAAAGCACATTCAATGACACTAACACCATCATAGTTTGCAACGAATTGTTGTAAATAAAACCAGCGAATGAAACAAAGTACCCAATTAACGGACAATGTTACACCAATCGATGCAAAATAACCTTTGACCTATTGAATGGTATTTAATGTGACCTATTTATTGAATTGACTCGTTCGCTTACAACATAAAACGAATTGCCTAATGCATATTTATTAATGGGCAATTGAATCAGTCGGAGGAGCCATTGAAGTGCAATAAATTTAGAACATTTTATTATCATGTTAAGTGTGGGGCAATGGTTGTAAATTCAAATTTTCCGTCGTTGTTTATGGTCGATGCCAGTCGATTCCAGTTCATACGTGCAAAAATAAATATTTATTAATGAAACAATAGCGCACATATCCGATCCATTACATCAATTAAGTGCGAATAAATTGTTGCTTTTTTGTGCGCTGGTTTGTGTGCTTCAAACTTGTCGAACTTGTGTTCTATGTTCTAGTTTCGATTCGTTGTCTAATACTATCGTCGATTCGATCGTGGCCAAAATGTTGGAGCGAGACAAATGCAACATAGTCAAACGAACAAATACACACAGTCACACATTTGATTCAAATAGATTCGAAATAAACAAAGACAGTCAGTATGATAGGATACAAGGCAGTCAGTTGCACACATTCAAACGATGTGTATATGCTACACCCAACATGCGCAGTAGATAATGTCTCGTTTACATCATCACTGAACATTATGAAGTTTATCGTTTGAACAAACTTTTCGCAAACTGTGCAAAGTTTACATCATCTAATGAGCCCAATTAAAATATGTGTGTTAAACGGAAACTACTTCAATGTGGCTGTGACAATATTTAAAAAAAATGTTATTTGCTTAAACATAACAAAACACAAGATCATCTGAATGAGTCTTAATTCCTTGTGTAAATGCGAAGCGAATCAATGAAGCTGTTGTTTATTCGGTTGAAACACGCGCACTCACACACACGCATGAATCGTTGATGTTTTTCGATCAGCTGGAATTGTATTTATATACTGAGTGTGTGCATGAGAGACCATTGAACAAAAAGCCATAAGAGAAAGAAAGGAAGAAAACAACCGTCTATCATTCGCCACACTGATGAAGAGAGCAGAAGCTGCTGTTTTGAAGCAAACGAGTAAAAAAGCAGAAAAAAACGCGACAACAACAACAACAACGACAACAACAGCCACAGTCATACACAACAGTGAAAAAAACCACAAATCACACAACTCCAGTACAGTAATACAGTAAAAGCGTCCGAAGTGTAAACAACGTACTATTTTTTTTTCATTTCCAATTGATTATTTCCAATTTCAAAGATCATTCTTTATTTCAAATTGTTTGTGAAAAATTGCAGTTTGTGCCCCGTTCGAATACTGAGCCGAGGTGATTTACACGTAAAACAATTTCATTGGGTTTTTTTTTGTTGTTGTTCTTCGTTTCGATCAAAAAGTGGTCGATTTTCATCGCTTCAGTGGGTCATTGTTTACATCACATCTGAGGCAAACCATAGAGAAAGGAATATCCTCGCGGAAGTTTGAACGATCTGAACGCAGAAATTTGATTTGAATTTCTGTATTTTTCTACGTCAAATCAAGTTTATCACTGGAAAAAAGGAACATTTTTCATTTATTTGTGTAAATCGATATCAGCTGAAGTGAGACGGATTTATATTGTAGTGTAAAAATCAAATATAAGGAATTCAACGCCATTTAAACAACTAATAAAAATATCAGCGCGATTGAACACTCTTTTTTACATAGAGAAAAAAAAAACAAACATAAAGTTTAATTACTTGTGGCAACGAACCATTGAATTCGGAAGAGAAATACACACACTCACAACAACAACAACAACAAAACATCTGCAAGCGGACAAAACAGACGAAAAAAAGCATATTGAGGCGAAATCGAAAAAAAAGCGCATAAAAACCAACATCCAACTGCAAGTGTAAAGAGGAACGTAAAGTGATTATTTACGTTTGACTTCGAATCGAAGACAGAGAGAAAGAGAGAGAGAGAGAAAACGAAATCATATGCGTTTGTAAAACTCTCTGGTGCATTCAGCCAAACGGACGAGAAGAGCGCGAACAGAAGAAAAAAAAATAACATACAAACACATTACATAAATCAGCGAAAAAAAGAGACTCAGCACGAAATCGGTTGTAGAGTATCCGTAAGCGTGTGTGGTGGCTGATTCTCTTTAATTTTTCTTGCTGGTGTGGTTCGTGCGCGCGTCAGAGGTGAAAACATACAGAATTCATTTTTCTGTTATTCCAATATAAATAAACCCAAACGGAACGACCCCCGACGATCTATTTTAAATGTGTGAATCAACTGAAAAGTGTTTGGAACAAAATGATGGCTTTTCTATAAACTTTAATCAGGATTATTCGTAAGTAGATACTTTTTTTTCCCTTGGTGTTGGTGTTGTATGTAGTTGCTGTTTTTCATAATTTCATATTTTGAAGAAAGAAAAAATCTCGTTTTGTTCAAGCCCAAATTCCAAGCATATTTATTTTCGTCTCGATCGCATATATCGATTTTAATTATCCAAGAAAAATGTGCAATTTCATGTGAAAAATGATACTTTCGCCGAAAATAAAAAAAAACATACTGCTCGACCAATTCGTTAGTGTTTATGTCTGATTTCAATCATAAATAATTTGTGTGTATGTTATTTTCATTATTTGTTCTTTTGAACCAACGAATTAACGAAGCTCCAAAGTTATTAACAACGATTTCGGTATAAAATTGTTGTTTTTTTTCCGTCGTCGTTCTTTGTTCTTGACATTGTTTAAGTGCATTGCTATAATATATCATTCGAATGCAAGCAATTTATAATTTCATTTGTGCTGACAAATTTTACAGAAACAACAATCTTTGTCTGAATAACATACACACACTATACGTGCACTAATCCAATCAGAAGATTTTATCTGTGTCTCTTCAACGTTCGTTCTGTCTTCCCTTTGCGAATCCAATAATCATTCTCCCATCGGTGTGTTTATCTGCAGCTGGTTTTTTTGTCGTTGCAAAATCGCAGCAGCCAAGTGTTTTTACGACTTTGGAGAGGAGAACAGAGAGAGAAAAAAAACCACACACTCAGCTCTTTTCAACTGGTATCCTTTATCTGACGATGTTTATTCATTCTCACATCTTACGTGCACACGCGCGTCCGATTTCAATGCAAACTAGTCTGTATATTATTATGATATGCTTTTTTTTCTCACTTTGAAGACCTCTATTTGCACGACACATAAACGATAACAAATAATATACGCAGAAACGATCATAGGAAAGCGCAAAATACGCGCCAAATTCATGAGCCCATGGAATAATTAACAATCGACTCCACAACACAGCACAATACACAGCTGTTGTACAAACGTGCGATCAATTCACATATTATACACACATTAATATTCATGATTCATGAGTGGGCGATACCATACAATTCATATGTACTTCACTCACTCGCTCGATCTCGCTCTCTCGTTCTGCTTTAGATACATTGTGTGTAGCTCGTAAAATCGTGTGTATTTCGTTCATTGTGTTATGGGTTAATGTGATTGGATTTGATGTTATTTTTTTTATTTCTGACATCTGAGTATGACCCATATTTCGAAAACGAGCACTCACTCGAGTATTGTTTTTGTACCAATCTCGCTGACTTGGGACACGCGTTAATGGCCGTTCTTTTTTATCTAATGCGTTGAACAAAAACGTTTTATCTAGTATTTTGAACGAAAGCGTCGGTTTTATGTCGAAAAAAATCGAGTTGTTGTTTTTTTTCCAGCAAAATCGCGGTTTTTCAAACAAAATCCCGAAAATCGCGGTTTGAACCAAGTTTTGCTTTTTTCGGTTGAACAAAGCCGCAGTTTGCTAAAAAGGGCGTTTGTAAAGTGGTTTGAAACCAAAAAAGAACTTAAAGCCTTTTTATGATTAACAAAATTCATGCTCATTATTTCAACGTCTTTGTTTTTGAAGAGTTTTAATTTCGCTCTTGAAGGCAGAAAGAAAAATGTAAACAATTGCGGGTTAAAGACCAAGATTCAGGTCAAAGCGAAACCAATTGAATTAAAGCAAAAATCAAATTGAACTACCAAAAATCCAAAATCAAAGCAAAAAACTGAAATTTCAATAACGCAAATTCAAATCACACAAAAAAAAATGCCATGACAATTGAATAAGAAATGAAGTGAGGCCGAGGAAGTGAATTAGTAAGAAGGAAGCATTGAGCACTTTACTCAAGATTAATGGCTGGAAACATTAAGAAATCCAAAATGAAAAAAAAAACCTCAACGATATCATTGAAATGTCTTAATGAGATTTCGCACGTTGAAATGTTGGTTCGTTATAAATGCGGACATTGAAAATTGACGCCATGAAGACGGAGCTACTTCGGCCAATCACCACTAAAAATAACACGCCTAATCTTATGACTGCCTAATTATTCAAAACATGATAAATCATTAAAAAAATACGAAATAATATGTTTACGACGGCGTAGTGGAAGAAGCATAGCTTTGACTATTGCCACTAGACGATAGCTTGTTATCCATGCGACACCTGTTCGATGAAAAACTAGCAGCAAACAACACACTAATATGCGTTCAATCTATTCGTCACATATAGAGTTCGGGCATTGGTTTTGTGTGCATGTATTGCACCAAGGTTAGATTAGATTCATAATACTGAATGCGTTAAGGTTGAAATGATGAATGTATGCAATACAAATGATATTCGATTTCAACTTCTTTGTTTCCAACCAGTCAGAATCTATTGTAATAGATTCAAAGAGGGAGAGAGAGAGACAGAAACGAGTTCCATTGTCATCGAAACTAAAAATACAATTTCGAAATTGCTGCTACATTTGAATTGGATTGATCACGAAACATAACATCCTTATCATATACGGGCATCATATAAAGCATTGTGTCATTTTATCAAAAATGGAAAACCAATTTTTGTTTCTTCGTTTTGTCATTCAAATAGAATTGAGATCAATTTCCGTGTTCTTTGTTTTTGTGCGGCACACAAAATCGACAGCAATCAAATGACTTGGGTTTGGCCTATAATCGGTTTTACGATTGATTTTCGTTTATTTACACACATAATCGCCATTCCAATTAAAATATTATCAGGAGACAGACAACAATTCAAACATAAAATTCAATCCGAAACGAACGGTCTGCTTATCAGGTACGACCAATGTTTTATCAACTTCGACGTTTGTTCGACTATAAGGGCATTCCTTTTCATTTTTGTTCCTTCTGTTCAAACAAAAGGCGGAATATACGTTATGATAGAATAATGTATGATAGATAAGAAGTTATTTAAATAAATCCATATTAACCGGTTCGTATATCATCAAAATACACAATTAATTTTTTTTATGTCTGTGTTTGGCAAAAGATATGCAAAGGTATGTTAAGGCAGCACCGATAAAAACAATAACAACAACAACCACGACAAAAAACCCGTTGTTTTTTCAACAGATTTCACGATATATATAACCATGGTGCGTGTTTTGTTTTAGTTAGCGGCGATCGTCACGCATGATTTACTTTCTGAAAATTGGCTTGGCGTGGCTTAACCATGATTAATTTTTAATTATACTATTTTATGATGTGTTTTCTTGTCTTTTCGTTTCGTACAAATATTGATTCGAATTTTTGTTTTAATGTGGTGTGCACGCCTTTTGTGTCAATCACAAGTTGCAATGCCAAACATATCTATTGTGAACCGGTCATTCACCTCGTACCACACTAAAACAAAGTCGCATTCATTTGCGCTGCATTTTTCGATGAAATGATTTAGAATATCGGGTGTAATTTGCGCAACGGGTTTATTTTCGGAAGAAAAAAATTATATTAAAAGACAATAAGCGCAGAAAATACACATACGTTTGGCTCTTGGCCGTTCGATAATAATTTATAGAGTCGGAATTTAATTTGGATCTTGATTAATTACATCGAATGATTTATAACAACTGTCAGATCTTTAGTCTAATTCAATTCTGAATCTTGTTCATGCGCTAGTCTATTTTTACTCGATTTAATTTCATTTGCAGTTGTAAATCGTAATCCGTCGTCAGATCTTTCGAGCAAAAATCCTAATTGTCTGAATATACATTACAATTTGCTCGTTTTTTTTTCTTTCTTACAAAAAACGATATATAATTGGAAACAAAAACGTTTTAACTTTGTGTTGAAATAAAGTCGACAACAATATCAGCGACAATGTCGACGACGACGACGACGACGCTGCGACTGATCAGCCGATTGTGAAACAGACTGAAATAGTAGGTTTGTCATCGAGTAAACAAATCACATGTGAATTGAAATGGGTGTGAACGGTGCAGAGCGCACACACCGAGCACAGTCACACGCTAGATGTGTATCATGGCATTGAGACTGAATGCTGAACTAGGCAATTTTCAACCCTTGTTAATCATTGAAAGTTTCTCTCTGTCTCACCTTCTTTCTCCCTCGCTCTCTACCTCCCTCCCTCCCTCTCTCTGATCGCCGTCTCGAAACTAATTCAAAAGTACATTGTAACTTTAATTATTTCGAACGTACTAAAAATATAATATGCATTTGTCGTGACATTGCATAACGTTTGCAACTTTTCTTGCCAATACGAAAATCCTAGGGGAATATCACGCAATTTTTATTCGCAAAACTTATTTCTATCTCATTTATTTCATTAAAATCTAATGAAATCTAAGCTATTTCAAATATTTCGCAAAATCTGTATTATTCACTCATATTCACCATGTGCTGACGTCATTACCGCTTCAAAAATTCTGGAAGTGGGTTTTGGTGGATCCTCAGGATCGTTTAGTACTGCTCCCGCTTCTGGAAGTGGATCCTCAGGATGGGCCAGGGCATTGTCAAACCAAGTCTGGTCCATCCTGAAGATCCACCAAAACCCACTTCCAGAATCGGGAGCAGTTCTGAACGATCCTGAGGATCCGCCAAAACCCACTTCCAGCATTAAAATATCTGCAAAAATCGACCAAAATGAAAAAAATCTCAGATATCTCGCATAATGTAATATAATTGGAATTAATTTTTAGAAAATGCAAAAATCAATAGAAATTCAATAGAATTTTTTGCGTGATATTCCCCTAGCGAAAATCGACACGAACGTGCTTCTAATCGTGAACACATTGGAACTTTGGACGCAAAACATTCAGAAATGTACAAAGTATCAACAATAAAATAGATATTGTTGCTCCGAATTGAAAGTTTTTTGTCAAGTGCACGTGTGTCATTTCGCTGTTGTTTTGTTTACTTCGGGAAAGGTGAGACAAAGTGAAAATTCGAGCATTGATAACAGCAACACAATTTAAGGTCAAGACAACAACAGAAGATTCCATACAAAAAGTGGAAAAATTTCCAATTCAAGCAGCAGTCGAATAAAGTGCAAAAAAATAACGGCCAAAATCTCTGCTCTTTCGTGTTGTTTATCATGACATTTGCTTTTGTCGGTGATGACATCACACTAAACACGGAACAAAGTCGATGCGCTGACGTTTTATTTATGTCACACTTAATGTTTTCATTTTTCTATATCATCGATTAGACGACGTTTACGCAGCAAATTTTGTTTACAAACACGGACTTCCAAGTAGGATCGGCTGATTTGTCATGAGACATATAGAAAGTGACCATATATTGCACAAAAAAATGAAAACAAAGAAAACACACACACACACATTTCTAATCGTAGAAACATGCACTCTCGCTCGGCTACTCGAATTACGACAATTGCTCGCGATAAACATTTTCCAATAAATTCCATGTGATTTGTGTTTGTTTTCACATTTGCTATTTGCTGTTGAAAGAAGACAAAAAGTAAACAAACGGCAGCAACGGCTATGTGGCGAGAGAGACAAAGAGGAAGAAAGAGAAATGCAAATTTGTGTAATAATATTGGATGATTGGTGAAGCGGTAATGTGCGCCAATTGTGATCGTGCCACCAGCCACAATCATTGCATATATTTTGCTGTTGTTGGTTTCGAAATCGAGCGCAATATCGCATCGCAAACTGAGAAAGTCATGCACACTGAATCGAACGCGAATGAGTTGGAACCGAGGAAGAGCGAGACAGAAGAATGCGAGAAAGAGTGCGAGAGAGACAAAAATTGACACCGCACCGTAATATCAATATGGAAATGTATGTCGAATCGCATTGCATTCAAATCCATGGCATACAAAACTATAGACAGTGGAGTAATAATGAACGAAAAAAAAACCAACGCCGAGTGTTTGCAAGTTTGCAATGGAATGGAAAATGATATGGCACGATGTTGAAAATTCCAACCAACGCGATAAGTCAATACGTTATCATTAAAGAAGACTTTGAAATAGTCGTTTTTTTCGCTCTTCAGACATTTTCGATTTCAGAGCTTAAGTAGCTCTTAGTAGCTGGAGTGTGTGTGTATGTTGTTTGCATGACTAATTAAATTCCATCACTGAATTCCATCACTGCTTTTTTCGTCTCTCTCTCTCTCTCTCTCTCTCTCTCTCTTATATTTCGTGAAGCACGTGAACGTCAATCGTCGCAATAAACTGCGTGCCGTTTGTTCTGTGTGTTACTGTTTCGCTTTGTAATTTGCTTGTTGTTTCTTCTCTCTCTTGTTCTCTTTGTCTATGTTTATCTCTCTCATGCTCGCATTCTGTTGCTAATTGTTTCTCACTTGCTATCGTCCTCTTTCTCTCTCTCTTTCTCTCTCTCTCCATCTCCTATTCTCTGTTCCTCCGTTCAAAAACAAAATGTACTCCCATTGAATTCGCACAGCGTTCAATATAAAACGTGTGTTTGATAAGCCATTTAGAGTTTTATCGGTGTAAACGATCAAACGATCAACTTGATTATGTTTTCGTTGCTGATTCACGTAGAATGGTGCTAAATCAGATTTTTACCTGGCCCAAAACATTACAATTCGATCGAAACCATGTTCAAATTCAGGTGACACACGATGTTTGCAAAATATTATTTATTGTGACACGCAAACAAAACCCAAAACAACAACAACAAAAAAAAAAACAAGAGAACAGAACCTGTTCGCTCAAACGGCAACAAAAAAGTCGGATTCAACGTAACGGAGTTCAAGGGAATAATACCAAGCGCATAATTATATACAATCTTCGTCTATGTCAATCAATTTCATATCATACTGTGTGAGTACATGAGAAAATTCTAGAACAAGCTATTATATGCTGAAACGAAAAGCAACATACACTTGAACACGTTCAAGGCCATCGCATTCACAAACACACACACACACACAATGCATGCGCTATATATTTTCAATTCGAGCGAAATACCGAGCCGCAATTTAATTTGACCAACTGCAAGGCAGTTGAAGCAACAAACAACATTAGAAAATGACTTTAGTTTTTTTTTTGTTCTTGAAGTCTCCTCCTTTTTTGTTCATTACAACTATTCTAAATTCGGAGTACACTTCGGAATTTTGCGGCTGGTTGAAAATTTTCCGCATTGCCGAAATAAGTGGAAAAGTTTTTTTTTGCTTGCAAATCAAATCAACAGATTAATTAATAGCAACTGTGCGCCCGCGCTCACAACGAAACAAATCCAACCTTGACGGATGAATTATAATGTGGTTTTTGTTATGCCAATGTCAATGTCAAATGCTATATCCAGATGAGATAACGTTTTTACACTATCAATTACTCAGTCGCTCAGCTGATAGTTTGCTTATCACATCATTGCTTCCTTTCTGGCACAATATTTGTTGTTGCTGTTGTTGCTGCTTTAATGTCTTTGTCTAAATATGGACTTGGCTGTCGATGACGATGATGATTCGACACAAAACCTAATGGATTTAATTCGATTATGAATTCATTTGTTATGCATATGCTAAATAAAATAACTGGTTCTTCTGTTAAGAATGAGATTTATTGGTGATGCGCCCAATGATGTCATGTTTTTGTGTCAAATTTATGCCCATTCCAAAGTTCATCCCAAAACAATTATGACGTCAATTAGAGGGTATTTTAAACACACTTCTTGTTTACATTTCATTAATTGCCCGTATAAAATTGGTTGGAAAATTCATCGCCCAAGCTGATTTTAGATTGTCGTCAATGGTATCATTTTCTTAGCCCAGAGTCTTGGGCCCCAGACAATATATAGTCACATTCGATTCGCTCTTTATCTCTCTTTCTCTCTCTGTGTATGTTTGGGTGGTTTCAATTTGTATAACCGGACTATTTTTAAATGTTAACTCCAACTCAATTTATTGCCATGTTTAGGAGGTGACAAATACTAATGACATACAAACGATGCAGTCAGATGCATGCTCACGGATAACATCTCCAGTGAAAGAGAGAGGAAAAACCGAACAGAACGAAGGAAGCACAACGAGAAAAAACATTCCGTTGATTTGTTGAAATGATGTCACAACTTGAAATCTGGTGTGTGTCTAAACACATAAAAAAGAGATTCACGGTCACATCAACACATAGTCTCTAACAATCGCGGGTATTATTTGTTTTTTTTTAATCTCCCGTTTGAAAAAAAAACAGCTCGTCCGTTCTTTATGTGTGTCACTCTGTGCCTTATGTTTTTGAGGGGCAAAAACATGAGGAATCGCTTTTTTCGTTCTTCTTTTCCAAATGATTGAATCTGTGTTTCTCTGAAATTTTTTTTTGTTTGATAAATAAAAAACATCAGCAAAGTTAATAGGCCCTAAATTCCGTTAAATACCGAAAACCATGTTAAATTTTCTATTTTCGAAATTCTCACGAGCAACAATTTATTGGAATCATTGAATATGTCAAAATAACGAGATTTGTTTGTTTATATAACATGATGCTCTTTTTTTCATCGCCTTTTTGTTTTGAATTTTATTCCATTTTTTATGTCGATGAATTTATCGCTGGTGTGTTTGTTCCCAAGTTTAATTACGGATTCAAATGCGATTGTTTAAAGTATCTCGGCAATTTAATTATAAAATGAATAGATAGAAGGGGGCATATTGAATGTTAAATAGGTACTTTGGCTACGTTGATGATATTTTATTGCGTTCAACATTTATGTTATTTCAAGTTTTGTGAAGCTGCGACTTGCGTCATTCGACGGAATGCATTCTTTTGTTTGATTTTGCTCTAATAATCAAGGAATAGTCGCACCTTCAAAGACAATCGCCATCTTCAAAGAATGCAGTTCTTATCACTCATAATCTTTAAAAAAAGAATGCAGTTCATATCAAAGTCTCATGCTCTCGTTTCACGTGGTGCTATTACTTCGATTGCTTTATTTTGTTTTAATATGGCCGTCTCTAATCAGTTAATTACTCTGTGGTATTTTTTTTTATAGATTCTAGTCTCACATTCATAACAATTGTTATCAATAATAACCGTCAAGTCACGATTGATTATATTATTGGTTTTTTCGGTGTGTATTTTCTAAATTATCAACGAACTAATATTGACGGAATTTCAACATCAAAACTATAAAAAGGTCATGTTTTGTCTCGTGACCGAAAAAGGGCAGGTTTCAGCGTTTCTTTGTCATTTTTAAGTTGCTTTGTAATGCTTAAGTAAATCAAAATCAATATCAAAACTGCACCCGAATCGAAATCGAACATTGTGCAATTACTGACTCTATATCAAAACGATTAATATTTATATTAATCTCCATGTTATCGGCAGAAGAAAACAAAAACTAGATGCTGCTCTGAATAAAACAAGCAATAAAATCAAAGCGAAAACAAGTCGAAACAGAAGAAAAAAAAAACGAAACAAGTATGAATAATTGCAATAAATATTGACGTATATTCACATGAACAAAATTGCAACAATCGATTTTATTCCAAGTTCGATCCAAAACAAAAACACGACCAACAAACGTCATACAACAGCTGAACTCTCTGTATAGCAAACGTGTGCGCGAAACAAAGAACACTCCAAAATCCATACGATGAACGTAGTTCACAGCATAGCACACAGCTCTCACTTGCACGCTTACTCACAGTCGAACATTTTTCATTTTGCTTCGTTCATTTTTTTTTCATTTCGGCCGACTTATAATTCGCTGACGCAACGTATGACCGTTGCTTTGGTATATTCGATGCAGTGCGGTGTATCGTCAGCTTTGCGCAGAGGCGATATCGTAAACAATGAGGTTCTACCGAGTTGCGATTATTGCTAGTTGAAAACTTTAACCAATACCCCGCCATGACGACGTGAAAAACCGTCGGCTACGGCAATTTTTGAAAGTTCGAAAGAACTTATTAGTCCACACCACACAGAAAGAAGAAACAAATTGAAAAAAAAAATGGAACGAAATGTCTATTTTGTATCATCTGACGAGTGTTGAAGCAAAAAGTCGAAGCAGCGGTCAACAGCTGTTAGCTCATACGTTTGCAGTACGTTTGCCTGTGTACGCGCAATGAGCTTCACAGTGGAAGGTGAACGACTTTCAATGCCATGATTTACAACGGATTCTTAATCTGAAGTTTTGTTGATTTCCATATTTTTACACGTGGAATACGCATCACAATACACATTTCACTTGGATTTCATGCAGGTGTCAATGGCTTTGTTTTATTTTTGTCGGATTTTATCTTGACTTTTTTCGGTTTTTCTACGATTTTTTGGATTCTATTGAAGGAAGCATCGACTTTGTTTGAATTTCTTCTTACATTTAGTTTGAACTTTGCTCATTTCTTATGAATCGTCTTCTTTAATTCAATTTTTTCAACATTTTTTCTCTTTCAATTCCAGATCTTTGGCTGTGGTTGGTCAATTCGGTTTTCGGTTGTTTACAATAAACTCAGTTGAGCGCGTGGAAGAGATATTTTGCAGTAATAATGAAGATACGAAAATTGCAGAAAGGTTGTTCAGTAGCAGTTTGGTGGCAGTTGTCACCACGACTGAAGCGGATAAACTTAAGGTGAGGCGATACAAATCAGAACAGTTATTTCCTTTGAACATTTTTGGCAAAGAAAAAGTTTCCTTTGAAGTCAACCATCAACAATTTTCTGTGTAATTTAAATGAGAATCCATTTTCTTTCCCACCCCGAATTTAGATTTGGCATTTCAAAAAAGGCACCGAAATCTGTAACTATCGCTACCCAAGCGATATCCTATCGGTGAGATTGAATCGAAGCCGTTTGGTGGTGTGTTTGCGTGACAGTATTTATGTGCACAACATTCGTGATATGCGTTTGATGAACTCAATTCGGCACATTGCTCCCAATGATCATGGCCTATGCAGTTTATCGTTGATGTCACATCTCGCGTTCCCTGTGTCAAATGAATGTGGCGAATTGCAATTATACGATGCCGAAAATTTGCGTGTACGAATCAAGATCAAGGCTCATGATTCGCCATTGTCCGCATTCAATTTCTCGCCAAATGGACAACTTCTAGCAACGGCTTCGGAAAAAGGGACGGTGATACGTGTGTTTTGCGTAAAAAATGGGCAAAAAGTGCACGAATTCCGTCGTGGCATGAAACGATGTGTTCAAATAGCATCGTTGAATTTCAGCGGTTGTTCGAATTATCTGTGTGTTAGTTCGAATACCGAAACGGTGCATGTGTTCAAAATTGATTTGAAGCTAGTGGAAGAGGTGGAACGACAAAACTGTATCAATAACAATGACGAATCAAATGATGGTAGCAGCAGCGTTGATACGACATCAAGTGGTGATTCGGTGGAATTGAAATCGGACAGTAGCGGCAGCATCAGTAGCAATCGCTGGTCGATGGGTTTTATAACAAAGTATTTACCGAGCCCGGTGAGCGATGTACTCACACAAGATCGTGCATTCTCAAGTGTTCAACTCAACCAAGCTGGGCTGCGGTATCAATGTGCGATTGCCAAATTGGAAAAAGAATCCAAACTGTTGGCGGCATGCGAAGATGGATTCCTTTATGTGTACGATTTTAATGCGAGCAAAGGTGGCGATTGTAAATTGATACGAGCACACGACCTCCGCAGTCCACTTGACGGCATTACAGGTAAATTTTTACAAGATTTTGCACAATTTTTTTTGGTTTTTGTTTGTTTCTTCCGTTTGCACGCTTGTAGTTTTCAATTTATGTTTTTGTATTGAAACCAGATTTCGATTTTCCAGAGGTGAATCTGGACGAGAATAACTGTGATAGTAAGAGTCAATCGAAAACGCCGGAGAAAAAATCAATCACCGCATCGGTGGGCTCATATGCAAGTGTGCTGAAGGGGCGAGAGAAGAATAAAATGTCAGGTATGTTAACATTTAAACCGGTAAAACCATCCATTCTTCTCTATTCCAAATGTCAAATGTCTATTTCGCTTTTTTTCAATCTTCTAACCATTTTGTCCATTCTCTTTTTCTTTCTAGAATCAGACAAGCGTCGCGATTTATTCGAAGCCATTGAATATCCACCAAAAACTATGTTCGAAGAGGTTCAATTTCCACCTGTGACCGCTGTTCGCGAATGACGTCATCGACAACATTAAGAGCAGACGCACGCGCGCCGACCGACCTATCATTAGATCAATTCTATTCAGAAAAAAAAATGTATAAATTAGCATTGTAGTGTTCCCATTAAGTTATTTGTACTTTTCGTCCCTAAAAAAAAACACATAAATCAACACCAGCACACGCGCAATGCGCGCTGATCGATGTGGAAAATCAATTGACAACACGATTTATATAGTATGTTCGGATTTTATTTTCTTTTTTTTGTCGTCGTTTAATTTATTGTAAAAACAAAATCAGAAAAAAAAACAAAAAACAATATTTGAACAGCATTTCTCTCTAACTATCCTTTTAAAAGTTACAACAAAAAAATGTTCGGCTCAAAGAAGCATATATTCTTATAAACACCAGCAATTCGTTTCTACCTTTTTTCCTCTCTTTTTGCGCAATTCTAGAATATACTTCAAGGAATATTAGTAAAGACTTTGTTGCATTAGTATTAGCTACATGTTTATCTAAGTTTCGTTCGATTATACAAAAAAAATATTACTTTTTACTGTTCAATTTGACAATAAAAATGGAAATGATTACATGACTTCAGCAATTTATGATTTTGAATACATTTTTCGATCCCTCCATTCATTTTTCCGTCTCCTGAAATTTCCAACTCACCCAAAATTGATGTAAATGTAATAAATACTCACTTTAAAAATAGACACACACTGGCATGATTATTCTATTGTAAAACAAAAGCGATTATTCATTAGAACAAATACGACAGACAACTCATTTGTTTTAAATTGCAATCAAAGGCCATCCGGTCATAAGATATGTGTAATAAATGTTTACCTCATCTGTAGCATTTTTTCAGCATCTAGATCACCTTTCTTGTTTCTGTCTTGAGTACGATTAATGTCAGAGAAATCCATTTTCACAACAATTTGTATACGGGATGTTTTGTATGGAAATAAAACTTCTCTTGTGAAATCAATCAGCCAATTTCTATGACCACAAGATAAATGTAGCATTTTCATTCAGAAAATTAAGCAAATTTGCACCGAAACAGAATATTTGATCATTTTTGTAACACATGATTCAATTTCCATTGAAATAAGAAAGTACAGTTTGATAAGCATACAATCTAAAATAAATCAATCCAAATAAATGTCATTGGAATCACACCACAATTGTTCAAATATTTGAGGGAAAAAAACGTCGAAATAAATTGTAAATCAATTCAAAGTCAGCAGCAGTTTTGAATGAAGACGTGATTTTTTGCATCGTATCTCTGATGGTGTGTTTTTAGGCAATGGTACAGACAGTGTACGTCGAAGAGGACAATTCAATAAGCCAGAAGCAAAGGGTAAGTTTCATTTGAGTCGCTGCTGCGGATCGTTTACTCGAGCCATCGACAATGGTTTGCTTGTGCTACTGACAATGGTCTAGTAGACCATTGGTCTGCTCGAGACATTGTTGCACATTGAGGTGATACATTGCAGTTGTAAACCGTCTTAAGAGGGTAGGAAGTTGACGAGACAGCGATGTTTTGAATAAAACTCTCTGCTTTGAATGAAATTTTCTGCATTGAGTAGCATCCGCGGTGTTCGTTTGCATATACGCAATTTCCCAAAAAAATTCAGTGGAAAAATCTCTTGCAAAATGCTACACCTCTTTCATCGTCCATTCTTATAATTCGCAAGAGAAACGTATGCAGATTGCTTTTAGATGAGCTGAAATTTCCGTGTTCAAATCAGCTTTGCGCAGCGGCGATATCGTAAACAATGAGGGTCTACCGAGTTGCGATTATTGCTAGTTGAAAACTATAACCAATATCCCGCCATGACGACGTGAAAAACCGTCGGCTACGGCAATTTTTGGAGGTTCGAAAGAACCACTAATCGTTTATTAAATTTAAGAAAAGGAAAAAGTGCATCGAAGAAAGATTTTCTTTGTGTGAAAAGACACAGAAAAGCGCTTGGCAAATGACACGAAAGAGATCTCTTCGCAACAAATGTAATGGAATTTAAACATTAACGAGTATTTCGAACGCACTCATTTGCAAGCGTTTTAAAAACAGATTCGCGCACAACGGCACAGAAAAAACAATGCACTGATTAATTTCGCAGCATCTTTAAATGCCATAGATCCGATGTATAGTTTTCCCTTGTAAGTCATTAACAGCAATTGAAAGAAAATAACAACAACAGCACATAATCTCACGCATTGTTTAGTACAGCGCTCAAAACTGAGTGAATACAAATCGAAAGCAACGGTCCAACAACAGCAACAACAACAACAACATTTTTCTTGTGAAACAGGCATTGAATGCCAATACACACGCTGAGAAGCTCAACACATGTACACAAACACAGTGGATATATTCGGTATGACGCATATACTGTCACGACCACTGTGTAGCGATGAAATTTCAACAACGTTCAAATGATTACATTGCCAAACAGAAGTGACTCGTTTGTGAGTTAAAGAGTGAAGAAAAAATGAAATTTCCATTGCAAAGAAATTGAAAAGAAAAATCTTTGGGTTGGTTTGATTTGATTTTCCAAAAAAAGAACAATTTTGTTGCAATTCTATTTCAATGTAAACATATCAAACGTACAGAAAGTCGTTTCTGCTTGACTCAAATGGGACGACAATGAATGCAGCCACCGTCAGTGGACGCGTTCATTTGAACGTTTTTGGAGAGGATTGGCGCGCAAAGCTAACACATTTGACGTATTCATAGACATTTATTCATACACAAAACGATTGCCTCATAGATTCCGAACGACACAAACATCACTCATTTTCTTTCTTGCGCGAAACGTGAATATAAAAAAATATTTCTGACATTTTCAGTCCGATTGTTTAATAATTTAATCTTTATTTAACAAAAACCCAACGAACTTTCAAAGTGTATATAAGTGTTGTTGAAGAATCAATCGTCAAACTGTTCTTTAATCGCTTTCCTGTTGTTGATTATTGTTTAATTAATGATGAACTCTTCTTATTTAAAAAAATGTCGATTGTGCTTCGCATCTGAAGGAATAAATGACGCTACCAGTGATTTTTCTCTGGACCTTATAAAAAAATACTACAATGTAGAAGTATGTTTCGAATATTTTTTGCTAGGAATTTTAATCTCACAATTCACAACATGTATATCAATCAAAAATTCATGAATATTTGTTCAGATCATTCATTTTGGATGTTTATCTAAAAGAAACATTGATACCAAATCCAATTTACTTTGTTCCAGATTAAAACCACTGATACGTACACAAAAAACTTGGTATGCCAAGATTGCACCGATAATATACAACATTTTTTGATGCATGAAGAAATGGTTCGCCTTGTCCAAGCTCAATTACCTAATCGTCTCACTTATTAACACACGCAGGTAGTTACGTTTTCGTTTTCGTAATCAAGAAACCAAACTTGAATTGTAACATTTTTACGAGACATGAACAATTATTCATGTAACACTTCAACATCTTATTTCTAGCCAAGGAATTTTGAATGAAAGAATTGATTATTATCTGTGTGTTTTTAGATGGGAGGCTTGAACAAAGGGTGGTTGACCGATTTGAATGACTTGTGTCGTTTGTGCGTCTTTTTGATTGGCGAGAATGACATTACATCCGATTCCGAAATCACCGCAGTGATAAAGCAACATTATGATATTGACTATGAGGCATGTTTCAAAGGTTTTACCCACACTTTATACATTAGTGTCACTGTATATAGACTTGAAAAGCATTAGATTTTGAGGCTTTCATATAAAATATGAAAAGAACACTCTAAATGTTTACTTTTTTTTATAGTTTTGGCCAAAAGATGTTTATCTTTAATTGATTTTGTGTTTGTTTTTCTTTGTTTCAGGTGGATTATGAATATTCCAAAGAGCTATGCAGAAAATGCATGTCAGTGGTTCATAATATTCTTGTGCATAAGACCAGAGTTCGTTCAGGACAAGATTGGTTGAAAGAGATGTTACGATTGTCTGAAAAAGTATGTTTACCTGAATGTCTATCATTTCGTTGAACAGTAAAGTATGAATAGTTTCAGACGCCACTTTTTAATGAACATGATTTTATTCTAGGCAATCAGTTTTAAAATGGAGCAAGAAGGTCCCACGAAGAGCAAAAGAAAACGCATTGAAGAGATCGCGAAGTTCCAAGAAGAACAAAAAAAAACGCTAGCCATGCAAGTAGTCAGTTCAACAAGTACACCCAGTCCAGATGGAACCATACCAGAAGTTGACAAAAGGTACGAAAAAAAAAAAATAAAAAAAAAATCTTTATATGTTATAAGCCTAATGAACAGATTGGCAAAAAAACACATTAAGTAGGATTATTATTTAACATATGAAAACGATCGTATGATATACGTTTTAATTAAGACTTGATTTAAGGCCAACTGGTGTCACAGAGCCGGTCAAATCTTTTTTCCTTCAAGGAAATTTATGCATAATCGACTTTCAAAAGTGGAGACCTTTTTTTGGTCTTCAATTTTTGTCAACGATAACACCCTAATGGATTTAGATCATGCATCATCTGAAGACTTATGGAATAGTTCTTATTTTTGTATATTTTCTTTCTTCGCCAAATCGATGGGTCCAAATTATTAAAATCAGTTCGAATATTGCTTTCAAAACGATTCGGTGGTAAAAAGAATTTCAGTTCGGTTTAGAATGATGAAAAATGTTCAAATCTGTAAAATTGGCATTTTTTTGTTGAACTCTTATGTCAAGAAAATATCATTACTTCAAGCGGTTTATATGATAAATCCCAAATACTTTTTTGACAGAGTGTATTGCTCAAAATTTGAGACTTATCGTAGGTGATTAAAAATAATTTTTTCATTTTTACAGCGAGGAGGAAGACAATGAATAAACGAAAAGGAAACATACAAAAATTCAAACAAATATTTCATTAGTTTCAACAACGGGTGATTCAATTTCTTTGTTTTTTCCCATAATAGCATGTATCATGAATATAAACAAGAAAACATAGGGTGAAATCGCTACAATTGAATTTAGAGAATTTAAAGCTAGTTAAAAATAACAAAAAGAAACAGAACAAAAAAATAATGAAAAAAAAGCATCAAACAAAATGTGAAAGAGTCTGTGATTTTAGAAGGCTTTCGTACAGAGATGACTTTAGCGCACTCAAGTGCGCTACAGCGCACATTTTTTTTAAATAATATTTTGTGTAACATAACGAAGAAGAGCTTACATTTTCTGCCCCCGGTATTCGCATTGTGTGGTCATATGCACCTAGTAATTACGCGCATTGGCTCAATTTCGCAATATTACGCAATTTCTACTTTTGGGGATTTTTTCTTCATATTTTACTAATATAAATGTGGTTTTTCAAAAAATGTTTTTTGTTATGTTACACAAAATATTGATACAAAGTTTTTTTGACCAAAATGGTAAAGTATAACGAAGAAAAAAACAAAAAAACAACACAAATACTCGGGTGCGCTAAAGTCATCTCTGCTTTCGTAATATCTAAATTGAAAGCAAAAACTACAAATTTTAAGTATTTTTAATAACCTACAACAAAGCGCCATCCGAAAAATTATTTTCCTAATAAGATGGCAAAATGAAAAAAAAAAAAAAAAACAAAAACAAAAAACAAAATGTTAGGCAACTCAATTTTTAAATGATTTATTTTAGTTATAGGTATTAATCCAAATAAATGTCATTGCAACCACACCGAAATTGTTCAAATATTTGAAGAAAAAAACGTTGAAATAAATTGTAAATCAATCCAAAGACAGAAGCAGTTTCGAATGAAAACTTGATTGTTTGCATCTCATCTCCGATGCTGTTTTCTTAGGGAATGTAAATGGTACAGACAGTGTACAAGTGCATCAAAAAGAAAGAGGACAATTTAATAAGCCATAAGCAAAAGGTAAGTTTCATTTGAATTGCTGTTGTGAATCTTGTGCTATTGACAATGGTTTGCTCGGGGCATTGTTGCATATTGAGGTGATACTATACCGTCTTGAGAGGGTAAGTGAGTTGACGAGACAGCAATGTTTTGAACTGGGGGCATATTTCTAGATGTGATAGTTGTAGCATTTATCAGTTTTCCGTAAAAAAACCAAAAAATTTGGAACAATTCGTAAATTTAGAACGAAATCGCAGCAATTCGTAAGAATTTGTACATTCAATATTATACATTCCTATGGCGAACCTCTTTTTCTCTACCTGCGTCTGTTACAACAACAAAATACGCTACGCAGTGTATTTGAATGTACGACTGTCTGTGTATCAGTCGCAGAATATTCACAAAAATTCGTGAATATTTGTAAGAAATTGTAATAGCCGGCAGTGTTCCAGGCAATATCGTAAACAATGAGGTTTTTCCGAGTTTCGATTATTGTTAGCTGAAAACTATAACCAATATCCCGACATGACGACGTAAAAAACCGTCGGTTACGGCAATTTTTGGAGGTTCGAAAGAACCACTAATCGTTTTTTAAAATTGAAAAGAAACAAGTGTATCGAAGAAAGATTTTCTTCGTGTGAAAAGACACAGAAAAGCGCTTGGCAAATGACACGAAAGAGATCTCTTCGCAACAAATGTAATGGAATTTAAACATCAACGAGTATTTCGAACGAACTCATTTGCAAGCGTTTTAAAAACAGATTCGTGAACAACGGCACAGAAAAAACAATGCACTGATTAATTCCGCAGCATCTTTAAATGCCATAGATCCGATGTATAGTTTTCTCTTGTAAGTCATTAACAGCAATTGAAAGAAAATAACAACAACAGCACAATATCTCTCGCATTGTACAGCGCTCAAAACTGAGTGAATACAAATCGAAAGCAACGGTCCAACAACAGCAAAAACAACAACAACAACAACAACAACAACAACAACAACAACAACATTTTTCTTGTGAAACAGGCATTGAATGCCAATACAAACGCTCAGCAGCTCAACACATGTACACAAACACAGTGGATATATTCGGTATGACGCACATACTGTCACGACCACTGTGTAGTGATGAAATTTCAACAACGTTCAAATGATTACATTGCCAAACAGAACTGACTCGTTTGTGAAATAAAGAGTGAAGAAAAAATGAAATTTCCATTGCAAATAAATTGAAAGGAAAAATCTTTGGGTTGGTTTGATTTGATTTTCCAAAAAAAGAACAATTTTGTTGCAATTCTATTTCAATGTAAACATATCAAACGTACAGAAAGTCGTTTCTGCTTGACTCAAATGGGACGACAATGAACGCAGCCACCGTCAGTGGATGCGTTCATTTGAACGTTTTTGGAGAGGATTGTAGAAAGGCGCGCAAAGCTCACCACTACACCGACACATTTGACGTATTCATACACATTTGAAAACGATTGCCTCAACGATTCCGAGCGACACGAACATCACTCATTTTCTTTCTTGCGCGAAACGTGAATCCATGTGCAAAAAAAATTTACTTTTTTTTACATTCATAACCGGTGCAGTGTTTTCATTTTTATCTATATATTTCTTTCCAAAAAACGAAGAAAATAATCATTCGGAACAATAAAAAGTCGAAACGTGAACGTGAAACATTAAAATTCATTGTTTTAAGAGAGGCAAGAGCCATCAATCAGTCAGTTTTTTCGGGCATAAAATTTCAATAGGAAAAAAAATAACTCTATTCAATACGAGCATTTTGCACACACAAGTTTCGTCGAAAATGACTCAATTGCTTCAAGTTCTCGAAAAGACTGTGTCACCAGGTAAGCAATCATTTTCTATCAATTCATTACATGAGTGTACAGTAAAGAAAAACGTGATTTTACGATACAGAAAGAAAAAAATTGAACGAAAGAAGAAGAAGAAAAAAATTGTCTCGCGCTGTCGCGTTGATGCCGTTCCTCACAGACTATTGTTTCGATTCGTTGACATTCATATTTCGTTTGACGCATTAAAAAAAAGACTTTTTTTCGTCGTTAATCCGAACGAAAACCTCAAGCATTTTTTTCTAGCATTGAATTTAAATTTGTCGCTAGACCAGCGAAATAGCGAAGAGAAAAAGAGTGTTAACAATCATGCATTTCGTGTGATATCGCGTCTCAAAGAAAAAAAATGTTGTTGCCAAATGCGAACATGGCGCTGGTATATGGAAAGCTATGTTTCGCTTTATGTGTATGGATATATAGTGGAAAAATTTATTGACCTAACCTAATTGACGTCTCAAGGGTAGACATGCAATGAAACGGAGGCACAGTGAAAAAAAACATTTTTTTTATCGAATCGCAAGCGCTATTTTTTATTTGCATGCCCATTTTTAATTGAAAAATATTATGAAATGAATATATTCTTCTCTTTCCCTCTCTCTCTCTCTCTGTTGCCATTCGCTCACACTGAAATGTAGTAAAACGTCGAGTGTTCAAGTGTATGGCAACATTTGTTTGTCGTGTGTTTTGACTCGAAGCAACTTCGAGAAGAACACTTTTTGCGTATTGCTTTTGATACCGTTGTTCGTTCGAGATGTCGTGGCTCATGCTTAGTTCCTAAGCTATTTTGCATACAAATAGCGCGCCATTTCGACAAAATTTTTCGTTCACTTTTCTTTCGATCAACTGTGTTTATTCGCTCAGTTAAGTTTCATTTATCGCATTCGCTAATTTTTTTTTCCATTTCTGTTTGTTTGTTTCCACCTGCGCAACACAGACCAACATGAATTGCAGTCGGCGAAAACATTCTTGGAACAAGCGGCACAACAAAATATTGCCGAATTTCTAAAGGCATTATCTGAAGTGTTGGCCAACGTAAGCTGTAGTGCTGTTGCACGTACCGCAGCTGGGCTTCAGTTGAAAAATCATCTAACGAGCAAAGATTTGACCGTCACCGAACAGTACCATAAGAGATGGCTGTCATTCGACGAGGTCACGCGGGAATATATCAAAACTAATGTAAGTATTTTGGTTTTTTTTCCCATGGGAAGGGTTTTTTGTTGGATTTGATGGATTTTCATTTGTTTTTCAACTTTTTATTCAAATTTTGACTTCTTTTCGAAGAAAATTGGCAAAATTTGACTTTGATTTGATTGGTTTTACGTTATTTTCATAGAAATTCATTAAATATATGGGCCAATCGATATCATACTGTTGTTTTCATTCAATTTATTCACATTCGTTGTAAATATTTGGCAATTCGCGGAATAAATCTTGATTTTCTGAGTTCTCATCGCATTTTCCCATCAATTTCTGTCGAACATTGGCATTAAACCAATTTTCTTCATCTCCACAGATCATTCAAGCGATTGGAACGGAAACATCACGTCCATCGTCAGCTGCACAGTGTGTGGCATCTGTGGCAGTTGCTGAAATACCAGTCAACCAATGGAGCCAGTGTATACCCACCTTGGTGAACAAAGTCGTTTCCGAGGGAACAACAGAAAGGTCACGGGAGTCCGCATTGGAAGCTATCGGTAAAGACACATTCATTTATCGCTTTGAAACCAAAGCCTATCTATTTAGAAACTGAAAAAAACACTAACGCAATTCTCTCCCAATTCTACAGGTTATATCTGCCAAGATATCGCACCTGGGGTGTTGGAAAGTCAATCGAATCAGATTCTTACTGCGATTATTTTTGGTATGCGCAAAGTAGAGCCAAGCAATCATGTTCGATTGGCAGCCACAAATGCGTTGCACAATTCCCTCGAATTTACCAAAGCAAATTTTGATAAGCAAGCCGAACGGAACTACATCATGGAAGTGGTGTGTGAATCAACACAGAGTCCCGATTCACAGATTTCTGTTGCGGCATTGCAATGTTTGGTCAAGATATTGACATTATACTATCAATACATGGAACCATATATGGCACAAGCATTGTTCCCGATCACATTGGAAGCCATGAAATCGGACAACGATCAGGTAGCTCTGCAAGGCATAGAATTTTGGTCGAATGTCGGGGATGAAGAGATCGACTTGAGCATTGAAACTCAAGAAGCTCAAGAAGCTGGTCGACCACCGACTCGAGTCTCAAAGTTCTATGCTCGAGGTGCACTTCAGTATCTCGTGCCGGTATTGATGGAAAAACTGACCAAACAAGAGGAATACGACGACGAAGACGATTGGAATCCATCAAAAGCGGCCAGCGTTTGCTTAATGATCTTATCATCCTGTTGTGAAGAAGAAATCGTACCGTTTGTACTACCATTCGTGAAAGAAAACATCAAATCACCAAACTGGCGGTTCAGAGACGCCGCATTGATGTCGTTTGGATCGATTCTAGGTGGTATCAATGAGCAAACGACAAAACCGCTTGTCGAACAAGCCATCCCAACGTTGATCGAATTAATGTACGATGAGAGTGTCACGGTACGTGATACAACCGCTTGGGTATTCGGACGAGTATGCGAGCTCTGTCCATCAGCCGCTATCAATGAGGCATACTTGAAACCATTGCTGGAAGCTTTGGTGCGTGGACTCAAAGCCGAACCGCGTGTTGCGGCCAATGTGTGCTGGGCATTCACTGGATTGGTCGAAGCAGCCGCCGACACCGAAAACATCGGCGAAGGTATGCAAGAAACAAACTGTCTGAGCCAATACTTTGAGTTCATCGTCTCACAGCTGCTCGAGACCACCGATCGTCAGGATTGTGGCCAGGCCAATTTGCGCGCAGCCGCCTACGAAGCACTGATGGATATGATCAAGAATGCACCAAACGATTGCTACCCAGTGGTGCAGAAGACCACCATGGTTGTGTTGGAACGTCTCAATCACGTGCTCCAAATGGAATCCCAAATCCAACACACCGATCGCTATCAGTTCAACGATTTGCAATCACTTTTGTGCGCCACATTGCAATCGGTGTTGCGCCGTGTAACCCCGGACGACGCCCCACAAATCAGCGACGCGATTATGGGCGCTTTGCTCACGATGTTCAGCACCAGTGCTGGCAAATCGGGCAACGTACAAGAGGATGCATTGATGGCCGTTTCCACATTGGCCGAATTGTTGGGCGATAAATTCTTGAAGTACATGGACGCATTCAAACCGTATCTCTACATGGGATTGAAAAATCATCAAGAACATCAGGTATGTGTGGCAGCTGTCGGTCTCACCGGTGACATTTGCCGTGTGCTTCGCAACAAAATTGCACCATACTGCGACGAAATCATGACGTTGCTGTTGGAAAATCTCAGTTTGCCGAACTTGCATCGTAACATCAAACCGCAAATTTTGTCAGTGTTTGGCGATATGGCTTTGGGCATTGGCACTGATTTCAAGAAATACCTGATGATCGTACTGCAAATGTTGCAACAAGCATCCACATTGCAAGTCGATACCAACGATTACGAAATGGTCGAGTACTTGAATGAGCTGCGCGAAAGCGTTCTCGAAGCATACACCGGAATCATTCAAGGATTGAAAGGTACCGATCGTGCACCACATCCAGACATTGAATTGCTAAAAAACCATGTACCTCACATCATTCAATACCTTGTGACCATCGCACAAGATCCAGAAATGAATGATTCAATCATCGCCGTTATGGCCGGTTTGGTTGGCGACTTGTGCAACGCATTTGGTCCCGCTCTGCTTGCGATCATCGACAACGAACACATCGGCAAGTTGCTCCAGGAAGGTCGCAAATCTCGTGTGTCACGCACAAAACAACTTTCAAGCTGGGCTTCAAAGGAGATCAAGAAACTACGCGAGCAACCCATTCAACAGATCGCTGCCAGCAGTTGGTAGGTATCATTTCTTTTCCTCAGTTGGATAGCATTCAGATTTTTGTTTGGTTTTTTTTTCTGTTAAATTTTTAATTGTTTTCTGCTTTTTCTTTGCTTTGTTTTGCTTTGCTTCATTTTTCGATTTTAAATTTTAATGTTCGTCGTGATTTGCCATGTTTTCTGAAATTATTTCAATT
>NW_022595248.1:2439276-2454639 GCF_009176505.1 Sitodiplosis mosellana | reverse complement strand
GAAATTACTCGAAAGAGAAGGAGAAAATAGTGAAAATTTTGAATAATTCTGTAAAATTAATGAAAAATGGAAGAGAAAAAATTGAAAAAAAGAATTCGTAATACATTTGGAAAGGAAAAGAAAATAAATCGATCCAAAAAACCATTCCAAAGGAACCACTAGATTTGGATGACCTGCTGCCAGTGCTGGGCGAATTTGGACGCTATCAAAAGTTGTTGCTGTGGTTCATTTGCCTGCCTGCCTGCATACCATGTGGATTTTGTGCGTTCAATCAGTTGTTTATGACCGATACACCGGACGATTACTGGTGTCAAGTGCCACAGTTGAGTGAATTCAATTTGACCCGTGAACGGATTCGTGAATTGGCCATACCGAGTACTGAGGTGAGTTGCACAGCGCAACGCTAACTTTACCCCATCAACTTGTATTTTTTAAATCAAATGTCGATTTGTTTTTATCATTTTGCAAAAGGAAAACGGTGTCACACAGTACAGCAAATGCTCTCGATATGCAATCGATTGGCAGAATGTGTTCAATATCTCTGACCCAGATTCGATGTGGGACTTGCAACCAAATGCATCATGGCCAACCGAACCATGCTACAACGGTTGGATATACAACAAAACACACGTGACATCTTCCATTGTAATCGATGTAAGGAATTATCGATTCAACCACATCGATGTGTGGTGTAATCAATGGGTTTTATTCAGTGCCATTGGAAAACTAAATGAATGTTTTTTCTCTTTCGTTCTCGTGAATATTTTAAGTAGTTTGATTTGGTGTGTGATCATGATATCTATCCAACAATTGGATTAAGTGCACTAAATGTGGGCGGTCCCATTGGAGTTTATTTGTTTGGCATACTTAATGATCGGGCTGGTAGACGAATCGCGTACTTTGCATGTTTGGCCACATTAATCGCGGGCAGTCTCATCACAGCGGCCAGTTTCAACTTTTGGATGTGGTGTTTTAGCCGAGTCATTGTTGGACTGACGATACCGGCCGTTTATCAGATTCCATTTATCATAGGTAAACTCCAAGAAATTTGACTCCATCTTCAAGCAAAATTGCGATAATTTCGGTACAAAAAAGAAACGATTTTCAATAAAATGTTGACATTTTCAGCTCTGGAATTGGTTGGACCAGATTATCGTTCATTCGTCACAGCAATGACATGCATCTTCTACACATTTGGCATAATGATGTTGGCCGGTGTAACGTACCTAGTTCCAAATTGGGTTGAAATGTGCCTGTACACATCGGTGCCGTTCATATTTTACTTCTTGTACCTGTTCATCATGCCAGAGAGTCCACGTTGGCTGTTAGCACAAGGGAAATTCGAAGAAGCATTGAACATATTGGAAGTTATGGCTAGAGTCAATGGCAATCAATTGCCGAATAGCTTCCGTTTGAAATTACACCAACGTGTCGAAGCGGATAAATTACGTGTGAAGGAAAACGTCAAGTCGCTCAACAGTTTTGATCTATGCAAGTAAGGCATATTTGATGGATTATTTTGCATTCATCTCTGAATCATTCGTAAAAATCACACAGAAAAAAAAAGTGAAAAATTGATTTTCGTTCATTCTTATTCACAGAACACCAAATATGCGCTTGAAGACACTTTTGATTACATTGAATTGGTTTGCAAACGAAACAGTTTATCTCGGCCTAAGCTACTATGGACCATCGCTTGGTGATAATCAGCATTTGAGCTTCTTTCTCTCATCGGCAGTGGAAATTCCAAGCTATTTATGCTGTTGGTTCATCATGGATAAATGGGGCCGACGATGGCCAATGTGTTTGTTGATGATTTTGAGGTAAAAAATTTAAAAATAGAACATTTTGTGAACATATGATTTACTTCACTCAATACGGGATACTGTCAAAAATCATGCAAGCACACAAGAATTGTACAATTCGCAATGAGAAAACATTTCTGAATGAAGAAAAATTTACTTTTTTCAGTGGAATTTTCTGCATAATAACCGTTCTTGTGCCGGATGAAGCCGTCTTAGAGACGCTAATCATATTTCTGATATCGAAAACCATGATCTCCGCATCATTTCTTATCATTTACCCGTTCGCTGGAGAATTGTACCCGACACAGGTGAGAGGTGTTGGCATCGGTACATCGAGTTATATTGGTGGCCTTGGATTGATCGTGATACCGTTCATCAATTACCTGGTATGATATCAAATGATTGGAAGCATCAATTTTGATATTGAAAGCCAAACAGATTATTTTAGCAAATGATAAACATCTTAATGAACTCAGGAAAAGATGATTATTTTCAAAAGAAAACAAGGTTCTGCTTAAGGGCATTAGTTCATATTTTGTGTGTAATAAAATCGGAAACCATTTCAGGGCAAAGATAATCTTCGTCTTCCTCTCGTTGTAATGGGATTCATATCGATTTTTGGAGGAATAACCGGCTTGCGTCTACCAGAAACATTGCATTATCGTTTGCCGCAAACGCTTGAAGGTGAGACACCATTTGGAATATACAACTTACTATTTTTGTTTTGATATTCAATGATTTGGTCACTTGAAAACATTCAATTTTCGATATATTCACAGAAGGGGAAGAGTTTGGCAAAGATTGGGATATAGAGGACTGTTGTCGTTGTATTCCAATAAAGTAAGAAAGACACTTTTGCTGAAATATCCGTTGAACATTATCTCTAGAACAATTTTCTTACACATGTTAATTCACTTTATTTCTCCATACAGACCTCAAACATCCCACAATGCATCGTACGAGAACATAGATGATTTGCAACAAGATCTAGAATTGCATACGATTGGCAGCATGATAATGGAACCGGATGGAAATAGTGAAACCGAACGAATACCATTGAGTACAAGGCAACGTCGACCATCAATGCATCGTCTAGTTCGACAAGCGAGCACAGTAAACACGCAAAAAGCCGAAGGAGCTATGAAACTCACATATTGGTTCTAATGATACAAAACAAACATCACGTGAATTTTTGCTTGAAATAATCTATATTTAAATGTAACAAGAATATAATATTGTGTATAAGGGTTCATTTTAGGAGTATTAAGTTTAGAGTTTTAGCTAATTTAATATTTAAGTGCATCTGTTGTTTTGAACTTAACAAGTATATATATATATATTCTTAACATTGTTCATTCATTAAATAAGTCAATGCGAATCCATTGAGATATCGATGATAAAAATCACTTCGATATATTCGGATTGCATTGCATCGCCCAGACACATTCTTTTAGAAAAATATATATATGTATATTTATATTTAAATGAGATAGCAAGTGCGCATTAGATCGGTTATAACAATTTAAATTCTTAATCATAAATTGTTTGTTGGAGGGGTCGAAGGAGAGATATGTTTTCGTTACATTCATGATTCTTCATTTTTTCTTAACGCAATGTTTGATGACAAAAAAATGCGATTCATCTTTGTTTGATTCCGAAAATAATAAGAAAATTTGAACGAAAAATATTTTGGAATTGACACTCTAGCTAGACACATTCATAAGTCTAAGACCAAACCAAAAAACACATTCACAACGAAAAATGAAGCATATTGTCATATTCATCATTTTAAAAAATTATTCAATTTTGACATTTTCGTTTCGAAGTGATTCTCTCTCTTGGAGAGAACGTATTTGTGTTCCAAAATATGTACGTTAGCTAAAATAATTCAATTTTTTTCGCATTCATTAAGCACAACACTTTCGTTGTAACGCAACATTGTTAACTCTCTAATCGCAATGTTCATGAAATCAGGGATGAGATAGACGAGGATCAGCTCGAGACAGAGACAGTTTTGATCGCTAAACAAATATTGTATCATTTTTATCTTTCTTTCTGTTGAAATGCAATACAGTTTCCTATTTGATGCATCCTCTTCACTTTTCTATAAATCTCGTGCATTACTAAATGCAAATCAATTTCTCTTCTATATCATTTCATTTGTTAAAAAAAATAGAAAAAACATTTGCCTATCACCAAGATGCAATTTAATGCAAACCTCAAGCTCTAACTCCAGTTGAAAAAGTATCCACGAAAAAAAGAACTAAAATATGTTTGTTATAGAGAAGGCAATCGTTAAAATTCATTCGGTGTGTTCAATGAATGAACACCAGTTCATCATCATTATTTTTTGTCTCATCGATTGAAAATCGAATCCAGTTCACAATCTGGATACGCATAGAAAATTTATAAAGGTATATTCAGATTGTACAATTTATTGTTTGTCCTCTGTTTACACGCAATGTATAAAAATCGTTTTTCGTTCAATGTGTGTTTTCTTCATGTTTATTCGTTTCATATATGAAAAAATATCTCATTCAAATGGCACTTGTGTTGCTTTTTCAACATTCGTTACGGTGTGTATGTATTTGTGTAAATCAAACTTGTTCATTCTTTGAATTGTTCAATTCATTTGTTTTGCTACTGGACACAGATGTTGTTTTTCTAGTCTAACACCCATTGATTTAGGCGGGATTTAACTGAAAGGTTTATGGTGATTTTTATGTTTAACTTCTGTAATGTGTTTGATTAATTATGTTTATTCTCATAGAAAGGAAATTATTTGTAATATCCCCATTATGTCTTATGCTTTTAAAAATATTGTTGCTCTCTAGTTGGCAAAAGGAAAACAGCAGAGGAAAACAATATTCAGGCAACTAGTTTGCAAACACCTACTATTTCATGTTCAGATTAATTCGCATTTAGAATTTGAGTATAATAATATATGTTGTGTATAAATAATATGTATTTAATCAATGGCAAATAAATGGTAACTAAATAAGAGAAATAAAAGGCAGTGAAAGAGTTACTTTTTTTTCGTTTACTGAATGACAAATTTGGCGCTGGCTACACACATGTTTTTAACATTCCATCATTTTCCTCTTTTAGTTTAGCTCACAGTTGTTGATCATTTGTTTATTTACTGGAACTGTCGTCATTTGTTCCAAACAAATTGTTTGTCATTCAAATCAAATGCCATTAAATTACAGTTTTGAGTATTGAAATAAGTCATGTGTTTTGGGTGGTGAGGGAAAGTTAGAGAGAGTGTCCGAGGGGCAATTTTGGTGATTTGCCCGATAGTGACAACAGACACGAAATGTTCATTGTTTGGTGGAAGCTCATTCAGGCACATCGTGAACAAGCCTATTTTTCTCACTGAAGAATCTTTCGTCCTGAAGTGTTCAATGGAAATGGAAAAGAAAAAAAGTGTCTTTATTGTTTCTTCGAAATTTCAAACAACAACATGGCTCAATGGTTTCGCTGCGTTCAATCCCCTCAATTCGAGTCAGTTACCATTGATTTCGACACCGGTAATTCACAAATCAAGTGTTGACACGTCGTAACCGCAAGCTAGTCAACAAAATTGCTGCTGATTATGTCGAATGAAAGACGAGAAAATCGACACAAATTATCGCCTTAGCACGAGTCCGGTAATGCACAACGTCGTAATATCCGATTCGGAACTGGCAATAGAAATCAATTATGTGCGGATAGCAAGGAGGCGAGTGGCGATTGAATCGATCTGGTTTGAGTTTTTTTTTTCCTTTTCGAGAAATTATGAGAAATGATTGACTCACCCTCTCTCTATCGCTGTGTATATACTTTCGGTCTCATCCAACATATCGTGCGCTAGACAATGTCTGACTCAGCAAATTGAATATTTAATTGCGTTCAATTGGAAAAGTAAAACCACAGAATTTCCCTATTTCGGTGTTGTTGTTGTTGTTGTTTTTTGTTTATCGGTTCCTGAAACGGAATGGATGACGTCAATCGCATGTGGTGTGTTGTTTTGCTTTTGTTTTCAACAAACAACCAATAATACCAGATTTTCAATTTTCAAATAAGAACTGGTAATGAACATGTGAATAATTGATGGATGCAATGCATAAATAACGGATGTACACAACTTTGAATCGAAACATACATCGAAGGGAAGCAACACTGGATTCGGATCAACAAGAATATTGAATTTTATACATGTGTCCTGATCAAACGATGTGTAGTCAGCGATAGAAAAAACTTAAAAATTAGAGCACGTAAAAAATGTGTTAACAAAAAAATATGGAAGAAATAGATCAAAGCAAAACTGGATAAAACTCGACAAATTGAATAATAAAAAAACTAACGTAACAGAAATAATAATCAAATAAAAATTGTATCTACATAACAACGCACACACATATACTATATAAAACGGATACATTCACTATGTCGGATTTTTGTTGTTGTTGTTTTTTGTGGTTGTATTGAGTAATAGTATGATGATAGAGTGTATAACATATTATTTTAAACTATTCTAGCATATATTTTTTTCGTCTCCTTGTGTTTTTTTCTCAATTGGATTAAGGGTTGCGCAACAAAATATATTCAAAATTAAAAAAAAAAAACAAAAAGGAATAAAACTTAACTGTGAAAACGGTTGTCAAATTAAAAAAACTTATGAAAACTTATGCAAATCTTACATAATTTATTTTGTTTACAACAAAAAAGAAAATCAGAAAAGAAAGAAATTCAATTGAACTCAATGGAAATCACAAAAATCACTTAAAACTATGTCATAAATTCAGAATTTCGATTTTTCAAATCGTACAAAATCAAAGTAATAATTACATTGTTTTCTATACAGAACAGCTAATTTTGCTACTGGTTTTGATACACCAAATCTAATTAGATGGGTCCATTAATGGACCATTAGCAACCCATTAGAAATGAAAGGAGTTGAAACATTGTTTATTTTCAGAGTTGAAACATATCCACTTCACCATGGTGATACTTCAGATTCAGTACACAAAAATCCAATGTTATTGTTGCCTTAGAACATTTATTTACTCTCAAACTAAATACTAAAAATTACGTTTTTTTTATCAAATAAAATTGGGCTTTTCTTTTCATCTTTAAGATTTTTTTTTCTTCTTGAATTCACACTTAATTACTAGAAAAATAATTGTTTGTTCCTAAGCTACTCCATCAAAATCTCTCTTTGAACTGATTGGCTTCCTTACTATCTAACATTATAAGACATCAATTGTGTGTGTTTAATGCTCATTCTCAAGAGATTCTGTGTTGAACGGGAACATAGAATGTGTGTATTTTTTTTCTCGGTTGAAATCATAAAGTCTCGTGATATCCAAAAATCATATACATTTAAAGCTACATGAGTAAAATCTTCATTTACGTAGTAAATAAAAGGATTGATTTTTTTAGTGATGGATTTTCATCTTGTTTTTTTTTTTTAAATTATGAGAAAATATTCATCTAAAAAGTTCTAAATTTATCAAATTCGATAAGCACTTGTGAATGAAGTATATTGAAAAATAAAAAAATACACTGAAGGGCGCAATTGAAAATGCAGACACCGGAATAAAAACATGGATAAAATCGAAAAAGGAAATCAAGGGATTATTGAAATGCAGCGGTCATTATTGAAATAAGCTTACGGATGCCGTTAGCGTCTGGCCGATTTAGAATGGCAAACTGCTGACGAACATGTTTTCAATGAGTTGTGGTGCGGGGACCAAATCTTCCAATTTTAAGTAGAAAATTCGTTGCATTCCTTGCATGCTGAGTGACCGTAGCTCGGGTAGTTTGCCCAAAATATGGCTGAAATAATGCGGTTTCCTTTGTGCTTCAGCATTATAGGTAACATGATCACGAAGACTGCTGATTATTTTCATCTGTAGTTGCTCCACTTTCTTCGGTTCACGGATGCCATGACGTTCTGCGACGGGAAAATGAGGCGAAAAAAATGAGATTTTTGATTAGAAATTGGTTTTCATTCAATTTTTTCTACAAATAATTTCTTTTTCAACACACGAATAAGTTGTTGAATCATTTTTTTCTCTATTTTTTTGGTATGTACCCCAAAATTGATAGTCAAAATACGTAGAAACTTTAAGATGAAATGATTTTTCCCAAAACATAAAACCTACCTGTAACGAGAGTCAATGCACACAAGCATGCAAATGCTGAGATGTCAATTTCGAGCATGTGTAAGCCACGGCTAAACTCCATGATGCCGTTGAGCCATTCACCGAAAGCGCGTTGGCATTGCACCCGATGCAAAACGATACCGTTACAGAATGTTATTTTGGCATCATCGTATTGTGCACGGTATGACATTCGCAACACAAACAGTTCGAGTGCGGCCGCTTGGAACAGTAGTTCCTGGTCTTCGGCGCACAGATCAGAGAATCCGGGTAATTTTTCCGCAAAATGCTTAATCACATCGACCGAAGTGGTCAATAGGTTGTAAAATTGTTTAATTCTCTCTGCTTCGGTCATCGATGAGTCATACACGGCAGCAGTATCACAATACTGAGAATAATCTAAATTAGCTAAATCGGGTGTCGTATCGACATGGGCCCGAACGAGTGCGGTGATCAATGAAACTGGCGGACTCGGCGGTGATTCTTGTGGTGATTTTGGTTTGGATGGCAATCGTCCACGTCTTCCTTTCAGCGAATCGGTTCGCACCACCTCTTTTACCATGCCGACGGTAAGACATTTTTGGAAACGGCAAAATTGGCATCGATTTCGTCGTCGCTTATCAACCGGACACGCTTTGTCGGCCAAGCATACATATTTCGAACCCTTTTGTACTGTTCGCTTGAAGAATCCTTTGCAACCTTCACATGTTCGTACGCCATAATGCTGCAAAGGTGATTTTGGATGAATAAAAAAAAATCGTTAATATTTTCGAAATAAATTTTGCTTGAAATTTTTTTCCTCTTTGAATTTTCATTATACTGTCAACAATAAAAAAAGCCAGAAAGAACAATAAATGTTAACCCACCTGACAAGCGGCTGTATCACCACAAACGGCGCACAATTGCGACGGGCTCTGCGGAAGTGGCTGTGGAACTACCGTGGAAATGTTGCGCGAAACAATCGATGGATCATTATTGTTCAATGCAACGGCTGATGCCAAGTTGGTGATGCAATTCGGTGAACTGGAAGCAGAGCTCGATGCACTCGGAATCGATTTTAGCAGATTCAATCGAGTCGTCTTCGAACTCTCAGTGCTCGATGTTGATTCGGAGCGTTGTAATGGCAAGGATGCACGGCGATGTTGATTGGCATTTGCATGCAATTCAGAGATATTCGGGAACGGCGGCAATGAGAAACTGTCTTGGGCAGCCATCGGCGTTCCGTACTTATAGAAAAAAGAAAACAAATGAAAACGATTAGAAAATCCAAATGAAAAAAAAAGAAATATATTGTTGGTTCAAATAAAAATCCAAAAAATAATCCAAACTAAATGCCTCACCATTTGCTGTTGTTCATAAGGATAAAAGTTTTGTGTCATGAATTGCGCGGGATTTTGTTGATATTCAAAGTGATCTTGTTGCATAACATGATGCTGATGTCCGTGTCCATGATGATAGTTGATGTTGGCCTGATGATTTTGTGGCATGTAACAATCTTCGTCCATTTTGAGACCAAATGTTTCCAACTGATTGTATTTGATGGGGTAAGTGTCTTGAAAGCTTGGAAGTGTTGAGTCTAGAAGAGCGGCGGCGCTTGATTGGTTTGCTTGTGATGACACTGGCACCGGAACTGGGGTACTTTGTGAAATGTCTGTCAATGCAATGTGCTGCTGCTGCTGCTGCTGCTGCTGCTGCTGTTGTTGTTGTTGTTGTTGTTGTTGCAATCGAGCCCGTTGCAAACTGTGCAAAGCAATCGTTGGATCACTGTTCGATCGAAGTGTCAATAGGCTCAAGTCCTCTGAATCGCGATCGAAGAAAAGTTTCTTATTTTGATCCGGCTCAACCGGATGGTGTGATTGATGTGGTGGTGGTTGCTGTTGTGGTTGTTGATGTGAATAAGGAATTGCCAACGAATTGGGTATGCTATCGTTTGATCCAAAATGCGACGAACTGTCTGTGTTTCCTATCAACGTTTCGTTTGACGAACTGGAATGTTCCACGAATCGATTCGATTGCGTTGAAAAATTGTAATCAATCGACTGTTGCGACGGATGTAATTGATTTGATTGCACAGACGACGGTGGTGGCGGCTGCTGCTGATGTTGTTGTTGTTGATGATTTTGCCCGAATAAAATATCCGAAAAGATGTCTGATGAATCGGTGAAAAATTGTTGCGCCTGCGATGATTGCTGCTGGTACTGGTCTTGTGATTGTGGCTGTGATGATGAAGATGATGATAAAGGATCAAATGAAGAAACTGAACTCGAAAAATTCTGCAGAAACGGAATAAAGAGAATGTGAAACATAAGAACGACTGGTATTGACGGTTGAAATCACTGACTGAAACATCCGAGAGAAAAAAAACAATCAATCGAAGAAAAAGTTTAAGCGAAGCGCGTGAAATCGATAAAATTAATTTAAAGGTGGAGCCAAGCTCGCATTTCATCAGAATATTTAATTCGAAGGAAAAAAACACGATGAATTGAGGTGCAATGGCACCAATGGAAAACCGAATCCTTGAAATAAAATTCGTATGTTTTCGTTGAAATTACGGACAAATGCGCAAGTCAACAAAAGCCGAAAGAGTAATAAGTATCAATTCCGACAAGTGATGGGGTGATTTACGGTGAAATACGTGTACTCATTGGTTCGTTCGTTGATTCAATACATGAAGACAGAACAAAAAAACCCTTCCTTCGTACTACTAGTATGTTAGTGTACGCTGATGGCGTGCTTACCACAAAAATGAGCCATAATTTCATATAAACACTAAAATTCGAACGGTATATAATAGTAATCGTAAGGCATAAAATATCATAAACCGTTACGAAAACAAGCAAATGGGTAGAGAGGAAGAAAAAATTTATCGAATAGGCGAAAACGGCAAACGAATAGAAAAGGAAAAAAAAAAACACGACGACGACAACAGCAACATCGACGACGAGTAGAAACTGACTTAAAATAATAGCTAAAAAGACTATAAATCGCATGTTTAATTTGTAAAGCTGGAATAAATTATACGGCTTTTATGCACGAGCCTTTCTTTTGAATTACCATTTGATTTTTTTGATTTTTTTTTTTTGCTTCTCCCATGTGTATGTGTATTTGCATCATTTTCGATCGAAACCGTTGAAAGCATGACGGTTTTGTGTTCCTGATATAATTTTTCGTATAGAGTGTTAGTCGTTTGTGATATTTTTTTTCTCTGGTTGCGTCGATGTTTGTGTGTCGCGTTAAGTGCATTTTGCATAAAAGGAAAAGCGAGGGAAAGAAACAAATGAGGTAGTAAACAATATGTGCTTGTGTGTGGATGTGTGGTGATATCCAAATAGAGTTTTATGAAGCAAAAACCATCGACGATTTTTTCTTCTTCTTTTTTTGGTCTTCGTCTTTCGTCTCTATTGGAAGCTTGAGCACACACGGTGAAAAGCAAAGTAAAGCGCTCGTATCAAGACAATATTTTGAAATAGCACCGAAAGGAGAAGGGAATTGTGAAAAGAAGACGACAAAGACGTTGAGAAAAAAATCGAAAGGAATGGATTACATGAACGGCTCATCGAATGAAATTGAGAATTCATTTCAGCAAATTTATAGAAATATTATTATAAACACATCTCCGCCTTTCTTCGTGCGATCGAACGCAAGATGCACATCGATGTGATCCCAATTGCGCGAGACATGCTCGTCTTTAATATTTACATCATTTCTAAAACAGACTTAATATTTTCATCGTTTCGCTCTTGTGTGACGGAAGAGAGAAAGAGGGAGAAAGAAGAAGAATGGAACGCAAGGAGAACAACGAATGTCAAAGACTCCCTGTCGAGAAAAGGCAAACAATAAGCTATCTGATTATCAGATAGATACGTATATCGCGACAGCGACTACAGTTCATCCAGAATGAGCTACGGTGAAGTGCATATGTGGCCAAGTGATAGTACAAGGAATATTTTTCGAAAACAATAATAAAACTATTAAATGATTTTTCTCTTGATCATTTACTGCCTCTCACTCCCTTCGCTCGTAAGAGATCTCGTTTGTCGTCGTTGTTTGCATCTGTACACAATGCGCGCCACCACTGAATCAGCCTTCTGATCGCACCTTCGCGACTGCATTTTGCCAGAGTTTTGATTCATTGGCATCGGCTTTTAAATATGGATTAGTTGCTCAAAGAAAAAAGTGCACCCAACAGATCGATCCGATCCGATTCGATGCTATCAAACTCAAACCAACGGAAAAAATGTGCAATGGCACACTCGAAAGAAATAAATGTCGTCACGGTTTAATTGATAAAATCAAAATGCTGCAAAACAGCAAATAGACACAAGGCACATTCGACTTGGCACAATTGAGCAGACACACACACACGATAGGAACAAAAAAAGTCACAGGGAAGAGAAAAAAACTGAATGTTTGACTTAGCGCAAGCAGTGACGACGACGATGGCAGAAAGACCAGCAAAGAAAAACTGGGCATAAATCTAAATATTATGGCGCTTGCAATCGATTCCAGGTTGAAACATGTAACTATGTATCATTCCATCGCTTCATTTTCTCATTTTCTTGCGCTTTATACCCAAATCGACTAGACGAGAGAAAAAGACACACACAAACAAACGTACAAAACAATTTATGAAGCACAGAGCCTGAGATATTGTCCACATTGTGTGGAGTGGAGTGTGTGTGTGTGTGGAGGGAACAATCGATGGTTATAAATACATCGGTAATCATTTCCCATTCTTATGCTAATGAATGTTAAATAGACAGAGACATACGTGTTTTTAATGGAGAAAACTATAAATATTGTTTATTAATCTAATCGCCTCAAATCAAAAATTCATAACGATATATTTTTTTGGAATTGAATTGAAAAAAAAGAGGAAAGAAAGAAAAAATCGACACACATAGACGAAAACACGCAGGCAAACTAAACAGAGCTATCCAACCATACGTTAAATTATGAATGAGTCAACAATCGAATCGAAATTTATTTATAAAGTGCCAACATATTGTAACTAACTACAAGTCAATCCTCACTTTGCTGTTGTTGTTCCAAACAAAGCAATTTACATATTTAATTATCTGTTTACATGACTGATGCAGATGCAACCGAGACGATTACGATTGCATATTTTGTTGTATTTTATTCATAATTTCAAAATAGCAGTATCGGCGAATGCAGCAGCAGCAGCAGCATCAACGGCAAAATCATGCTATTTATTGATTTGCAGTAGCAACGATATGTTACTGTTGTGTGTGTGTGTTTTATGGGCCGTTTACAATTTAACGAGTGTGTCTAATTGGCGCTTCTTAATGCAGTTTTATTGTTTTGTTGTCGGAAAGATCTCTCTCTCTCTCTCTCTCTCTCTCTTTCTCTCTCTCTCTCTCTCTCTCTGCCAAGAATGCGCCAACAAAGCAGCGCGTGAGTGCAAAAAATGCTGTAGTTTATTTGATTGTCACAGAAAATGTACGAATAAAAACACATGTACTCAGAATTGATCTGCGGTGGATTAAGAAAGGTGTGCAACGACAGCATTTTGGCCATCATGTTTGAATGAAACACGTGGATTTTTGCTTTTGAAATAACAAATCGACGAGTAATGGCAACTGTTTTTTCTTTCGTCTTCTCTTAGAGACGATCGTCATTCATTCAAAATAGGAATTAGTTGGCTTGTTTTTTTTTGCGGCAGCAGCACCGACGGGGCGGCTAATTAATCGTTTTTACTGAATGAATCCACAAGACCTGTCCAATAAATGTTGTTTTGCCGATTGAAAACGGTGACAAATGTATATATTTTTCGGTAAGCATAAAAGGCGTTTTTTTTCTTCTTCATTCATTTCTCGGTGCCGGTGAAAGAAATACGATTTCAAAATGTGAAGAAGGCAACGGATAAAAAATTAAACACTGAAGAACGTAACAACAACAACAAAAAATTGTGTCCCGCAGAACGTTTTAAAATGTTTACAATATTCATTGCTACCGTTGCTGTGTTTATCTGCTGACTTTATCTACATTGCGAATTTTTTTTTTATCATTGTGTATCACATTTTGCTACTTTCTTAACAATACTCGTAAAACTAGCAAACAAATGGGATTGGTATAAGTTGTTGTGCTGATATTCTGCTGTCGGCGCTGCTCTCTGGCCGTGTGAGAAATCAAGAGATAGAGACAGAAAAAAGATATTAACAACAGCAACAGCAGCAGCAGCAGCATGAAATATGAAAATTGCACAAAAGCACCGACTTGACATGTCATTGAATTTCGATTCCTTTCGAAAAAGAAATGGGCTGCAAATTTTCTGTCTGCTCAAGTCAAGAAAATGAGAGAAATATTTCGCAAAAAAAAAATGGGAAAGAAGAAAAAAAATTATGAATATTATTACTATTATTAAAACGCCATCAATTTGCAATGTGAACGACGCGATCTCTCTCTCTGTCATTGAAATAAATTGATAATTCATTAATTTTAATATGTTCAATGTAGTGAAAATTCGTGGCAACTATATTTCTCTTGCGGTGGCTTTTTTTCCTCTTTTTTAGCTGTTGCTGAGTACAATAAATTATTCGGTAATGTCTTAAGAGAGAGCGAGAGAGAGAGAGAGAGAGAGAGCGAGAAATACGCTACAATTTATGAATTCTCGAATGTTGACGTCTAGCCCCAAAAACGGTCAACAATGCGTTCTTATACGACATGGTGATTTTTACTTTTTCATATATATTCATGACAAACAAATTGCCACATTAAAAAAATATCGCTCGGTCGATTATTTTGCCACCAAACATATATTTATTAAATTGAATTATCATTTATTTTGACTTTTAATGCCGAACTGCGTTCGTTGTTATTGCTTTTTCCTCGTCTTTTCTTCGCTCCGTGTCTTTTTTTCGGTTTCAATGAAATCAGAATCGATTTAATTCAATTCGATAAAATTACATAATTGGTGGGTTGGCGATGTGAAGACCAAGAAGAAGAAGAAAAAAAACCACACGTATATGAACCAAATATTGGACTATATCGTGCTTAGCTCTGTACACCTTATAATTTTTTTTTAGCTTTCATCTTGAGCTCGCTAGTTTCATTAGCCTGTACCGTCGCACACTTGTGATCCATAATTCCTTAACGATCGACAATTTTATTTGTTTGTTTTCGATTCATTTTCATTGGTATTTATTACACAATGGCCACACGATCCAATGCTCTATTAACCTCTGATCTGGTGATTGCATCGAATCAAAACGAAATTAAATGGTTTTTTTTTGTCAGAAGATGTAATAATAATCAAATAGAACGGTTAAACCACAGGATTTTTTTTCTCCTCCTTCTCAGTTTTTGTTTTAGTTAGTTTCATTCTCTCATTCTCTCTCTCTCTCTCTCTCTCTCTCTCTCTCTCTCTCTCTCTCTCTCTCTCTCTCTCT
>NW_022595248.1:2410965-2439266 GCF_009176505.1 Sitodiplosis mosellana | reverse complement strand
TCTCTCTCTCTCTCTCTCTCTCTCTCTCTCTCTCTCTCTCTCTCTCTATCTCTGTTTGGATTCGTGTGAATGGAGAGAGAGGGAGAAATGTGCCTAAAGCCAATCTCATTTTACCAAATGACCCATTTGCCGTGGCTGAAGGTTCTAGATTGAATAAGTTATCGTCGACGCGCCTTTGATGGGAAATTAATGATGGACAGTTTGTCAACGGCAAACGAAAAAAGCAACAAAAATTGAGCCATCGAACGATGTTTCCATGCATGACTCAATTAGACGTTTAAACGGAAATTTTACTCGCGCTCGTTAAGTATCATAACTGTTCTTTTTGTTTATGATTGAATTGTGTGGCGATAGTTTTTTTTATTTGTGGTTCGTGGTGTTTGCTGGAGAATGTCTCACTCACCTGCGGCTGAAGAAGCAGCATACTTGATGATGAATGTTCGCTTTTAATTTTCTGTATCGGCGCCTCGTTGCTGGAGGCTCCCTCAACGTTTAGATTTTCTTGTGTTTGATGCTGTTGTTGCTGTTGTGCGAAAACGGCTGCGATTAGAGATGATGCACCTACAGATGGCAATGACACAAAATTGTACAAGAAAAAATAACCATTAACATTTTCATTCTTGAATCTAGAAATGTATTGAACTTATTTTTTGTGCGCAACACACATTCACACACCATAGAGAAACATTGATACTTTTAAAACATGCAAAAAAATAAAAATTTGGTCGGTGAATTTATGCAACAAACGGAACAAATTTATCGATAAATTGCAAAATGTTATGCAAAATGATGTTGAATATCATGTGAAAAATCGAAAACTTATGTGCAGGTGAACGTTATATCGTAAAAAGTAAGCTTTGTGCGATGGCAATTTAGATGCCAAAAGTTCGTTGAAATCGATTCGTTGTAAAAACAGTTAGAATTGCTTTGATTTGCCAAAATCCCTTCGTGCAAACCGTGTCGCTGGTACTTTTCGACTGATAATCCCTGTTCAAAAACCACTTCAATTTATAAACATTTGCTTTCGCCTCCCCGAGAACAAAAAACCACCGTCAAGGGATGTAAATTTGCATGGGACACATGGTTGAATGCAATCATCAACCGAGCAAATCGCAAAGACACAACGAACAAAAAAAACCGAATGGTGGCGCATGAAAAGTGAAAATGAAAAATAGAGTTTTTTTTTCACAACCGCGTGCATACGTATTTCCCCTGAGAGTCATAAAAATCAGTGATATTTACACAAAGTGCGCTATAAAAATTTGAAGCGCTTTTAATCATTGAGGCAGAGTGTAGAAAACCATGAACGATTTAATAGGCGTGCAATTAAAAAGCGGGCTTCAATCACAATATATAATAAATGCATGTTTTGTCGAAATCAATTTTCGCAACCACCGAAAAGCAAATAAATTTGCGACGGATTTAATTTTCAGCAGAAAAACCATGGGAATTGTGATTTGTAACAAAGCCAAAAATTGTGATTGAAGTTCTGAAAATGTTCTAATATTTCATGTTAAAATCGTGCTAATCAATAAATATCAACCAGATCGAGTTGTTCCAGCCTAGATTTGTTCGTGTGTGTCTTGAAAAAATTTGATCATAGGGCGAGCGCGAATTGGGTAAGCGAATGAATTCCCGGTAATTAATTGGGTATTTTGCGACACACAAGCGAGAAAAAAAATTCGTGTGCATGAGTTGAACCCGAGAAAACCGAGCGTCTGGATGAACTTTTGCGATTAAGTTTCTCTTATGCAACGAACAACAGCGAAAAAATAAATCCAAAGAAGCAAAAGTCTCGTCGATGGGTCTCGGTTTTCATTCACTTCTCTCCCTCTCTCTCTCTCTCTCTCTCTTTGGGTTGTTCAAAGTGTAAACATTAACGGATTATTGGAAAACAAGGAAACAACGTTTAAAGTGGCAAGCGAATCGAATTGAATCCAATCCAAACCGAATCAAGTCATTGTGGGTCGACCGCCGTCTGTCGATTGTGAAAATCGACAAAATAAATTAACAAATCGATTTGACATTTAATGATTTAGCACACGAACAGAAAAGACATAGCGAGAAAAAAAGCGCACACAATTCCTTTATCAATTTCCATGGTGTGCATGTATGGAATGTATGACATGACGACAATCTGTATGCACCTTTTACAAATACGGTGGTGCATTTGATTTTTTCGGTCACAACCAATTTTTTTTAAATCGACTTTTTTTTCTTCGTCGGTGAAGTGAATCAGCAATTTATTGCTGCGAACCAGAGAAAGAGAGAGAGAGAGAGAGAGAAAACGTCGAAAAGTAATGTAATATATGTTGTAGTTTTCTTTTCGACAAAAGAGTTTTGTGAAAAGCGTTACCATGCGCACTGCGTAGAGATTGCATTTTAATTACCAATCACCATTTTATCAATGTCATTTATCAATCCGGTGTGTATGTGGTGTGGCAGGTAGTTGGCTGGTTGGGCCCATTAAAATTGATAAATTGACTAATTTATGACAAGCCAATTCACTTGCATCGCGTTACCAACGTAAATTAAAATGTGAAATCATCTTGGTGAGCGAACTTGAGCGGCATGCACTTGTACGTCATTTCTTTTATGGTTATGCAGCGTAAGACGTTTATTGAGTCGAAATAATTGTCCAGAGGGAACGATGATTTATTGTTGCAGAAAATGAAATACACGCAAGCACACAAAAGTTCGAGCCGACGGGAAAAAAGTTGTCTGCGCGCGTACAAGGTTAGCCTGAAGTTGGATCATAAAACAAAGAATCTCCCAAACGTATGAGGAAATTATTCAAGAAAATTATCCTCGTAAAAAAGAACGACAAAGAAGAAGTGAACAACATCCTCATCGAATGGAAGAAGAAGGCACACACACACATCGAATGTGTGAAAGTGAATGAGAGACGATCTTGTGCCCTTCACTCATCGCATCGCACCACAAGACAATCCCGTCCGAAATTGGCGATTATATAAAAGGATACGTATGTCAATTTTGAGTGAATTTGTACCGCCTGATTCATTACACCTTGCATAATTTCAATGTGTACACATACGTAACGTGTGTAAGAAATGCATTTTTCGAATGCGATTACCGCAATGTCAATAAAATCAATTCTTTCGCATAACAAAAGCAAACAAAAGGAAATAAAAATCGATAATCAACACATAATGTGCCATTTTAGCAGTCATTTCCTTTTGTATCGATTTAATCAAGAAAACAGACAATAAAACTCCTCAGCCTCTCCCCCGATAGAGATCGAACAGTACGAGCGCGCGAGCGCGCGAGCGCGCGAACAAAAGACAATATCTCTCTTTCTGCACAAGTTACGGCGGTTTCGGAATACTTTTTGTGTGTGTGTGTGTGTGTGTGCATTTTCGATGGTCTGCTTCTCCTTGGTCGTCGTTTTGCCGATTTTTCTCTCTCTTTTTCGTGTGGTGTGTTTTTTCTTCGTCCGAAAGAAGAAAAAAATTGTGCGCGCACGTTTTAAAGTGTGTTTTATTTCTTTTGAAAATTACATAATCCTCGTGCCACATAAATATTTAAGCGAACCCGAAAAAAATCACCAACAACAAAAGAATAAAGCAAAATCTAAATCAACGGTGCACTCTCGTGCACAAACAAAGAAGAAAAAAAAATAGTTGGAAATGAATTCGGTGTTTGCTCCGTTAAACCGACGAGAACATTGGAATTGGAAATCAAAACAGTGTGTTCGATTGGTGAAGTTGAGTTCATCGCATTAAAAACAAAAGCAGCAACAACAACAACAACAACAACAACAACAACAACGGCCACAGCAGCGTTAATATATCAGCACGATGCACAGGCACATTACCGTGTGCGAAACAACATCGACACACCGTGTAGATGCGGGAGAAAGAACGAATGAGACGAGAATAGAGTTTCGAAATCGTTACAAATAATATCGAAAATAAAATGCAACAATTGACCACAGAGAAGCGTGAGGTGCAGTTAATGTTTATAAAACATAATCATTTCTAATCTGCATTTAATGCAAATGCAATAACTGTGGCTGCGCCGCTCTTTTTTCCCTGTGTTTTGACTGTGCAGTAGTATTTTCTTTGGCTTGAGCTCAGCCAACAGCTAAGCATCCGTGCATTTGTGGAGCGCGCGCATCAAACTGAATTATTCGAAGCCGAGCAACTCCCGAGAGAAAGAGAGAGAGATAGACACAGATAGCAAACGAGAGAAATACAGAGCAAAGGGAAAAAAACACAGAGATATCGAAAAATCGTGAGAAAAATTTGTTTTTAATGTGTGAAGGTAGACTTTTAATTTTTCACTTTTTATTCCACTTGGATGTGGTGAGTGTTTGGCAGCTGAATGAATCGGCACACTGAAAAATCGAAAATAGTAAGTTTTTTTTTTTCGTAGAAAACAAATCGATTGAGGCTCTCTTTCTCTCACCTTGCTCTCGCTGAGCGCGCTCATACATCCGTATCCACACTTAACCTATAATATCAGAAAATTATGATTCAGCATACAAATTGCTGGGTTTATGGAATTGAGGTGGCTCGGCCACAAGCTCCAACAACCACGAACAACAAATATGAAAATCATCGTGAGTTGATCCGTTATGTTGGCCGCCGAACATTCATATATACATGCAACAAATTTGTTTTTCCGTTGTGTTCTGGCGAACCAGACAAAAGAGAACAACCTCGTATGTGTGTGTGTGTGTGTGTGTGTGTGATTGAAGGAAGCCCGGGAAGCTCGGTATGTGATTTTGCGATCGACAAACGCTAATGGTAGTGCAAAGTCACGTACATTCTTAATGAAAGTATGACATTGTGGCGATGAAATCGGGAAGCGAAGGCGGTTAACACATGGCACACACCGCGCAACTACTTGAGGGACTTTAAATTTTAAATTTCGCGGTGCAAGATTGCATCTCATGAGAATCATCTGTGTGTCGACCAACAAACGAACGATTTTTTTTTCTTCTTCTGTTTTGGTTTTTTGCCGCTGAAAATAGCCGATCAAATTGTTTGATTGGTTTTGCCATCGACTTTTTTTTCGTTCTTTCTTTTGATTTTCATGCCGAACGCGATTGTGTAAAATGTAGGCGTTTCCATTCGGCGTTGCCATTGAGAAAGAAACTATATGCCGTGTTTCGTGAAACCATACGTCAATATTTCCCAAATGAAATAGTAGCGAAATTGCCGAAAAGCGTGAGATTGCCGCACCGAAAAGAAATCGATTTTTTTTTCTCTCTCTCTCTCTCTCTCTCTGTTTTGCAACGCAAATTGAATGAAATTACTCTGTTCATTCAATTCATATGTTCGTACGTATGTGTGGTTGGTTGGCAATTGTAAGTTACGCTTGTCACAACAAACTTCTCAATAAATTGTAAACGATTCATTTTCAGGCGCAGTTACATTTCATTAGAGCACATATATACGTATATTCTATGGTCTCGTTCTTGCTATTCGTTCAAAATCATTGTTTCGTTGCTGTTTCAAGCCTTCAAATTGGAAATTGCCTTTTTGAATTGGTGCGAATGCTGCGCGAATTCAATGCGCTCAAACGGAAGTCTTTAGGAGAGACACAAAAAAAATGTGAACTAAAATGACATCGATAAATCATTGCGATATTTTTCGCGTTCAATAACAAAGTTCGGTCGTTAAATAGGTGCAATTATTCGAGCAAATTGCTCGTTCACACCTTTAAAAACAAAACAACCAGAAGACTAAATCGATAAATTTCGATTCGACGATTGGGAAATGGTGGTGCACACAATGGGCGATTAGATTCAATTCCCGAAAAAACCTAACATACACGTGAACTGCTGCCGCTGCTGCTGCCGCTGTTACAGCACACACAAATTGCTTGGCAATTTCATTCGCATGCATTAGAAGATTAAATTAAAATAACGGTTAAATTGAACATTTTTCCATTGGCGACAACGATTGAAATCGATTTTACGATTGTAAACGCCGCCGCCGCCACTGCCGCCAATCCAATTCATTCTGTTCAATTTGTTGATTATGTTTGCCGAGCAAATTGCGAATAATTTAATATTTTCCATTCGTTTGAATCGTTTATGTCGCTGGAAGACATTGCAATACACGCTGCTTCAGACGCTTAAACAATTCGACATATCTCTTTTGCTCTCAAACAATTTAAATGGTATTCTCTTCGTTTTATGGGTATATAATGGTGTTTTCGAATCAATTGGAATACCATCACACACAAACTCGACTAGTTTGTGGCTCTTGCTTTTTTTTTCTCTCTTCATCATGACGATTCGGTTCATAAATAAGCGTCGCATTTGGCTCAAGAAAATTAACAACGTTCGAATTAATTACGTTGAACACCTTGAAAAATTTATAGCGCCCATCAAATTAGGCGTCGAGACTGACGGTGAGTGTGGTGCGCGAGCTAGAGCATTTAATTGATTGTGTACATTTATCTGTGCAAAATGTTTTTTTTTCTATCATCTTGGACTTGAGCACCATTCAATCGTTGTTCGCATTTGGTTTTCGTCTTCTTCATTCGTATTACAACAATGTTGTTTGGTAGCGATTTCAACGTTGTTTTTTTTTGGGATATCGTCTTTAGTGTTTTCGTCATTATTTCAGAGTTTTTTTCGAGTTTCTCGTTTGATAGGCATTGAAATCTACTAACTAAATCCGACAAGTCTAAAAATAATCAGTTTAATCTTTATTCGTCGGAATTCCATCGAAGTCAAGTGGATTTTTTCGAAATACATTTTTGATAAATCGTGTATTTTTACTTTCCGATGTACTTTGGACAGTTGTCAAACAAAATCACATCTTCCTGAACAATACAAGAACAGTTTATAAATACATCAGGAGTTTAGAAAAGAGTTTCGTTGTTTTTTTTTTATCATAACAATGGACTAGATGTGAAAAAAGTGAGAAAAACACGTATTTCATTTCTATAGCGCCTCATTATCAACTAATTGACTCTTGAATAAGAAATCACCTGTTTATTTCCTTATTTACGTATCACTTTATCCCACATTCGATCTAAAGACATAGTCATTCAATGACCTTTTAAGTAGTCACCAACCAGTCGATGGAAGTAGCAGCCACCGATTGATGTTTCAATCGGCCGACAATTGAATAAAATTTGCCCCAAAAATGATAACGATCGTTCATTAAGTGATTTCTTAAACAAAGTGTTGCCGGTTTCAGTTTAATATGGAGATTCTTGCCCAATTTGTCGCTAATTTTGTCGATTTCACAATGTAATGCCAAAATCGATTTTATGTTTCTTCTTTTCGTGAAATTAACACAAAATGAGCGCACATAAAAAATTGTCCAAAACGCAGAAAACTCGTTCAATTAAAGCCAAAAATCGATAAAAATAACAAATGTTTCGCATTCGAATGATCGAAATCGAATGGTGAGTGGTTATGAATGTTCATCATCTGGAGCATTGTCATAAAATAAGCGATAAATTTCCACATTGAGATCGAAATCAATGTGTGACAACCTATTGAGCGACAAATAGAAGCGATTATTTAGTACGTTGTATTTACAATGCAAATTGTTAACAAAATTAAAAACACAACTCATTTTTTATTTAAACAAAAACACTAACAACGAACGTACGAACGAACGACTAATAGGTTGCGCTGTGCTACAGATACACGTGTTTGTTGTGGAAAGTAGTTGGAATATTTAGCTCAAAAATTCGGTGGAAGCCGATTGGCGTAACAGCTGGATGTGATTTTTAATCTGAAGCATAATCGGTGAACGAGCATAATTTAAATTTTAAGCGACATGATCACAGCGCGGTATCCCATTTGAAAACGCCAAATACGGCGGCATGTGATCTCCTTGTTGCTGTTCGCTTCTTTTCTCATTCCACTCATCTAGGAGCGTGTAACAGAAAATCGCTTAAGAACACACCACCAACAACACGGCCAGAGATGCAATGACGTCAAATGGACATAATTTAGCGTTGTTGCTAATATCACGCAACATAAATCGTTCATGCCATAAATATTGTGTGTCGGTGAAGTGATTGCGCGTTTTTTAACAGCTAGCGCAGTGCGATCGGCCCATGCGGCCTGTTTTTAGCGAGATCTCTCACACTATCTATCCCTTTTTCGTTAACTGTGTGTATCTCTTCTTGCATCATTGCATCGATTGATTGTGCAAACCACTGAGCAGAGAGAGAGAGAGAGAGAGAGAGAGAGAGAGAGAGAGAGAGAGAGAGAGAGAGTGCCTAAAAGGATTTATCATGTTTGATCCAATTGACTCTCTTGCTAGAGCATTTCCCTACGAATTGCATTGCATCTCAGCGACGTTCAGTCGCGTTGAATTGAAGAAAGAGCCGAAAACAATTAATAAAATCAAATATAAATAACCATAAATTATACGTGCAAATAAATGACTTCGAAATGGGATAATAGCAACTGAATGAATTGCTCTGTTTTGTACACACATCGGCGAAACGAAGAAGAGAGAAACATTGCATTGTTTTGACATTGCGCGATCACCGTGTTTCGATATACATGTCTCGCGATCGCACACTCAACTCCGCTCGGATATTATTATTGGAAATGCTTTTTTCCCAAGCCATTTCGGATGGCTCGGCCACATTTTAAGTGCTCATTTGTTTTGAGATGAAGGCATCGAAATCCCATCGAGTAAAATGGCCCATAAATTTAACACTTTTCGAAGTTTGAATTTGCTAAATCACACTGGCTGTGCTGCAATGTACTCCATTCGTGCGGTGACTTACGTATTTAGAAAACCCCATAAAATACTGGAAAAATATTAGTCGATTTTGAAATGGTTTGCGATGCGGGTTTTTATATTTGTTTCTTCTCACTAATTTCTAGACATACACAGGCAAATACAGTGAATGTTTCGAACATTTTTGTGACCGCCAACTCCTAACACGCATTTTCAAATCGAATGATTTGCGGTAAATTTGCAATCAGATTGATATTATTGTGGGCATTTGCACATTGTATCGTATTAAATACGTCATAAATTAGACTGAAAAATGACGGTTCACCTCTTCTGGAGAAGCCTCCGAGGAACGTTATTGCATGAATGGCTTCGGATCAAGATGACAAAAAAAAAAAAACAATGAAAAAAAGAAAATGATGAAATTTAATCGAATGGAAAACGACGGATCAATTTAATTGAGACATGGTTATAAATATATAAGTAGCGGCCTTTGCTCAATTTGGACATCTGCAGCATATCAAATCGACCATTCAATGGAAATTTACTTCCACTGTATTCTCATTTTTTTCGTTTGTGAAAGAGATATTGTATGTTGAGGGTGTCACTAAATGGGGCTTTTAAAGACACATCTTTTTTCGAGTAGATAAATTACGAGCGAAATTGCCGTTTATGATATTATTTTCTATTTTTTTAATGGCCAAAAAAAATGAGATTCAATTTAATGGGTGATAAATATGAAGAGCAATTAACTTGCCTGCGATGAATAGCAGGAAATACGAAAATAAAGACCACGTTTTTTGACAAGTTTTTTTTTTGGAAGAAAAGAAAAAGTTATCGAAAAATTACCAAAAAATGCTAAACATTTGATACAAATTTCGTTAAGTATGTATTGTTTGTTATGCGAACACACTTCAAATTGTGTCAAATAGTATATAACCATCTTATGGCGCGATCCGCGTTGACGACTTGATCGAAATGAACAGAGCACTCTCGAACGTATTTGTTTTTGTTTTTTTTTTTTTGGGTTTTTGGCTCAATAATATTTGGTTTGCATTTGGCATCATAATATCAACGCTAATAGTCTTTCATACCATGTGTGGGAGCTAAACGATTTTTTCTTCTTCATCTTTCTCTCTCGTCAATTTTCATTAGTTGATTAAGCAACTTACGATATAATGAAACGCCGACCAAGATGTTTATGATTAATCAGTTGTCAGTCATTAGGTTTTTGCCTAGACGAAGGAATTAATGAGCGAAAGAGAGATAGAGAGAACGAGAAGCAGACAAAATGAGTGGAAGACAGAGAGCACGAGTGGGAAATTAACTTGCTTGACGTGAGCGAGTGAGAGAGAGAGATAAAGAGAGAGAGAGAGAGTGAAGGAGAGAGATAAAAACGGTTCAAAGGCGAAACGCATCAAATTAAATACTAAACATATGTGTTTGACGAGAGATGGACTTTTTTGTCATCATGCGGCGATCGATGTACACGTTTTACATTTTTTTTTGCTTTGGTTAAGCTTCCGCTATGTAAATTAATACGTATGCGTAAACAATGATGATGAATACGAAATTGATTTATTGAAATGGCCATGTTCGACAACTTTACGATCGTTTAAATCGCGCAAAAATGCGTTTTGTATGAGTGTCTGGTGTAGTTCATGTGGAAAAACTAAATATGCATATTTGCATGGGTAACTAAAACATAAATTAGTATGAAAAGTGGCTGGGTAGTAGCTAGAGAGTTGGTCGGTTGTCTTTATTTTGTGTTTTGGTACAATATCGACTGCAAAATGTCATAACAGGTTTGGCCAAGCATCCGAAAAAAAAGACACAGAGAGAAGAAACCTCAAAGTCTTATGATTTAAGATAGATAATTTCTGATTTTTTTTTTCTGCTCGTTTATTTCTCATTTTCTCGTAAATCAAGCGAAGATAAATATTTACACGTTTCTTACTTGAGTTAACGATAAAGAAACGCAAACATTGGATGAAGCCACAATGAAACCGCCGCTAATTTCATTTGATTGACTTTTGTTTCGTTCCTCTTTCTCCAGCTGCGATCTCTTCTCACTCTCTCTTCACTTGGATCGATGCACTTCAAGAGAATATGTGTACACATTATTAAATATTGTTTACTTCTTGTTTATTCTGCTTCATTGACGTCGGTTTAACGATTTATGTGTACTTTTTTCGGTTTGGTTCGTGAGACGGTTACGGTTGTTGTTGTTGTTATTTTCGACTTTTTCGTCAGTGTGTCTTTGGTCAAATTGAAAATGACACATCTCGAATGGTGTGTATGAAACATGATGCGTAAACCGCAATCATCAATTGAATGAAGCGAGTGAAGTTGTTGCTTTTCTTCTTTCAAGTGATTTTGGTGGTCTACATTTTGGACAGTTTGCAACAGTTGATTTCAACGGCAAACCATCAGTTCGGCTGTCTTGCGAAGTGTTAATATTGCAATTACACTGAATTATTTACGGGTTTCTGTTTGTCGATCCTCTTTTGAAAATTAAACAAGAAAAGACGAAAGAAAAAACTTCACATTGAAATTGTTTGCATTTGGCCTATTATCATCATTTTTTCCATTATCGCATCGCTTTTTTTTCACATTGTATCGAATGGATGGGAATCAATGCTATCTGTTTTTGCAAATTGCTAACGAAGCAATGACTATATTTTCTATGTTTCTCCAATCGTGATAAGACTTCGTTCAGCAAATTGCATTCGAACGAAAAACACACATCAACTAGCAGAGAAAAAGCGATGACATTTTTTTTCTGCATCTTTTTACACGACACAATTGTTCCGTACATTTTTCTCCTATTTTCTTATTTGTTTTTTTTTTTTTTGAGGACTGATTGCATTTAATTACAAGCAAAACAAATGAATTTAATTACGAATTTATTCGAATTCCGCAATCGCCGATGCAATAACATCGAAAATCCATTTAGGCGACGACAAGCAAAAACTGAAAAAAATGACGACGACGACGAAGGAAAAAAAAATACTTTCACAATCGAATAAATTTTGTGTCAAAAACGACACAAGCAAACACATTTGACAAGATAGATATGCGCTATGCTGATGCTATGTCGGAACGGAATGGATCGATCGTGAGCCGGTCGCAGTCAGTTGCGAGTGAAGGAAAGTGCACACCTTAATATTGAATAATAGACCATGTCAGAAGCACTCATATAATCATGGCGTTATAAAATAGACCCGCCACAAACTTGGACGAAAAAATCTCCGTCTCTCAACTGCACTCCGCCAAAATGGATAAGCTCCAAATCGTGCTAATTAAATTTTTTCGGTTTTGGTGTAAGGAGCGCGCGCGCGCGCGTAACAGCAGACGTGCACGATTAGTGCACGCTGCCAAATCGGAGCATTAAAATCGATTTCAAAATAGTTCAATTCAGAGTTTTCTCTCTCACTATTGAACCATTTGTGGTTGTTGCGGTGGTTTTTTTTTTGGTTTGCCAAAAGCAAAAACATTGTTTTATCCGTTCCAAAACCGTTCTTTTTATTTCACTCACATGAAAAACTAAATACAACAATTTTTGTGAGCGCAAGAATCGCAACGTTTCGGTTTCAATATTTCGTTCGAATTGGAGATTTGGTATGCTGTGCCCCATTGCAGCAGCCACCGCCGCCTGATAGTAGTTAGACACAACTGTAAAATTTCAACTCGTGTATAATTAGTTAAACGGAACATATTAAAATCGGTTTGATTTTGTAATTTATTTGAGTTGATACTGCTTCCCGAGTTTAACCCCGTTCATGTTCAACAAAGTAACACAAACAGACACACACACACACACAAAGCGGAGGCAGCGGATTGAGGAAAAAGGCAGCACAACGCGATAAAAAGTGTACAATTGGATATCTGGGTTCAATCCAAACAACGACATAGCATAGCGTAAATCGGCGAATACAACAACGAAAAAACGATCGGTGATGAGTCGTCAACATCCATTAATTGCTATATAATGTAGTACTTTTTGTTTTCGCTGCTAAATTTCTTCTGGTTTTCTTCGCTTTGAATTTCTTTATTTCTTTCTCTCGGTCTTGGGTTCCCGTGTGCGTTTTTGCGGCCACCTTCGTTTTTTTTTCGTGTCGAATGGTGATCGTCTGGATCTGGCTTGCATTGCAAACAACAGAAATTGTCGGAAAAATTGGTAGCATAATATGATGATGCGATATGCGATTGAATGCTTTGCAAGCGAGAGAGAATAGAAGAAAAAAAAACACCCAAACGAGACAACGAAGAGCTGGAAAAAGGCAACTCGATCAACTCTTGGAATAAAATAGTGTTTTTATTCTTCGTTTTGTGTGTGCATGCAATTTCTATTTGATTAGCATGCAATAGTTGCACTTTAGCTGCGCGACGCGCTACCGCTCCACGTCTCTTGGGCTGCTGAGTGTGTTTGTGTGTGTGTGACTGTGTGCACATCAATGAATATCGAACGGAGAGAAGAACACACAAACGAGTCTATGGGAAATTCAATTATCTAAATTACCATATCTTCGGTATTGAAGCGAAATGATGATGCCGTTTGCCAGTTTGCCACTGGGCCTATAGCCCGCTACTGGATTCAATGGCAAAAACAACAACAGCAGCAGCAGCACCGTTTTTTCTCTTCTTCGTCTTATATGAGCCTAGTGCATTGTCAGTGTGTGACCGATCGTGCGTTTACATTTGCACTGTTGCACTCTGCACTACCTGTACACAACATGTCGATGTCAGAGCCACACAGAATAGTGAAGAGAAGACAAAAAAAAGCGACCAACACTCGGGTCGAACGAGAGATGCCGACAACGGAATTTGGAACAACGTATCAAAACATCATTGTTGTACGCGATATCGCTGAAAATAAAATGGAATAACACTGCAACTCGGCTATTGTCGCTTCTCGGTTTTGGATTTTCTGAGATTTTTTTCTCTCTCGCATGTGTGAGTTACGAGAGTGTGCCTGCGCGCTATCGCTCTCTTATTCTCGCTGGCAAATTTCCTACATATTTAAACATGATTGCTTTCATTCTGGTTTATTTCTTGCTCGTTTGTTATTCGGTGCGCGTATTCTCCTGTCGTTGTTATTGTTGCTGATGCTGTTGCTCGTTTTGTTTTTCATTTGCAAGCGCAATGACTTGATTGAATTTGATTCTTTCATTTGTTGGACGAATTCATTTGTTTTTGTTTGTGTGCCTGCCTGCCTGCCTTGATTGTCGTTTTTATTTATTGCCGCTGCTGACTTTCCTCGCTTACCTCTGTCTTGCACAATAAATATCAGTGTGCGATTTTATTGTATGAATTTTCGATCCACAAATCCAATTTGCGAATGAACGCAGCCAAGACCAAGACGACAACGACGACGACGATCTCAGCGGCAACAGCACATCATAGCGGCTCAATGTAATTATACGCTCTTAGTTTGCAAAGCTGCATTTCTTTCGCTTAAATTTGTCTGTTGCGAATGATCATTGTAATAATTTTATTTAAAATATTTTATTCATTTTGGCTTTCCAGTCCGCATTTGTAGCTCAATGCAAACCGCGTTACTCTTTGCTCTTCACTTAAGCATTGTCATACTTCTTTTTCGGAACGGAATGGATCTTGTTGTACGATTACCTCTATTTTACTTCTGGTTTTTTTTTTTAAATTTGCATGAGATTCTCATGGAATGAAATGACTTTTTTGCACTGCTGCTGCTGCCGCTACTGTAGCTGAACGAAACGTACTTAAGGAATAGCTAATGTGGATTTTTTGTCGTTGTCATCGGTTAAAAAGATGCAAAAAAAAAACCAAAGTGACACACATGCATATTGGCAAACTTCTTGTGCGCGCACTGTGCACACATGTACGAAAAGACACACGGCCATTTATCCAATAATTTGCGATCCGTAGTCAATTGACGATGATCGCATAGTTTTATTGTGGCTCACCAGTAGTAAACAATGGATCTTTAATCGATTTTGTTTGTTGAAGAAGACAGAAAAAAATAACGAGACTGGAAGCTGCTGCTGCTGCTGCTTTCTTCTGCCAACACGATCGCATCGAATCAATGCTCGACAAAAATATTCCTTTTGATAGGCACATAAATATATATGAGAATCGACGGAGGTTGAATTCAGGGCTCGTTGCGCAAGCAAGTGAACGAATGGTTCAAAGGAATTTTGCGCGCGCTGTGCACCGCAATCGGGTAATTGATTAAAATGGAATGTTTTGCTTTCGCCTCTAAAATAATTGATCTAGATTTTTCCTTGACGCAGTGATGTAGCAGCAAAACCGCCCGTGGCCCCATGGTCGTAATGAGCATCACGCATTCGCATAATGCGCAATTAACATTTTACGAAAAATTCTCTGTTGCTCTGCATAAAACGGTCCGATTAAAATCAATATTCAATTGTAGCAATATGTATCGATAATTCAGTAATGTTTTAAATTATATTTTTGTTTTCATACTTTTTTTCCCTTGTTAATTTGTTGGTTTTTCGGCGATCATCACCAAAACCATATTTGGACATCATTTCCCGGCGTATGTGAGAGAGAAAAACGCATTAAAACCGAATCAGACCTCATTAAGGTTATGATATAAATGTTTGTTTTATCGATCAAAATAAGAGCCTGTGGTGCAAAATGGCGATGGCGATCCATCCGTTCGAAAATCAACGATAATTGGCCAATTACATGCATGCGATCAAAATCTTCAACGAGGCAGAGAAAAGCCAATGATTCATTTCGACAATTTAAACGATTCGACATCGACTGCCAACAAATCAGACCAATTTGACGGAAGTTATGTGGATATGTTGAAGGTGAAGAGGATAATAAATTGTTTTTCGATCGAAGAGACGCATAAAATTCAAAATGAAGAGAAAAAAAATATTTCAAAACGCACTCCATTTTCCCAACTGATTAATTACCGCATACCAAATTCGGCGTTATATTTTAATTATCGATTTGAGTTTTTGTAAACCATTAAATAAATACGCATTGAACTTCACAATTGAAGTTCAATGCGTATGTATTTGAATTGAGTACACATTGGAAATTAAATTACGTATCGCACCAACAAATCCTTTCGATCTCGATTTCACTTTACTCGAGACCAACAGAGAAAAAGAGAAAAAACAAATCACATCAACACAAAACCGTACGTATTTCGTCATTGAGCCACAAAAGTTGAACTAATCGATACACATTGGCCGTCAATGAGGCTCAGCATACACATATAAAATCGATACAAATTGATTGATTGGTACGTCAAATTTTTTTTTAATTAACGGGCGTTTCGGAAATAACACAGCCATAATCAACAAAATGCCACGCAAACTAAAAGCCGTTACAATTAAAATACCGTGAGCCAATTTCGAATCGAATCGAATGGAAATGGGATTTTTTTGAAGAGAAAAACAAAAGATTTTTTACATGACGAAGATGTCGAACGAACGCACGATATCGGTAAGTAAAAAAAACGAAATGACAGCCGTTTATATCAAAGCAATCGAAATTGATACAATGTTCAGTGCAGACTGACAGAGAACCAGCTCACTAATTAGACTTAAATGATGTTTGAAAATGTAAATATATGTGAAGCAAAACAAAAAACAACTGTGTAAATCATGCACTGCAACATGCATGCATAAATGGAAAATACGCTCGCTGCAATTATTACAGGTACAACAGGGAACTGGGTAATTTTGATGTTCTTTCATTCTACAGTGTAACAACTTGTGTAAAAAAAAGTTATGACTCACAACTTCAATGAGCAGATTTTTTTTTATTTATTCCATATTTGTCGATTTGAACTCATTTTTCAATGCTAAAATAAACAATCGAAATCGTCGTAAGGAAGCAATCGATAGAAAATCGATTGGTTTGATTCATTTTTGTTTGAAATATTTTATTTCAAATAAACCATACATTAAATTTATTGTGAGTGATGTTTTCTGAGCTGAGAAATAAAGTTTTCTTGTAGTGAAAAAAATGTCACATCCAAACTTTTTTTTCAAAATCCAACCAAATTAATTAGAGAGAATATGAGCCACCTACGCTTAATACGTTCTTAATTTGCTGTGTAAATAGTATCCAGGGTATTAGCTGTCAAGTTGTGAACACGCGCACAATGGGATACAACACATTCTTTCTTGGCTCAATGGAGCTGCACGCTGCCTCGATTTTGTTTTTCGCCTCGAATCGAATTTCCATTTGAAGCGTCAGCACGTCAAAGTCATGTGCAATCGAGGGGAAACCTTAATTTTCGGTATATGGTATTTATTACAGTTCGCACACACACACACACACACACCGTGTGATATGAACATTGAACACCGATCGATACGTATTGCAACAATGCAATACACAATTCATAGCATAAACATCGTTGAAAATGAGTCGAACCCATGCTGGGTCGAAAAAGAGAAATAATAAAAGGAGAACATGAAAAATGGCTGCAATAAAATATCAGAAGTTATCTCCATTTGAGACTCTTTGGCCTGATGTGTCATCGATACACTCGCTGGTTTTCGATCGCGTTCACGCGCACGCACACACGATTGAAATGCTAACGAAACGTAACCAAAGCCACAGCGACAGAGAGAGAGAGAGAGAGAGAGAGAGAGAGCCAAAGATATTCATTCACATTTCGGTCGATTGGTTTTGAAGGCAGTTCGAATAATAAGGAAATAAAATATGCGATTAAATGAGTGCGCCGACATAACAAATAACAACATTTTTATTGATACTATGATCTTCATAATTGGCTTTGGTTTTCCCTCAATGATCATGCGCCCGATTTTGATGTCGTCGCCGTCGTTGTCGTTGTTATTGTTGTTGTTGTTTTCGTCCGAATCGACTCTTATCGCATTGAAACTTCACCAACTGTGTGCGTATGGAAACTGCGATGACATGAATGGAAAGACCTTTCGTGGCAGCCGCGATTCCTTGATATTATTAATCCCAAGATGAAAGAAAGATCTTGATCACAATTGCAGCCATAACAATCAGATGTGTCAATAAAACAGGGTTTTATGACGATTAAGTCGATTTATACAGGATCGCATCAATAGATTGGCGATAAAATGCCGTGTAAAACAGTTAAAATCCAACCGATGGTACACTTGATAATTGTATCACCTCAATCAACAGGCAAATTAAATTCAAATTTGAACTGACCCACAATTACATAAGATGCGTTGCAAAATGGACAAATAAAAACAACATGGCTTTTCAATAAAAAAAAAAGCCAAAAAAAAGTCGTCTCGTTTTTCGAATCTGAAATGCAAATTCGGATCGTAAATCATTATCAATCAAAGTCGATGGTAGTGCCACGAGCGATTTGACCGCATGAAATAACAAACACTGAATGAAATGAATGCTGTTTTCATTTTTAGTTGCTTGGCTGCACACTGCACACTCTACATAACAACCAAGAACGACACCGACGCTCTGCGCGAAAATTACATGCTGTTGGCCCTCAATCAATCAACACTTCAAGACCAATACTCAACCGAAATATTTTTTTTTATGATTTTATTACGGATGCTGTTGTTACGGGCCGAAACAACACTGAATCTGTATCGCTGTAATTTTGGTTTTGTTTCTCTGCTCGTTGTTTCGTTTCATTCAATTTGATTTCATTTCGTTTGTGTCGTTCTGATTTCTTTAACTCGCTCTTTTCACCACATTTCGCAATGGTTTTTTTTTCTTCGGGTTTGTTTCGTTTGCATTTTGGAATTCGTGCGCACACGTTTGTACATTTTCATTTTGATGATTGTCCGGCCGCCTTTTTCTGAGATTGAGACAAGTATGAGCGAGAGAGAGGCAGAGAGAGAGAGAAGAAACACAATGAAAACATGCCAAAACCAATTTTCGCCCAAAATAACTGAAATCTGAATGAATTGGTGCAAGGAGACACAACACGAACAATAATAATACTCTCTAAAGTAGCACTTTTTTTCGGACAATCAAAAAAAACACACACACACAACTGATTTAAATGCGAGAAAAATTACCAGCTAAACGCAGAAAAAATATCTGTCATTAAATCGTTAAGGAGTTTTCAGTTCGTGTCGAGCAAATTGTATTCGACACTGTTAAGTACGTTCGATTTTTTTGGACAGATTTTATTTTTAGCATTGATTGAATGGGCCGAGATCAAGCGTCACTGTGCATTTTTTTTTTGGTTTGGTGTTGCTGCAAACCGATTGGCAAATAAAGACAAAGAATTTCAATAAATCAATTTTGAGCGATAATTTTATCAAATTCCTTCATTGCGGGACAAATGCGTTACTTGCGAAAGCGTTGTTTGCCTGTGTTTCTGACGAAATGATAAAATGCACAACGACGCTAATTATGGTTGTGTGTGTGAATTCTCAGAAATCACAGTTTTACCCATGAGTCAGATACGATGCGATGCAGTGAGACAGTCAACGTGTTTGAATGTAATGAATTTAACAAATTCGTTTGTTGATAAGATGAACGCAACGGCAGCAACCACGACAACACCGGTGAATACATGAGACTGTTGAATGCGTAATACGTGTTATATTGGCCACATTCGCGTATTTTTTTTTCTTCACCGCACCATTCCACAAGCAGTGAAAGAGATTGTTGGAACAGGAGTCATGGCGTTGTAGTACACAACAACGTCATTTATCCATTTGATACATCATTCCTTTGCGGCTGCTACACACAATTCCAATGCATGTTGCAGTCATGAAATGAGATGAACATAAAAAGAAACCCGCTCGAACAAACGAAATGAAACCTTGACGCACAAACACCGAACTGAACAAGACGAAACGAGGCGAATTAATTTGCGATCGAATTAAAACGTGTAATTAAGCTTTTACAAGCGCACACACATTCTATATTCCCTCTTGCCGGAGAGCTATGCGATATCACTGGATGGTTTTCTCTGGACTCTGGTCCGCATTAATTGTATTGTATGTAGACAAATAAAACATTCAATGTATATATGCCAAGTGGTAAACTCTGTTGATTTTTCGGGCTATGTAATTACTCTGCGTGCGCTGCTGCCTGTCAAGACTCGTCCAACAAAAACGAAAGCGACACACACGATAATTGCGATGCCACAAAACCGAAACAACCGTCCAGCCACTTCGGCCACAATAATAAGGAAATTAATAAAAAAGCAATAAAAATTCACATTGGAAACTTATTTTCAGATCAGGCCCAGAAAAAAAAATTCAAAAACCCGAAAAAAAAATCGTACACTCGCACGAGAGACGAACGCTTGAGGCGAGAGCATGTACAAGAAGAGACGACAACAACGACAAGAGAGAAGCAGTTGATGAATATGGATCAGTTTGAATTCCAAAGTGCTACGCCGATTGTTTTCGCTTACGAGTGTCGAGAAGTTACGTATTTTAGCCGATTTCTCGATCTCCGCGCGCTCTCCATTCAAGATAAAAATATACACAATGATCGTCTCGATTTCGATTAAACGATCTTCAATTTCACAGAAAAAGCAATCAGATTCGACCGAATTCACAACAAGACGAAGAATGAAGAAAAATCGTAATCAGTTTTAAAAGGATTCGATTGGAATTGAAAGCGCGACAGAAACGAAGAAAAAAAAAGCATTGAACAACGCTCAACGACCAAAGTATAATTAATTGCATCGAGTGAACTGCATGCATACAAATGATATTCACACTTTTGCCGGCCGAAAAAAAAAGAAATCAAAACGCAACATCGAAAGCATGCGAATGCATTTCAATACGGTCATACGATCGAGAATGAGTGAGAGAGGAAGCGAGAGAGAAATCGAAGCAGAGAGTGAGAAAGAGGCGAAAAAAGGCAGCACAGTGACAACAATGTCTTGTGATTTGTGCGTGTGTTGAATGGCCTTTATATTCTTAGGCCATTGTTGAATGTTTCTCTTCTTTTGCTTAACATATATATTGATTTGTTTCGAGCGACGTAGCTGAAGTGGTTTTCTTTTTCGTTGAGTGCGCTCCAGTTTTCAGTCGGCCGTCGGCTGTCGACGGCAGCAGCAATGACGGCGGCTGTGCCAGACTTACGAAACCCGAAGACGGAGATGAAGTTACAAACGGCAGCGTATCCTGCCTTCAACATGTGTCACAATTGAAAAATGCACTCACTAAATGGCAGCGATGCACAGCGACAGCGAGCGAAACATCGACAAATTCCACGATGAAATTCTCTATGCCGTTGTCTGTGCGCACAAAGCCCAAAAATGGGTATGGGCTCGAAAAGTGAGTTGGAAAACAAAAGAATGCAACAGCAGCAGCAGCCAGGCCATCGTCATTTAAATCACCGCTTAATTGTTGCGATGCAGAAAAATGCACGCACGTTTGTGTTTCATTGAAACATACATTTCGGGTGAAAAGAATTTAGGCCATTTTTCCTGATGCCCACCAAATTATATAAACAACAGCAACCGAAAAAATCCACATTGTCATTTTTTTGTTCGTTTGTGTTGTCTCGCTGCGTCACTACCACAAGAATCCGCCAATGATAAACCAATAAAAATTTCTAAAATGGTTTAACATCGAATCGATTGTGTTTTAATTGTGTGTTTCCTTTTGGCTCATTTTCGAGTGAAAAGAATGTAAATTTTTCGTTCGGTGATTTCAGAAATATTTCTTTTGTTTTCCTAAAGTGAGCAATTTACGGGGCCAAATGAAAATAAACCCAACAATTTCGAAGCGAGAAAAAAATGCCAATGGAGAAAAATGCAACTGAAATTATGATGAAAACAAATGGGAGACGAATGAAGTTAAGGGTTTTTCACATAGCTCACGTTTTTCTCTGGCTGCCGAATTGATTGATCGACATTCAATCGAAAATAAAGTTCTTGACTTTTTTTCTCTCTCTTTTCATTGAGCACGCCGCGCCATGCCGTGCGCGCGCACCTATCGTCACTTGTCAACGCCGCCAACAATTTCGCTCGTCGCACTGTTTTTTACCATATCCGAAGGCGTTTAAAGGAATTTCAACGATAAAACCTGACAACATTTCGTTGCGAAATCATTGATCTCACGGAGTTCAATCGAAACGCTGACGACAACGAATTATAAATCTATTGAAAATACATTTTGAATTGCTGCGATGTCGTTGCTGGTTGTCATCGTCGTCGATTGGATTTGGAAATTGTGTGTAAAGTGGCGATGATCAAAACGACAAAATCGGTGATAATATGAACAGCACATAAATGCCGTTGAATTGACGTTAAAATAAATTCATTTGTGTGATGAACGTGCGCTCGATTGCCCTTACTCGATTCCGATTAATGGAGCTTGTGATCGAGCTGTTGTTGGCAAAAAATTTCCGCTGCTGGAGACAACAACAATTACAGGCTTAGTATCGGCAAAGTAACAACAACCACCTCAGCCTCGACACCAGCAACAAAAATGGTTAACGGAAAAACCGTTTGCGACTCCATTCGATTTGGATAGAGGTAATGCGACAGTGAGGCGAACACCAATTTTCGAACGGCGACAAGACTCGAAACTCTCTCAGAGCGCAACAAAAAGGAAAAAAAGAAATTGTTTGCACGATTTCATTTCATTTCCACGTTTGTAGCGCGGTGCGATACTGTCTACACCAATTTATAAATGCGCGATAACCAAATCATTCAACGGCAGAAGTTAACGGCCACGTTTGGTTTCTCTCTCTTTCTCTCTCTCTCGTTTGCGGGGCTGTATGGCTCGACATCGACAGCTCAAGCTCTTTAATGTCTTTCAAAACCGAACAAAAAACACAATCCAAAGCGATTTGCATTCGAACGGTGAGATGTGGAGATGAACAGCCGAAATGCACGAGTGTAATGTGCATGTTTTACCACAAATAGAACGTGCATTATGCGCAATGGGAGAGAGAGAGAGAGTGCGCGGCGTGGTGCGCTGGGCGCACACACCACGTCAATTCCATTTCAGTTTCTCGTGCCTTACGATTCCGATTCCAATTACCGATAAAGATGACTTGTTGTGTTGCTGTTGTGTGTGAGTTTGTGCTTTTTTTGCTGTCGGTTCGTGTGGTTTCGTTAGTCATCGACTTCGATTAACACTCTTTTGCCTTTTTTGCACTCCATTGCGAGTGAGATAGAGAGAGAGAGAGAGAGAGATGTGCAGCGTGCCAAATAAGAACGCGCAAATTAAACATTCTCGAAAAAAAAGCGAAACAAATTATCTACTTATAATTAATTTTAATGATCGTTTTTAGTAAAAATCCAAAGCCAAAGGAGGAGCAACCAAAATGGCAGCAATCCGTCGGATCCGAACATAATCTGCGATCAGTAAAATGTGCTAAATGCAAATATGATTATGATGCGGCATTTTATTAATTAATGATCAATTTGGAGTGTCGTTAAATTATGAAAAACAGCCATCGAAAATTGGTGGATTTTCGTATTTGGATCTCGACAAAATTTAGACGATCATCAATGTGGTGTGCGCGCGAGCGATTCTTCTGCTTTTCTTAATTGAATGGCCCATTATCGAATGTTCTCTTCATGCTGCACCACATCTTTTACATCTCATTCCGCCAGCGCGCGATCGAGATAGTGATCATAAGTCAGCGAAAGCCATGGGTTCAATCTTTTTTCTCGTCGATGACGACGACGTTGTTGTTGTTGTTGTCGAGATTGAAATATGCGATGCGGTTTGATAGCCGAATGAAATTTTTCGTGTCTTAATAAAAAAAATAACGTAATTCTCCTCTTTTTTTTAATAAAGTAAAAGTCACCACGGAAGAAAATGAATGGAATGAATCGACCGAAAAAGGGAAAAAAAATTTACGCAAAGAAGAACGGAGTTTCGCTCGTCGTTTCGTAATCACTTCTCGTTTCTTTTGAGTAACTTTTTTTTCCATATGAATTAAAAAATGCAGACGCGCGACGGTGATGCACCCAAAAAAATAATCGAATGTATGCCGGTTACTTTCGGCATAAAAGTGAACGCATAAGAGAACTGATTAAAAGTGACTCTTCTTTTTTCGGCACATACATACATCGTTAAGTGAGATTCATTGCTTGTGCGATAAGTAAATAAACGTCGGTTCAAATTAAATCGAGAAGATACGCATTAAAGTGCACGCTCTTATGAAATCGATTGATTGTTTGATGTCCGAAAATAAAGTAACCGAAACCTCTGAACTGCGCGACGATAAGCGAAATACTATAAAGCCATAAATTTAATGATAATTTACATTTACGCGCAAATTACCCCGAAAACCCAAATGAAATCCAGCGCATAAGAGTGACTTGAGCTTAGGTTGTTATGCTAATGTCCATCCATCGGCTGAAATTTATTTGGTGACGCGGAACATATTGAAATCGATGTTTTGATTCACAATCAATTGATTAAGTTGCATTAACAAAGAAATAAGAAAATGATCATTGTGTAATGCGATTTTATGTCGATAATCTTAGACATTTTGGCACGTTTGGGCGGCGAGCCGCTTAGATTGTTCAATTTGTAAATCGCGCGATATTAGTTTGACCCCTCGATGCTTTGTTGTTCACGAGTTGATGTCTTCATTTCTGCCGTGAATACTCTCACGTGAATAGACTCGGTGGCCATTGAGAAGAACCAGTAGAAGAATAAAAAGGCACATAAATCGTCGCCAAGGTCTACGCCGATGGCACGGTCTGCTTAAAATTCAACATCGAACGGCAACAAAAATTATGACATAAGCACATTGAAATATATTGCAGTGGAAAAAAAATAACGGGCCGGTGACACGCACAGTACTGCGACTAAACGGTGTTATCACTTTGAATACGGAATTACGAATTAAGAGTTGCTCAGATGAGAATGGTTCAAGTAATTTTGGCTCGAGTCTTGAATGAGAGAGAAACGAAATCATAAAAAAAGCATCATTGAGCTGCAAACCCAAGGAGAGAGAAGTCAATGAGCCATGTCAAAAGATCGCATCGCATTGCGTTTGTGAGGTAATTGATAGGCGCTAAAAAATCCACTTCAAATTATAACAAATTATACATTTGAGTTGCGTTTACATTCCGATTCGATTCGAGCAAGTGTTGTTGTTGTTGCGGTCCGCACTGTACGATTGTCAAATTTGAATTATTTTATGACAGACCACAAAAAAAGGCTGTAATAGAAAAAGAAAAGACCGAAAACCGCTAATCCGATGCCAACGAAAAATATGGATTGCTCAGTTTATATTTACGGATTAGATGAGAGAGAGAGAGAGAGAGAGAGAGAGAGGGAGAGAAAATGGAGTTGATTAATGATCGATGTGATTATACTGGTCGAGATGAGATTAGACTTGTAATCGTTGAGAACATGCTCAAATGGGTGAATCAAGCACAAACACGAGCGCGCGGTGGATTTTATGCGCGGTAAAGATAACCATTGCACATGGAATGGACGCTCATTAGCTGACGGGGAGACGATAAATAGCGTATAGATTCATACCAATTTAGCTCAATTAATCACAAAATACTGTTGGGGCGCGCGTACACGCTTTAGCAAGATTGCATTTGCCGCAAACGAATTGCTTTCGTACTGGACACAAAATGTTGCCCGCGCCTGTGGTTACAAGGTGGATATTTTGTGAGCACGATCAACCATCACCGATCAATTAGTCAAGTAATGCGATTTTATCGATGTTCAAGTTTTAATTTCATAATTGCAACTGACTATAATACCTTGACGATCAATTTCGTCCTTTACATTCCAATAAAATACCAACAATCCAAATTGATCGCACAACATCACGCTAATACCATCATAAATTGGTTTTTTTTTCATTTGTTTAGTCCATAAAATTAGCGTGGAATTTGCTAACGAATGACATAAAGAAAGAAAAAAAAACACTTGCATAATAGGCAGTTGTTCGAAATGTCCTATTGTCATCTGTGCACCAGATGCGAGCTGTCTCGTAATGTTATTTAGAACTGTGTCGTGTGTGGATTTTGTGACAATTTTTAATGTAAAACATGTGAAAAACACAAATATCTGTCACTGGTTTTTTTGTTTTTTTTTTCGCTGTAATTGACGAGCGATTGGGAAATACCTATTCGATACATAGCGTCTCTCTTGCATTCGGCATCGCAAATCTATTTCAAAATGTATTTATTTCGTTTTTTCCCTCCGTTCCAATCATTTTTCGAACAACGAAACAAAAAATTATCATTCGTTTAGTTGGGTGCCTCGTGTAAAATTCGGAGCGAATGGTCGTGAAGAATTGATTAATTCAATAAAGCGCAGAAATTTCATTTTCGATGAAATCCACAACTGGGACAGACCGTTTGCACCATGATCATTTCGAATTACAAACGAGAAAGAGAAATAACAACAAACTGACTTGAAAATTGTGTGATGGGTTTTGGGTTGGTGAGGGATTTTACCGTGTTGGTTTTTCATTCGGAGTTTTTTTTTCTTCTTCTCTTTAATTCGTTTGAGGCGATCGAAAACGTGAAGTGTTTTCAACGATGCAAATGCAATAAGCCGAAAGCGAGCAAGCGAGTGAGCGAGCGATCAGGCAAAAGCAAACGAGCGATGTGTGTAAGTAAGCAACTGAGCAATGTTCGAAGTATACGTTGGAGCCCGAGTTTCGAGAGATATTCTGTTATGTACCGAAATGCAAAGAGAGATCTGCATTTGAGATGAAACGCCAGTCAATCAATGTTTACGTTCCAGCACTCGCTCGATGCAGGTCGAGTGAAGAGAAAGAAAAAAACAAAAACAAAATTCATCTAGGCCTCCTTATTATTTTCTGTGTTTGTGCCAGTCTTTTCCCATGACAACTGTTTAAAAAAATGCACTGCATGAAAAACATCGAAATTATGATTGTATAAATCATACATTATTTATTAAATGAATGTGCACATCGCTCGCAACTGTGGTCGTGTGCGCGTGCGCGCCTCGCAACGTCCACGAATCACACGAACAATCAAATGAAATGTGAAGCATTCGCAGTGATCTCTCGTGGTGACGGCGGTGGCAGTGACTGTGTAGCAATGTTCATTTGCATGTTTGCCAAAACGAAATTTCCGATCAATTGGTTGCAACAACATTCAAAAACACCACAATGATGAGACAAATTCAACAGGTTGTTCCATGGGATCTGATGCAATGTTCAATTGGTTCGATATAATTCATTTTCATGTTCGCACATTCGATAGATTCGCATAGATATGGATTAATGTTCGGTGTACGTCCAAACATTGCTGTCCGTATTTTTTTCGAGTGAAGCAAAGAGATTGTCGGTACGGAAGACAATAAATTCAATGCCAAGCCGAACCGTTGACATTCTCGATGTTGTCAAGATTCGGAATTGCAAGGCTAAAATTAGAAATAAACCCGAAAAATCTCTCTTGTCGTACACAAAATTCATATGATCGAATGAAGGGAAAAAATATGAAAAATGATTTATGTTTCGATGCACATAAAAATTGCGCGATTCGATCGAAAATTGAGCAGTATTGAATTACGTTGTTCGGCAAGTTAATAATTTCGCTGAATGTGTTCGGAAAGTAATAAAACCCTGTGCTTGCGCTCGTTGGTTCCATCATTCATCATAGTAAATATGCCTGTAAACGAAACACGGAATATGTAAATCGTTGTGTATTCCAGTTTTCGTAGCATTGAAAGCAACCGAAAAAAAAGAAGCAACACCAGATTGGAACGGGCAAGAAACCGATTGATTCATCAAGATTGGGCAGATTTATTGTCTGTGCGTAATGTTCACGATTTTGGCGTGTAGGATCGTGTCGAGGGAAGTGTGTGTTGCGTGATATTATGACAAAATGTCATAAAAATTGCAATAACAATTCACCGTAATCTTGAACGGCTTTGCCGATCATTTCTCATAGACCATGTGGCTCAATGAGCAAAAAAAAAACCAAACACAGAGAGACGAATATGTTTAAGCAATTCTGAAATCGAATCATCGACCGATTCAACCATCACCTTACAACACCACAAAACCTAACGTCGCCGCTGTTGCCCAAAACCAAAGCACACCAACAACACCGGTCAACTTTAAAACGAAACGTATTTTATGGTTTTGATTTTATGGCCTCTCCATTCGAAACGCTTTGTCTTATTATTTTACCTTACTAATTATTCGCATTATGTTTTTATTTAAGTGTTCGTCGCTATGAGAGCTTGGCTTCTCTTTCTCTCTCTTTTTTTTCGGGTGAGTCGGTGTTCGCATACGCTCTTATCGGTCTGGTTTGTTGTTGTTGTTTTTTTTCGTTCGTTTTGTTTCGGATGTGTGTAAATCAATAAAGTGTGTGCACCTGATTTCGCTTTTTTACCTTGAGAAGAACGTTTGTGTCTGACATCAATTCAAATTTGCCGTGTCGATTCATTTCCCTCATTTAAAACCATAATCTATGCGTATTCTCTATAAATTTGGTCGGAAAAAAGAATATAAATATAGAATTGCTTCTTATTTACATTTGGCATCAGAGCAGAACCGAGTCGAGTTTCTGTGCGAAAAACAGAGAAAGAGATAAAAATAAGAACACGATAAACCGGAATCAGTTTCACTATCACCCAAGTGCGAACGTTACATCTTTTAAAAGACGTGGTTCACGTATTCACGTTTTTCTCACGTCTTCTATATAATTTCCTATCTGAAAGACGT
>NW_022595248.1:2388352-2410955 GCF_009176505.1 Sitodiplosis mosellana | reverse complement strand
TTTGTATTTAATTCTAGATTCATTTTGAATGAGCAGCATAATTATTGTCATTCGATTCGCTTGGTTGGGTTTGACCATTCTTCAGTTCTTCTCTTTTCTTCTTCTTCATTGAATCGCTTTCATCTTCGTTAGATCTGCATATCAGCGGGTTTGCTGTATGAGACCATCAGGCGATTACGTTAGATAATTTTTTTTATGTAGATTTATGTCGCCCATATTGACGTCAATCGCAATCATTAGTTTCTATCTATGCAACCAAATTAGGTGTAAACGCGATTTTTTTTTTTGGTCAGTGATGCGATATTCAAGAACTTAACAATATGGTCGAATTCGATTGAATCGTACGTTTCACACTCGAACGTCACAACACTTCCACCTTTGCGCACGTGAATTCCATCAACGTACTTGATTCATGTATATTCAAAAGAAAAAGAAGACAATCGATTGATTGAATTGCTTGCGTGCGACTTTTCTCCTAAGATCACGCCTTATTATATCACGCCTTGATGATTTCAACGATGCGTGCAATAAATTAAATCTAGACCTTGTCGCCCTTTTCAAAAATCTATGTCAACATAAACTTAAATTAAATTTTAAAAAGACAAAAGCAATGTTGATCTCAAATAAGAAAAATATTGATTATAACAATTTTGATATTAGAATCAATGAAGAAAAAATTGAGCTAGTAAATGAAATGAAGTATTTAGGAGTTGTTATCGACAATAAGCTAAATTTTGAAGCCAATGTTAACTACATTTGTAAGAAAGTAGGAAAAAAAGTAAGCGTTTTAGCAAGATTAAGAAATCAATTGAATTTTCAACAGAAAATATCCATATACAAAACAATAATTGAGCCCCATTTCACTTACTGTGCAACAATATTGTTCCTTTCAAAGAAGTCAGATTTAAATAGGTTGCAAATAATGCAAAATAAATGCATGAGAAATATCCTAAGGCTTAATAGATTTTCGCATGAAGAAGATATGCTAGAAATATTAAATTTTTTAAGTGTTGAGCAGCTAATCAAATTTAATACATTGTTTTTCATATATAAAATTACAAAGGGATTTGCACCGCAATATTTAACTGAACGAATAGACTATAATAATCAAAATATAAGGAAAAACACATTAAGAAGCCGCAACAACATTGAATTGATAAATGCAACCAAAGCATGTAGCCAAAATTCACTCTTTTATAAAGGGATTTCGCTATTTAATAGCTTGCCTGTTAATATTAGAAATGAAGAATCAATCGATAAATTTAAAACCAAACTAAAAGATGTACTTATGGAAATTATCTAAATAAAATTATTATTATTATTGTTATTATGTATATTACGAGCATTTAGAAAAAAAATAAAAAATAAAAAGAGAAAAAGAAGTGAATCTCGATCAGGTGATGTGAATCGATCAAAAAAGTGTCTGGCATCAACGAAGCGCATCGATCAATCAACATTTCGTTGAGAGATTAGCCCAAATTCAATTCGTTTTCGATCAACAGAATCAATGAGTCAAGTTAAGACAAAGTTGATTCTGCACGTCATCACCAGATACATGGGACATCTTCATTCCGGCACATTAATTAATGTTGTTGAACATTCATGTTTCAATTGGATGTTTTGCATATTTATCTGTGTGCGCATATCTAAATCATGGAAAACTATTGGCCCGAAATTATCGGAATGAAATCACATGCGTCGTGGAACAGTGTATAAAAGGTTTTCAAGGTTGGACCATTTGATGTGTGCGATGTTTTGACGCAATTTTTTATGTTATATAATTCGACGAAGAAGGGAATGAAAAATTGCCCAGTTCTTGGAAACAAATGCATTATAATCGGCTTTTCTACGAATCGTTAAATTTCTAACCGATAATCTTTATGGCAACGCATGCGATCATGTGTTCAGCTTAACGCGTGTTGTTCGCACATGATAAATAAAATAGTATTCATTACAACTATCACTTGAGCGCTTAATCCAAACGAAATTGCCATAGCCACAAGAGAAGCAACGAGTCTTAATTCAATGATAGTTACAAGAGAGTTGAGCTCTTTCTCGCTTTATTCTCTTCTAGTTCCGCTCTTTTTACACAAAACACACCAAGATATGTTAGGAAAAGATGTGCGAAAAAAGCCCATGATCCATTCAAGCATATTTCATTAAAATCTAAAAATAGTTGTAAATTCAATGAGAGCGAAAAAAAACCAAGTTGATTATTTATGTAAATATTAATAATCCAAACAATTGACCCAATACTACGTGACCATAAGAAACGAGAAATTATTCTGCGAATTCTGCACGCGCCATCCGGACCGGGTTTTTTTTTCTTCTTCTCTTCTCACTCTCTCACATCGATGTGTATAGATTCTTTTGGCCAATGTTCTATTCAATCTATAAATCTACGCACACGCTACTTCCAGTCTGCTCGATTCGAACCGACTTTATGGCTTGTTTTTTTCCTCTTTACATTCATGGCTGGTGGATTATGAAGCTTGTAAACTAATTCATAGAAAAAAAAACATTTTCATAGAGGAGATTTTATGATGCGAGAATGAATGTGCATTGTGCAGTACAAGAACATACACCGTGCGTGGAACACTGTTGAATGCCATCCAAATCAATAACCATTAAGTGGTTATAATTTGGTTGAGTCTCAACTCTAAAATACCGCTCAATTATGAATGTATTTAACAAGATTGTATTCACCATTCATACAAATAATAATTTGAATGGTTTTATGTCCCATGGACACGTAGAATACACGTACATAGATAACTGGGTGTGCAATGTACATCGGTTTTTAAGACGAGAGCTTCTTGAGCACGGTTAGCTGCTGTTGCGCACCAAATGAGAGAATAAAAATAAATCCGCAACCGATGCTACTAATCAATTGGAGAACTTTATTGATAGAAAGCAAGCCATTAAAAAAACATTGGCATGAGGTTATGCAATGGTCACAGAAAAAATATATTTATTTAACTGGCAAGTATTATGACAAGTTCATATTTCCAGCCGGTAACCGGTTGTTAATGCATAAAATGTTGCTAATATGGATTTTCAACTCAAGATAGCCATTTTCATGACAACGCCCGTTAATTGTATCGAATGATAATCCGACTAGCTTTGGTCTTCTTTTTTCGCTTATTGTGCTTGAGTCAAATGGTTGCGAACTGAAACTATCAGCACGGAACCTAGATTAATTTGGCAATAAAAAAATATTTTATATGGATTCGATGAAAGCATCACTTTTATTTTGTTCGGCAGAAAAAGTTTTGTTTTATTATAACCATTATTTCTTGCGGCCAGCAGCAGCAGCAGCAGCAACCAAAGCAGATGAAGGCGATTAGAATATGAATTGCCGGGTTTTAAAAAAGGCAAATTTTTGGTCCTTTCGGCATATTCAGTCGGTCACAAAGTGTGGCAACAAGTGTTCAATTTAGATTACAAGATGTGCCCGTTCATAATCTTCGATGTCACGCTTAATATACACATCTGTGCGTTGCATGTTGCCATTATGTCATCAGAGAAAGAGAAAAAAAATGACACACACACAAACACATAAAACGGCAACAACAAAAGCAACGACAACGACAACGACGACGACGACGACGACGACGAACACCAAATATTTAAATGAGTTTTTTTTTTTGGTCGGTTATTATTATTACCATTTTGTGTCATTTTGGGTTAACGTGGCTCAGTTTTTTGGGCTTTGTCTCTCACAATAAAAGAGTTTTTTTTTCTCGTTATGAATGCGGAATATTACCACTTGGCTTCATTATTTTTATTATTTTTTTTTTCGAGTGGATTTTATGTATGTTTGTGTGTGAGTGTTGACGCTCAACGGTTTTGAATGGCCCGATAACCGACTAAAATGCATGAGAAACAGACAGAGAGGAAGAGAGACACACACAGATCATTATTTATTCCGAATGCTTTTAATCTGTTATTGGAGCAATTCTTAAAGTGTTGAGCGTAATATTGAAAGCATCGCAGTTGAAAATGATTTAAATTTTTCGGTCGTGTGACCAAATTGCACACAAATTCACTTAATATTTTCATCATTTTTTTCTTTGGCTCGTCAATTTTTGGCTGATGTGATAAACGCGGGCACATCCCATGAGTTTTGTGCTTCGTTCTAAACAACGCCAAATCAACTGATTATGTGAATTAAGATGAATTTGAATAGCTAATGAGAGTGGAGCGTTGTAGAATCAACGATTTAATCCATTTAGCTGTATTGGACACTAACAAAAAAAACACCGTGAATATATGCTCCGGTAACTTGCTGTGTATTTTATCGCTTCTTCTATTTTCGTTTATTTCATTTCTTCCGTCATGATACCTGAATTCAAAGCAAACAAGAGAAAACCTTGACAATTTTGGCGGCGATGGCAGCAGCAGCAGCAGCCACGCTCAATGGACATGGAAAGTGAATATATCGAATTTTAGGTGATTAACAAACGACACGTAAACCAAGCAACACAGACGGATCAAAATTTGCACATCTAATGCAAATTTTATTATGAAATTAAGTGAAGCTGCCGTCGTCGATCGATGCGCGTGTTTGTCTACATTTTGAGTTGCATACACATTGTGTAATTTGGATAGCGGATCGAAGGATTAAAGCAATCATACTGACCAGATCAATTAACACAATTCATTTCGCCAACGACACCCGATTAAAGACAAGAATTGCGAAAAATTATTCGCATTAATAATTCGATGCTCCATTTGAGCCATTTTGATAAAAACCTCCTAATCCTACTGCAGCTGCTGCTACTGCTATTATTCAAATGTTTTTTTTGCGTTTGTGAGTCGCAAAATTTTTATGATCATTTGTCTGGATTAATCTAGATTTTTGACGTTTCCGTAATGAAGTCGAAAAGAAAAATAAAATTTTTAACAATGTGGCAACCATTTGTTTCGAATGTTGTTTTTGTGTGTGTATGTGCGCGCTAGCCGCGCGTGCAATGTGAATCGCATAAATTTAGATTAATATTGCTGCCTTCAGCACTAGAATAATGGGTTTGATTTGGAAAAAACCGCAAAAGTTGTCGGATTTTCGCATTAGAATTTTCGCATCTTTGTCGCACTTTTGGCTTTGCAACAGCTTCAAAGACATGAGAAATAGTCGAAAAATGCGATGCTTCAAAGACCTTGGCTATTCCGGTGTATTCTGTCAATTCGTTGCTACCATTCGAAAACAATTTTTAGTTTTGCCCAAACAAACCGATTTAGATCACAGAGTGAAGATAAGCTGATTCCATCGCTTCATTCTGCAGTCGACTGCGAATCCAAATTGTGGTTGCATATCAATTCGGCACACCTTTTGCCTTGTATGAGCAGCAAGCACTACGATTACATCCTGCAATTTATTTGACGATCGAAAATGGTGCGATTGATTCGATACTTGATTAAATTATTGGACTGAGATTAGCACGGATTTTGTTGCATACAAATAATGCTGCAGACACAATTTCGCCTCAACCAACTGATCAAACACTTTGTGAATAAATTTGCGTGTAAAATGCGCTTGTCATAAAATGGAACCGTGATTAATTTTGCAACAGAGACCCCGATCAATACAGTGGACACATGCGAATGGAGAATACCTTCGTTTTTCGTCTTCGTCGTCATCTTCTCGCCACTCTCGGATCGGGGCAGTCAATTAGAGACACATGTACTGTGTGATGCATCGCAAACCAATATTGGCAACGTGTCATGATTCAAACATTGTAAATTGAATGCATGAATTATTTATCATTAATTCAAATGTCGAAAACTCGTTTTCTCCGTTTAACTTATCGCTTTGGCTTGAGCAAGTGCATATGCGTTCTCAAAAACTGAAGAGAAAAAAAAACTCAACTGTCAAGTAGTGACATATGAATCGGATGAGTTTTTTTTCTTCTATCAAAACTGCTTGTGCTGCTGGCAATAAAATCAATTTGAAAAAAAAAAAATTAACCGAAAAACTAATGTTGTACTCACAGCGGTGTGTAATTTGAGCGCGGCGAAATAAATTTATAAGTTTCCTTTTCTTGCGATTCCTCGCGCACAGTGTGAACATTGTTCAGCAACATCTCGAAATGATGGACGAACAGAGACGAAAAAAAAATGTATGAAAAAAACAGGTTGCTTGATCAACTAGTCAAATGAATGCTCATCTGCATACCATATTAACCACTTTCGATTTCATTTACATGCATAAAAAACGGCCGCGCTGCGTTACCAAATCCATGTAATTTGGTTCATATTCATTAAGTGTTTTTTTTTTTCATTCGGAAGAATCTATGTCGATTTGTGCTATTTTCGATGCATTCAGGAAATTCAACCAGAGTCCAGAGTTCTTACGTGATTTTTTTTTCTAGCCATTTTCGGCCTTGCTGAATATAAATTGATCTCTTTTGTTGAAACATTGAATCGATCATTTAAATTACTAATTTTTCTCTATTATCTCACATGAGTCTATCATTGGCAATAAACAAATATACTCAATCTAAATAAAATAATAAAATCGAATCGATAATCAGTCCAACTCATAGGCCCGGTTTTAACTTTCAACCGTTGAATGGCTGATTCTTTCCTGTATCTTTTTGATCATTCTTCTTCTTTTCATTTGCCGCCTTATTCGACGCCGCAAAAGCCGGAATGAAAAAAAAACATTTACAATGAAACAAATCGCGCAAAAAGACAACATACAACTGTTTACTTTTGACATGTTTGAGTTTTTGGGTATTATCTTAATTATATTTTTGCAGCAGATTGCTGTTGATGAGATAATATAGTGTCTTTTTCTCGTCGTCTCACTCACTTCTTCTTTTGCCTCTCTGTCTTTCTCAGTGCCTTGTTGCGCGCCCATTCACATCACACCGCAAAATAACGAAAAGCAAACACATACGTACAGAATATCGCATGAAATTGGCATAAAAACCGGAATGTGCAAGCTGTGGCGCGAGCGTGATCACCACGTACATCGTCACAAATACACAAAAATTAACAAAACTTTACAAGAAATTATTTTTTTTTCAGTAATTTTTTTTTCGCTCTCCTCTTGCGGTGTAGTTTTGCTTTTGTCGATGTGTAATCTTTTGTGTTTAAATCTTGTCTTCATGCCATTTTTTTTTTTATTTTGATGCTGTGAGACTCGATATTCGTAATATCTTTTGGTTTATTTCGTAAGTAGGAGTTTTATGCATTCCGGGTTTCCTTATTTTATCATCACAAATCGATTCGATGATAAAATCCGTGTTTTTTTTTATTCGTTCCAATATGCAGATTATTCCAATTTTAGAGAACTATTCCAATTTGAGATGAGAGAGTGAAACAGAGACATAAAAACACTTAATTTTGCATCTAGTGTTTTTTGAATTTATGGTAAACACACGAAACAAATGTGTCTATTTTTACTTCTACGCTTTGGGTGATTGAATTGATGATGTGCTTTTTGTCTATTTGGTTAAGTCGACCATATAAAGTGAAACAATGTTAGCGGTGAGCCTTCGAATGCGTTAACTGGCTGCAAACAGTAATGTATTTACTTTGAATTTTGGCAATGGTAATATTTAAAAAAAAAGTTGGTGGGCAATTGAAAGAAACTCGATAATGTCAGTAATTAGCGTTGATTCTGATGTTTCAGATCTGTTTGTTTTGAGAGGGAAAAAAAACTGAGAAAAAAGAGCAGGCACAGAATGACGGAAGGAAAGGAGCAAAATGAAATCAACCTACTGAACACAGAAACAAAAAAGAACAGCAAATGACCAATTGAGCATAATTTGTGTGGTGGAAACCGCATATCAAATGTGATCATATATGAGAATGCAACTGGCGACTAATTGATTTTTGACATGGCCGAAATGCAACGCCATTAACTTGCTCCATCACAATTAAATTTCTTTTATTCGTTTTGTGTACGTGCATTTGCACAGCAAGCGCAAACACAAGATGAAGAACTTGTTTGGTACCGATGCGAGAGCGGTAAATGATACATGGAGAGTTGGGCCGAGTTTTTGGCTCTGCATTTTTTCTCAAGACGGTCTTCTTATTGATTTTCAGTGTGTGTGTGTGTGTGTGTATGTGCATTTTCTTCTGCTGGTGGGCCTAATGATGAAAAATGGAATTTTGAATGGATTTTAATTGATACAAATCTTTTTATAAATGATGTGATTCAATCAATCAGAGCAAAATGGGCACACAAGAAAACAATAATCAGTCCTCCGAACTCTCGATTTGTTATTTTTGGTTGGTGTTCCGTTTTGGTTTCTGCTTCTCGCATACATTTGCACCTATAATTTTCCAAATCACCAAAAATTATTTTGCATTCCGTTTTATGCGTTCATCGGTGCGATTTCGGTACAATGTATAACGGGTCCCGGTATTTCATTTTCGGTCCAGTATCTGGTAAATTCCCTTTGAGGCATCAACCAACATGCGCACCAATACGTTAATGGTATGGAAATTTAAGCAAACTACACGCTTCAATTGCACTTAAATTATTATTTAAATGCAGGTTTTGATTACCACCAGACAAACAAATACGATGATGCATCGCAACTACTGATAGCATTGATACAGCTCTCCTGCATAAAGCCTCTCTCTCTCTCTCTCTCTCTTTCGGACAGAGAGAACCAAACAAAATTGATATGATTTTACCATTTTGATTTAATGCATGACATTAAGGAAAATTCGACTCGTATTTGCAGTTGATTAATTGGTGAAATCCATATGTTTAATTTTTATAAATAATTATGAAGTTTTTGCCTTTTTCACGTCAGAAAAATAAATCACATTCGTTGCGGTGTTTTTTCTTTGGTTTGTTTATCTCCTTTTTGGAGGGAAAAAATGGTCATTTTCATGTCCTCCACATTCAATCGAAAGTCATTGGCTCTGAACGGACTGATCGACTCAGTTGATGTGGATAGTTACCATCGATTTCTCTATCCCTTCGTCAAAACGTAACAAAGAATTATCATTAAATAAATGAATAATTGTTATCTCATTATTTATTAACGCACTCTTTTCTTCTTACAATTTTTGTTTCTCTCTCTCTCTCTCCCTCTCTCGGTCGGTCGTTTGGCCGGTAATTCAAAAAGTATTTTCGGTGCCGGGCCATTTCATGTTTTGCAGACAGAATGACGATAATTGGATTGAATAATTGAACAGAAACATACGTATATTACATTTAGCGTGGCCACTAGCCACTCGCATACATTTATTTTAACTCTTGAAAAATTATTACGTGGCTAATTGTAAATAACTCTAAAAATGGGCTGTTGTCTTATCGAAAAAAATTTTCGTGCGGGTTTTTTTTTGTTTCTGTTCGTGTCTCATTCCGTTGAAACTCTCTCATGAAATTTAATTCGTTGTCAATATTTTTATATCATCAATTTCGACGTCAAAAAGTTGAATATGAACCGGAATTCCCATCATCAAAGTGATAGTTACTCTTTTTTTTACATGAAATACCTTTTTTTAGCCACACATTTTTGAATTTTGAACAGGATAAAAATGTACACAGTAGCTCTCAAGATGGAATATATACAAAATTTAAAGTGTAATTCTTTTTTTCAGAATTTAAATGACGTTAGCGTCATCACGGAACTGCTGCTGTAGATATGTTAGTTTACTTAATTACCTGTTTGAAACTTTTTTCGGGCAGCAAAACTTTTCCCCAAAATGGGAGTTTATAAATAAATTCTCTAAATCCAGCATTTGAGCACGTGAATTCTATTCTCAAAGCCACCAATTTTATGGCGCGTGATTTCGAATTCATTTTTTATTGTTCATTGAATATTTATCAGTTCAGAAATGAAAAAAAGACACAATTTATCTATAGAAATGACGTATAATTCATGAGAATACTTTTGTTTGTTCAAATGTTTATCATTTTAAATCATATGTCTCCAAGCTAGCTTCGAAATAGAACATAATAGCATTGATTTGAATGAAATTTGATAGTGTATCATATCAGATCATTTTTTCTTTCGGTGAGTCCCTGGATTTTCATTGTATTTTCCAATATTTTGAGTTTGTTTTTCAATATTTGTTTAAAAAAGCATGAATGAAGCGTTTTGTGATTCATAAATGTTTCAATGGAAAGAAAACTGGGTTGGGTTGGTTTTATTGAACAAAATAACGACTGGGTTCGTGTTGTGAAAATTGACTGTTGTCAGAGTTTTGAGCTGTGTGGGCCTCTATTTTTAAGAGAAGGTATCCTTTTCATCCGTCGCTCGGATGTTTTAATTTCGGGTTGTAACGTGTTTGAAATTGGGTTATTATCAATGGCCAAAAAAAGATTGTCAAACGTCAACAGCAACCTCAACCCAAACATATGAGCCGTTGTTTTTCATAGAATACGAGTGCCGTTTGCTTGGGAAATTACAAAACGTACTACTACGTCATGCGATCGATAAAAATAATCCACAGAAATGGAATGCAGTGGATGGATCGCTGTCATCTGATTTCATGTTCGAATTGATACCTTGATTCAACGCGGTTCTTCCCCGTTATTCATTTTCAAAAATCAATGACTTCAATCCGGAATTTCCCAAAAGTACGAAGCAGAAAAAAACAAAAAAGAGAACCGTGATTAAGTGAGAACAAAGAAGAAAGAAAGCAATAGTTATTCATGTTTGTTGCTAGGGGCTAACCACGGATTTTTTATTGACAAAATCTGTTTTTATCGCCCAATTTTAATGACATCCTTAAAAAATTGAAAAAATCTTTATATATTGAATTTTATCGTTTAATATCGACTATAAACGTTTAATGACGTCATTACCGATTCAAAAATGCTGGAATTTTTGGTGGATCCTTTGGGTCGTTTTGTACTGCTCCCGATTCTGGAAGTGGATCCTCAGGATGGGCCAGGGCATTGTCAAACCCAGTCTGGTCCATCCTGAAGATCCACCAAAACCCACTTCCAGAATCGGGAGCAGTTCTGAACTATCCTGAGGATGCATCAAAACCCGCTTCTGGAACAGTATGCATTCGTTAAAGCGAAAAAATTACTGCAAAAATCGGGTAAAATCGACCAAAATGTGATCATATCGGAATTTATTTGTTTAAATGATAAAAATGTTAAAGTCGGACATTATTGGTTATTTTTAAAACCGTGGTTAGCCCCTAGGTTTGTTGTTCATCAACAATAATTGAACATGACACACTTGAACTCGATATAAACTTCTAACTGCGAATGTTTTTAATTGATACTTTGATTCAAACACTATTTTCATCGACAAATATTTTTGTACACAATTCCTATTGACAATTTTGTCTAAAAGAAGAAGCATCGGTCGCCGAGTTGGAAACAGCAATTCAGGCGAGAGTAATAATACAAAATGAACTGTATAATCACCAAGTGAACAGAATCGAAATCATGTGTTGGGACGGCTTCAAACTTATGTTTGACGTGAGAAGTAGCTATGAACTAGTTGTTATGTCTCAAATATGAATATCATTTGTTCCATTCGAATGAGCTGATAGAAGCAGGAGGCCCGCCTGATATTTCAATACTAAATAGAAATAGTTTTACTTTTATTTGAAACTCTTCTTTTTCTAATAAATTCATCTCTCTTTTACCAAGTTCATTCTTATTTTATTAAGCACATTTTTCTGCTTTTACCAAGTGTATGCCACTTGCCGCTCGCACTAGTAATTCATAAACCACGCTACTTCCATTGACAACTTGTAATGGACACTTGAAACTGATTCGAAACGTCAACAGCGAAATTTCGATGCACGTTTCAATCGTTGATTCGTTTAAACCAATTAGCATGAATATATTAATTGACAATTTACACGGATACTCCATATGGAGCACTACGCCAAGCGATTGAACGTGTTGCTGTTCAAATTGTGGCGTGTATTCTTGTTGCACCGGTTGCATGTTCGGCTGAATAATTTGAATTTATGAACGAGAGAAAACCAGTGACGACAAAGATTTAAAATTCAATTTGAAGAAATGATTTATTTATCGTTTGTTTTGATGACAGGATGGCCGATTGCGTCAAAGAAGCGGTGATTTTTTTCCCTTCTAATCGATAAAAAAACAATGAAGAATGACCTAATACGCTTGCCGTAGATTATTTTGAAGGGAATATTAATTCTAGTCTTGGGCTATAACGTCATTCCCTTCCGAAAAAAGATACCAGAAAAATCAATTAATGAATCAAAGAGAAAGCGCTGTTCGTCCCATCAAAATCAAAAAGAAATTGAGCACGTTCGAAGGATAGCCTTCAACTTGTTGTGACATCGCCAATGTCATGTAAAAACGAAACTAGCCACATGCAAAGCTTGCGTTTTATTTCGAAAAGGAAAGAAACGCTGTGTTTGCGAATCAAATGTTCGTCAATCACTTTATTAACTGCGATTTCGTCACTGCTCAGGTGAACGATAGAAGAAAATCAATTTGACCAAAGGATAGAAGTAAAAATACGCATTCAAATCGTTGAGACGCTTGTTCAGCGTAATAAAATCGATTGAATTTGTCGTTGATTGAATGGCTGAGCGCGAATGCATGGATTCAGTGGATTACCTGACCGACAAAATGGTTCGCATCAGATGGATAAAAAAGCGACGGCTGCGGCGACGACAACGACTATCGCAGCACGTGAAAACAGAACGCACACACACCTTCGTTCGCTCGTTCTCGCGCGCACCCCATGTGTGTTTGTGCAGCTCATGTCAATTTTCCATGTTTTTCACTATCAACATATCTATCTTCGAACAGTTAAATATAGCGTGCGAATGGTTTGTATTTATACAATCATCGTCGTGTCGTGGCGTTTCAGCCCCAAAGACTCGAAAACATTTCTCTTTTTTTTCCAATTTTTGACGTCATCATAATTTTTATTTACGTAAGCATAAAATAAGCATTTTCGATTTCGTCCTGCACAGTTCTTGTGTGTGAGTGGCGGCACATGATGACGACATCGAACGGCAACCATCGCCGTATACCATTTTGTTCATGTGCCGCATTCAATTCATTGAGCAGCTTCAATATATTTTGCGTCAATATTCAACAATTAAATTCGAATGCATGATTCTTGTCCGAATTTAACGATGTGACGTGCGGCACTTTGGTCGTCCATCACCTCGCCGGCAATTCGACCACCGCTACGTTCCCACTTTTATGGCTCAATCGATATTTACTGTCCATTCAATAAATTAAATGACATGTTTACCAGTTCAAGGAATTTACGGGCAGCACTTATCCTCCCTGGCCGAAGTGTCGATTAGTTATGGACAGTTGACATTCAAATCATTTCAAAGTTTTTCGTGACATCGACTATCGAATTATATGGTTGAATTGAATCAAAAGAGCCAGATTTCTTGAGGAAAAAAGAAGAAAGCACGAAATTAAGAATTTCAACTGTCTCATGGCACAGGGAATGAATGAGCTAAGAAAAGAACGACGTAGCCTGGAATATTGAGTTTTAAATAGAACTCCATTTCTCTAATTAGAACGATTTTAAATTATATAGATATTTAAGAAGACAAACTCGTTGCTGCTTTGTTAAAAATAACCAAACAAACTTATACTGAGTCAAGCACAAACTTAAACACTCAAATCATTCACAAGAAACGTCCCTACTGAGGTTTTTTTTCTATCACCAAGCGATATGTTTATATTAATAAACCCATAAAATGTGTTGTCAATCGGAAGTGCTTGTGTAAATCAGAGCATTTCCGATTTGTCACAACTGTAGCATGTAACCGGCATAACTCTGTAGCTGTTGCTGTCGCCACCACCGTGAAAATTGTTGTGATTGACCGTGATGACACACGCTTTATTGGTTTTCCGTGAACATTGCATCAACGATGGTTTGGTGCCTTCCAAAAGCGCCCACGCTTACGTTCATTGACGTAGACGTCACTTATGCCACGATGGAATCTTTGATATTCATTATAGAAATTCACAATTGAAAGCTCAGACAGTGTGCGCCGCAGACATCACCCAATGCAAATACACAAAGAGATACAGAGGAGAAAAAACCACGAACATTAAGTGCTAACAACAAAGGCGTACGTGGTAAACGGTTTACAATTAAGATAATTGCGACGCAGTGCGATCATTGCTATTTTTCTCGTTGGTTTTTTTTTGCTGATTATTTCGTTTTTTTTCTTGCATTAAAACTTAGAAACGACACATTTGGTCTATGTGTGTATAAAAATTCCTTTCGGTGGCTTTTTGTTTTGGTCGACACACAGTCAATAGACTAATAATAACACACCGCAACATAAAGAATAGAACAAAACGAAACACGAGAAAAAAAAAACATTGTACAAACACAACTCATCATGGTACAGAACGTCAATGTACGTGATCGGTATTCGCAATGCAATGCTATATTCTATACGAACCGAATGAAAAAAGTTGAAATGTTCTCTCGCGTTCGCGCGTATTTCTTCTTTTTCTGCGTCAATGTGTATTTTGCTACTTGGTTCTTTTTTTTTGATATATATGGATCTTATTAAATCGCGATTCAAATATAGAATTTATATGTGTTTTTTTATTGAGCCGTTTGTCGACACACACGAACCGACACCGATTGTTCCATGTCTGACGGATATAAAGCATTCGAAAAACAAGCAACTTTACAATCTACGTGCCATTGTCGTCGCTGTCGCTGTCGTCGTCGCCGTTGCTGCCGCGTTCAACACGGTGGATTTTTGCCGCATTCCGTTACGTTATCATTTTTATGAAGGAAAAGCGAAAATACAACAACAACGACAACATAAATCGATTCACCGTTTCTATTTACGCTGGTTTTATTTCACCGGTGTGCGGTGTGCTTCTAATGACGTCATTTGAATTGAATACTCGAGACGGTTTCGCAGGGATCTAGAGGTTTCATTGATTTTACTTTCGTTGGAATAGGGAAACAGAAAAAAAAATCGATACGCGCAAACAGAGACGTGATGCTTTGTGTCGATGGATTTGGTTTGTTAAAACAGAGAATCGGACTTTCCGTTTCGCAAATGCAATGCTCGTTAAATCTATATTTTAATCGAATCTTCCTTTGATCTGATTATTCTTGATGCATGCCACTGTTGTCGCCGCTGCCATCGCTGCCGTGCAATCTCAGTTGAGATGATTCAATCAGTGCCGCAAAGCAGCCGTCAATTTGAAATTCAAACGTCTTCCGCGTGTGCATTACTTGAATTATTGGCATGAAAGTGTCAATTTCAAATCAATTGCCTTCGAGAAAATAGACTCTCACAAATAACACCTCATCGGCTCTCAATTCAATGACTCTTGTATTCCATATACAGATTTCAAACGATTTGTTTGTCAACTCAAGTATTTTCGATGCATTGACAGAAAGTAGCAGCACTACTTTGATTTTATTGCAATCAAATTGAACACATCGTGGCATCGAGCCTTTTGAAATTGGTGCGTATCGTGTTCGTCTCTGTTTGTTTTTTTTTTTTGGTTTTCGTGTGGACGAAAGCAAACAAATCGAAAATAAGAAGCGAAAAACTGAGAAAAGGAATCGAAAAATAGATTTGGCATGAAATGGACTTACAACTCTCTCTCTCTCTCTCTCTCTCGCTGAATTGTGCCTATAGATAGAAAATAGAAGAAAAGAGAACCAAAAACGCGGAATTGCCAACCGATTTTGTCACAAGCAGTGCAATGCATCTTCCCCATGTGTGTGTGTGTGTGTGTGTGTGTGTGTGCCTTTTGCTCGGCAACACAACAGCAAAATAAAACGTTAATTTTATGCATTTGGTCAAATCGGCTCGGCTATTTTCATCTCAAAGCAATTGTAGCAAAACAATTGAAACGGCGATTTTTCCGTTCAATTGTCCGGAAACGCGGTTTTCTCTTCATTAAATATTTTCGGCTAGCAAAAATTCGCGTTCGTATTGAATAAATTGTGTGCGTTTATTGAACAGATTTGTTAACGTCGAAAAAACCGCCGTTACAACGTTTCAAGATAATTATTTGAAATGACGGAAAACGGAAAAATGAGCTCGCAATGCTCCTAATTAAACCGAAAAGGAGGACAATATCCAATCCAACCCATTTCTGTAGAGATCGCAAAGACATTAGCAAATTAGAATAATTATCGTCGATAGAAAGAAAGCATTTGCATTTGGTCAGTCAAACAAGCGCTACATTCGGTCAATCGAATCACATCGGATGCCGAAATGCCTCTATAAATACGTGACTACACAGATTGAATGTGCATAAATTCACTGCTTCTGAATTTATGCTCAGATTAAAAAGTATTGTGCATCATAATCATCATTCTTCTTCGTTGTTGTTTTATTCACCACCAATTCACACATGCAACAATTTCATCGACGCATTACACACACTAAAAATATATCGAATAAAGAGAGAGAGAGAGAGAGGAAACTGATTCGAAAATGAGCAAAAAAGAAGGATGTATCGAAAAAGTACGTTTGCGTCGCGAGAGAACAAAAATCAGTGGCCGTAAACAACACGAGATTTATGCGCGTATGCCGAACAACATTTTCCTTCGCGCTCACCAAAAGTGTTATGATAGAAAATTTCCGCGCTCACAAATATCGGTGCGTGATCGAAAGAACAAATGCAACATTGCGAAATCATCTGCTGTTATTTTTTTGTAGTTGCACTTTTTCTGTAGGCTTGCAAAGTGATATAGGGATAGCGATGCAAATGTGACAGCATTTGTGCCAAATTTATGCGTTTTATGCGAAAATTTTTCGAGAAAAATATTAATTAAATAAATGGACAACCGTTCAGTTGCGGTCGTTTTGGTCGATTCGACGACGACGAGTCATTATGCTGCAATGGCATGTAGCAAACCAGTTACACCATCAAAACCCAATTCACACGCGTTAACCCGATGATTAGTGACAGTTTGGTTTGTTTTCTTTTTTAACTGTTCTGGCATATGTCACTAATGTGCACCGAAATCAAAATAAATTTGAGCAAGTGTTATTTTGTTCAATTTATGAGCATGATTCTCACTTAACCAAACATCAAACTGCCCCGTACGCAAGCAAGCAAGCGAGACACATTATTTATTTATTCTTTTAATTATAAATTTTCTAATCACATGCGATGAGGATTATTGTGACACAAATGAGTTTTCATTTTTCTCGTCTTTTTTTCATACATTGATGTTGACTGCATGTTTTATTTTTTCACTTGAAAAATCGAAATGCGTTCATACAAATTGACAACGTCCATGTTTTTGAATCTGCCCATTTTTCGGCCACGATCAAAGTGAAATTCTTTTCTTTTGCGCGATTTTTGATTGTTTTGGCAACTTCGCAAAAATGGCATAGCACTTGCTGCGCATCGCAATTCTGGTAATAGTTTTGAATTTCTAATAAAATACATGCAACATTTCAAATTTTTCTCGTTAAATTCATCGCTTTTAGAATTATGGTCGAAGTAGAAAAATGGTGGAAAACAGCCGACATATGAGAGAAAAATGGGAGAAAAAAGAAAAAAAAAGTCGAAGAAAACACCATTTTCTCTCCGTTTCGAGACTCATAGCAATGCAACAACTTTTTGAAGTTTCTCAATGAATTTTACTCACATTCAATAAAAACCATTAATGAATTGCTTAAAAACCCATCATCACATGTGAATGCATTCTAATGTGTATGCATCCGAAAACTATTTTACGGCCCTCAATAAAGAAAATGACCGAAAAATCGTAAAAACCAATTAATGGTGTGCTGTTGTCGAGGTGTCGATAATAATGTCTTTCACTCTGTTTCTCGTCTTTACAAAGAAGTTGATTTTTATACTCCATTAAAAGAGAAATATGATTCGTACGGAAATTACAACATGGCGCTTAAAACATAACATATCTCTGTCACACTTATTTTAGACGATTTGCCGTTTTACATAACAAAACTTACCGACTATTAATAAATGTTAGTACAAATTTATAGTGAACAGAAAAAAAATGGTAAAACATATTTTTTTTCTTTGAAAAGAGTGTGTGTATGTGTGCATTGGTTGAGCACCGAGAGCAAATGTGTTAATAAGGCACTTAAAAATGCTAATTGTGTTAGCGGATGTGTCAAAGTGTCTGAGAAATATTAGAATGCGGAAAGTGTGTCTTTTTGTGTTTTTTTTTAAATATTTATTTTGCCCAAAACCCAAACCAAAATTCGCAACTAATAACAACGAGGGAGAGAGAGAGAAGGAAAAACAAAACAATACGTACACTTTTTGTCTTCGATAAATTCGTCTGGTTGCATGTAATTGCTGTTGTTATTGTTAAGATCGCCGATTGATTGGATTGATGTTGGCAGAATGTCACGATGACGGTCGGATAGACCAAAATATTGTGCATCTACTTCATTGTAATTGGTTTGGCCAATCAATGCATTTTGTTCACTCTCGAGATATTCGTTCGTTAGCGGCTCTTGTTTTACGACAATCAGTGACGCCAATCGTGTTCGCATGTCCAATGATTTTCGTTTCGTTTTGTTTTAGAGGTTTGAATGTGAGTGTCTATTTGAGAGTGTATTTGAAAGTTTCTTTTCAATTCGCTCAATGGTGATTTTGCCTATATCCGTCGAAAAAATGATGATATCAATATTCACTTTCTCACCTGATTTATGACTTGTGCTCACAAATGTTCAAATCAGTTGAAATAATTTTTTCTTTTCTGCTGTCTCTTTTCGGTAAAGTTCAATTTAAAATACTAATGTTCAGTGGCAAAAGTTAGATTTTTTTACCAAAAAAAATGTAACTTAAAAGCAGGACATCTGAAATCAAATAATGAATTGCGCTTTCGAATATCAAGTGCACTGTGCGTGATGTATTTGTGCCAAAAAAATGTTCCGTTTTTTTTCGAAATGGTTTCTGTGCTGCTTGGTGTGCTCATGCATTTGGTCGTTTTTCTTTTACATTTTCTTTATGATGATGATGATGTGCAAATCACATAACCAAATCGTTCAATTGTTCGCTCGAAATATACACCGAAAAAATAAACACATATACACAACAACAACAATAACGGAAAATAAAAACAGTGTTCATTCAAAGTGTTCTATCCTCAGATGAAGAATTGTTGTTGCCGATTCGAAATCATAAATGTTTGTAATACTTTTTATCTCCTGCTGGCAATTTTTTGTGTCAATTGTTCAAAATGTTTCATTTTTAAGTCCTGTGTACACCCTCACAACACTGATTTTTATAGCACAACATTGAATATTCAAACAACAACCAATAAAAAAATGTTTTTTCCCTTTGCTTTTACAAATGCAACGTGTGTTGGTGTGTGAAACTTACTAAAAAAAATACCGAGACAATTGCAGTTTACATTTGATTGCTTGGTGGCGATGCAAATGTGTTGTGATACATGGTGTGTAAACATCAATAAAAAAAAATATAAACAGCTCAACAGTCAATTAAGACAGTCAACACACAGATTAAAATAGAGAGAATACAGAGAGCGAGCAATAAATGTGGACAAAGATTTTTTTTGTGTGTGTATAAAATAGATCAACACCTGTCGAGGGTTCATCAACCCTTCTTGTGCAATGTTTCTTCTCCTCCAGCACGACTAATTAAACAAACCACCCGATCCAAATAATGTTCGCTCAGTTTAGGTGTGTGTGTCAGAGTGTGTTCAGCGCACAAATCCTTTTGTTGCAATTCACTTTTTATTTGACATGAAATTTTCACTCAATTTTTAACTTCGTTTTTTTTTTGTTGAATGTTTTTTCTTTATTGTTGAAAAAATAAATGGAACCGCAAGTGTCTATTGGCTGTCAAATTAAACCAGCACAATATTGAAATGGGATAAAATTTATAGCCACTTAACGAAAGTGATGAATTTTTATGTGGACTCTTCTTAAGAGTTTTGACGATGCAAACGAACTTTCACTTAAAAATTTATCTATTCTCTGATCGTGTGAACAAATCACAATCGCTACTGGTCGATTCAACGAGAGAAACAAAAAACCGATAAACTTATTCAGAGTTCGCTCTTTTTTTTCAAATTTACCGCGATGGCAAAAATATGCACCAATATTTTTTTTTTCTCAATAAATTTACTTTTTACAAACGGAACCAGAAAAATTCACTGGATATTTACTTTCAAAATTTTGTTTAAACTTTTTTTTGTTGCTTTGTTGATTGTGTGTTAGTCCTCTCGGTAGAAAAATAATATCCGAATGAAAAAAAAACGCGATTCTACTGCAATCACGAATGGTATAAAATGCAATGGAAATTGTGATGTTTGTGATGAGAAAGATTTGTGTTCTCCGGGCTTGTGTACTTTACGTTACCAATACGGCGTCTGAGACGCGACTGACTTATCACGCGAAATGCACGAGACTATATGATGAATTAAAAGAAGCCAGAGAGAGCACAGCCAACACACAACTTTACCAGCAGAGGCAGCAAGCGGACGAGCGAATGCGCGCGTTGGCCGTTTCTCTCTTTTATTCACTGGTGTGTTTCTGTTTTTTTTTTTTTTTCTCTTTACGTGTTCAATGCACGTTCGGCGTTCCGCATTCGCGTTGGTTGTGTTGTGTGTCGGTGTTTCTTCCTCTTCATCGATGCCGAATGCTTTGCTCCATTGATACATGGAACCGCAACCGATCAAGTGTTTGCGTCGTGTTTTGTACACACAACAACAACACAGATACCGAAAAGCACGAGGCAAACGGCGATATGTGTATAAATAACGGACAGCGCAACAAATTCAATATTGTTCGTTTCGTTGCAATGCTAATGACGTCATTACTATTACGTCATTGTTGAATGAACGAACGAACGAACGAACGACACATATATTTCGTTCTGCCTCGCTGTATGTATCTATAGATATATATGTTGCGTCGTGTGTAGCGGTGTGTGAGCTCAACCTGCTGCGTTGCCCGTTACCATCGGCACACACTCTCCGGTGTGTACACCGAAGAAGTGGGGAACACTGTGTGGCGTTGTAATTGCTGTGCCGTAAACTTACATGAAAATTAATAGCTGCTGTTGCTGCCATTACTTCCCAATACCGAAAAAAGCACGACCGATTAAAAGCGATTGTGGTTCAGTTTGTTGGGTCTCCCCATTTATTTGTTTTTCTTCTGCTTGTTTTTTTTTTCGTTCGGCTTGTACAATTTTTATCTCTGCCTATTTTTCTGCTCTCACTCGCACAGCTCTCGGTGTATTACAGCCGCCCGAACCATGTGAAATTGTTTGGTGTGCTGGCGCTAAATGTTTTATACGTGTGTGTAGATTTTTGAGCCGCCTCTGATCAAGACTACGCGTTTGCATACGTTTCTATCCCCGCTTTTATTTACAATTTTTCTTCATGACTCGCTCGATGTAGTTATTTTTGTGACTTTTTTCTGCGCTTTCTTATTCCTCCTCTGTTTTCTTCATTTTTTTCCATCTTCTTCTTATTTACTTTTTTCTCTCCTACGAATCGGTCTCTTGGAATCTTTTCTCCTACGGCCTAGGCTTCTGGCGATTTGTATATTCCATTTTATGTGTGTGTGTGAGTGTTTTCCCAAGCTTACACACAACAACTCATTCTAGTCAATGGTTGTAATGTACATATTTCATGTTGAATGTGGGTGAAAGTAAGCATGACTCTTGTAATTCAACAGAATGAAAAAAAATTCATCGGCTTGCGCCAACCAAATGAGAAACAAAAACACATCATCGGAAAGTGAACGTAATTGCTCACGTCAATATTTACAATGAAATTATTATACGAGGTGAATTGGTGCACATATTTGATTTGCTATTTATGATAATTGCACCATTTTAACCCGAAAAAAACGGAGGAAGAACTCATGTGTTTCATCGATTGATTACGGAGGCATCGTCATCGGTTATATACAATAACGATAGCAACAATTTAGATATATGTATACGTCATAACTATGACGTATGCAACGATGGAGTTTAAACTGGCTGGATAAAGTCGTAGCATGATATCCACGCAACTGAAACAAATGAAAAAGGGGTAACGTATGCATCGGTGTCCGCAAGGATCAAAGTTGTGGTGTGCGCGCATTCGGTGTGTTCCATTTTAAATTAGCTCGTTAATGGTTTTCCAGCTAATTTAACAATATTACCTTCTCGGCGTTGGTGTTTTTCGCAACACCCCGGTACAACTGGGCGACGGTACGTTCACATGAAAAACATATTCATGACATCAGCAAATTCTATTTAGCTACTATTCTAATTAGTTTGCAAACTTTGGTGTTGTTGTTCTATTGCATACGCAAAATGCTAAACGAAAGCATTTCATCAAGTCGAATTATGAGCAGAAAATCAAAGGCAAAGGTGGCCCGTACAATTTTCTGAAGATTTGGTCGAAATTCAGCCGATGAACGATATCCAATGCGCGGTTCATGGAGAGCAAAAACCGATTCGAATCGCTTGCAAAACAAAAGAGCGATGAAGAGATGTGAAATCGATGCAGCGCACAAGATTGTAATATCAAACGATTCGATGTGGTGCATCTACGTGAAATAAATGTATGTTTAATGGTTTAATCCATAATTTAACATGTAATCAAACTTGTGCTCGATTCACCTCTGGGCGCACTTTTTTCTTCATTACTCTCTCTCTCTCTCTCTCTCTCTCTCTCTCTCTCTCTCTCTCTCTCTCTCTCTCTCT
>NW_022595248.1:2318685-2388342 GCF_009176505.1 Sitodiplosis mosellana | reverse complement strand
TCTCTCTCTCTCTCTCTCTCTCTCTCTCTCTCTCTCTCTCTCTCTCTTTGCGTTGCATCTTTCTGTGTACGCGCGGTCGAGTGAGTGCCTTTGCTCTTTCTTTCCATTCGAAACGTTCCTTTCTTTTCGTTTCGGTTGTTGTTGCTTTTTTCTACCTCGTGCGGCTTATTTTTTCTTCTGCCTCCTTGTAAATTCTATTCAAATTTACATAAATACATATATGCGTTCAATTTTATGCATACCGAAAATCCCGTACACACATAACGTACGTTCATCGACTGCCATCGATGATGCTGTGTGGTTGGCGTGAGAGAATAACTGCATGGACTTGTTGTACACACAGCACAACAAACAGCCGTATTTCGGTTTCGCAGGCAAATTCCCAGTCAATTTGTTTGAATTTATTTACATTTTAGCTGCAATCTCTTTACATAAATTACTATTAAATATTCCTAAATTACGGAACTTGTTCGCCGTTGAGTGAGTGAGCGAACGAGCGAGCGATTGTGTGCTTTCGTTCGTCTATTGGCGTGCAGTGAATGCGCTTAATTTAGCATACATCAATTAAAATCAAAATTAGATAATATTTTCATCCTAATTGCTTCGATTTACTTCAATTTTACAGCAACATTTTAGTCAAAAAGCGCATTTCATTTTTGCCATAATGCTGAACACATTGTGAACAATCTCTCTCTCTCTCTCTCTCTCTCTCTTTCTCTCTCTCTCTCTCTCGCTGAAACTGACAATCATTTCAATTGTTTTTCGTTGCATTATTTATTGGAAGGAATGAAAAGCTGTGCGCTTATAAACGCGAAACATTTTTTTCTCTCTTCTATTCGCATTTCAAATGGAATCGTTTTTACATTGTGTATTTATATAAATGTTGTTTGCTTTGATATGAATATGTCGACAAAAATCCTATGAGCTGCTTCCTTCGCGTTTTGCTATGTGCGCCCACTCTTCGCAGTCAATGAATCCAATATTTGCACATCGCCGGTTTTGTTGACTGTTTTCTTTGTCGTCGATCGTCTTCTCTTTTTATTCTTTTCGTTTTGTTGTTTTTTTCTCGATTTTTTTGTTCATCTCGTTCTTGTTTCTCGTGATTATTTACCATAGCGCACGGTTGAATTGTTCCAATTACAGTCAAAAGAAGTAACCTAATCGATTTTATCGACAAAATTCATCGGAAGGTGCATCCAAATTATAGCATCGCCTTTCTACAAATTTCTGATCCACGTGGGCTGACTTTTACGACTCTCACAGAAAAGAAGAACGAAAACGCCGTTTGCTTCATTGTCGATATAGCAACAGTTGCAAATGATGCACGATACCAATGTAATCCATCTAATCCTCATACTATTTTCGACCAATTTAATAATGGTGCTCTATTACATTGTGGGCTCTTTCGACAGACAGTGTGCTTCGTTTTCGGATTTAGACAGGATTTAAATTGAAAATACATGTTTGTTTTTGCGATTGAAATTCTATTTTCAAAATAGATTCAAAGTACCTATGGCCAACAGTTGCAATTGGCACGCGAGTCTATCTACACTGTTTCTTACTAGGACGGGTATCTGGCTAGTCGGTATAGACTCGCCAGTTGTGTTTTTTATGACGCGATATTTATAGTGTCAAATTAGGGAGGGTAAGAGGCAAGAGCGACGGCAGAATGACGACACATGCCAAGTGATTTTCAGCTAGTAAACATACACATTCTCCGCGTCGCATTCAAAATAGCCCCATTCGACTGAGCTGGATGGCAGGCAATGTTTCACGCGATGGCTATTGCCATGTTTGTCTAATTACAAATCCTTCAGCAATTTCTTGGCTTTTTTTTCTGCATTATCTAAGTGTTTGTGCATGGTTAATTTATCTGCTGTCCTTGACGTTATATTTGCCACTCATTTAATGGTTATTTCCTCATCAAGTTTCAAGGTCAGACGCCGCATGCTCTTTGCCTATTCGATTCCATAGTCTCGATGCTCTGAACAAAACACTTTGGAATGCATGCTGTTACAAATGTGACTATGTGTTTGCGACCACCATAAAATTGGCCACAAAACGACTTTGAAGACTTTAATGTATTCCACAAATCGATTTTGATGTTTTTTCGCAAAGCTGATTTCATACACGAGAAATCACTTTTTCCACCCCAATGGCAACAACCAGCAAAATAAAAAAACATATAAATCACACAGGATCGTGGGAATCGGGAAATTTTCCGTCTCTTTTTTTCGATGACGTCAGAATGTTGACGACGTCATCATATTTGTGCTCGCGCATTTGAACATCCCCAGTCAAGCAGATGATAAACAAGCGCGGTTGTTGTTCTTTGTTGAAAAATGATTGCAGTACATCTTTTCATCTCCGGAGCAACGCAGAGAAACAGAGAAAGGGAGACAAGAGATCGAGAGAAGAGAGAGAGAGAGAGAGAGCGAGTGGGCCACTTGGCTGGTTTCAGTGACAAGCAAAGTAGCTTTCTGTAAACATCTCTTTTTGGATTTTATTTTAGTCAACGGCACACGCCACACATAAAATTGGCGTGCTCCGACACATCGCATGCAAGGATGCGCCGCACACCGCTACCAGGTACGATAACAATTAGACGGTATGCGACTAATCAAGTGCCGTTATCTCAATGTCTTGAGCAGTTTTGCGTGTGAATTGATATCGTCATATCATCGGGGAATGTTCGCGTAAATTCTCATTTGATGAGGTCATGTCTGTCGCTATCGTTATCCATAGGTAACAAATCTGCTTTTGTTCATAACACGGCCAATCGCATGCGCTACATTAGCTATGTTGTGTAAGGACCTATGGTATACTGTAGAAAATCGTTGGCACACGCTTTGACTTTGGCGGTACAGAGTGGTTAGAAGCTATCGCTCGCATGCCATTCGATTCAATACTTAAAAAATTTTTATCCACATGCAATGACGTCATGGATTTGTCTGCATCATCGGCAAATTCCACAGAAAGATTCTTCAGCTATTTTTATGTGCTTAAATCGTAATCCTACGTATCCAAACTTTGGAATATATCGCTACTGTATCGGTGTTTCGTTATACTTCTATGGAATGTCTCCTTTTTTGTACTTGTTCATTGCCTCTAACTCTATCGAAAACAGACAGATATTTGTTTTCTTTTTCAATGCAAAATATTTCCTTTCAAGAAATGTTGAATAGATTCGACGGAACTGTTTTTTTCTCTCTTTATTTCCTTTATAACGTCATCGTCGTTGGGTAACTTACAATTCAATATGCGTAATGAAATCAAAACAATTTGATTTGTATTCGATCGGAACTCCTTGATTGTTAAACAAACAAGACCCTTTTTCTGTATCGCAAATTCGATTTTTGTGTGAGCAACTTTTTCCACGCAAAACACACCATGACATTGCATGTACTTCATTCAACGTAAACAAATCCTCTTTTCGATGAAGTGTTTTTTCCCTAGCGATGGAGTTTTTTCGCATCATTTTTTACCGCTTTTTTCTACATTGAAGAATTGTTTGTCCTGTTGAGCCGTTCGAAAAAAAAAACGCAGTGAATATTGTTTCATGGCATGTTAGGACAAAAAGAGAGATGATTGAATATGCATAGCAACGCCCATCTCGCTTCTAATTATCCACTGATAACTCGTGCAATAACGTGCAGATATCGAACGGCAGAGAAACATCACACTCAAAAAATGAACCGCATTGAGCAAAAGCGAGTCATCGTTACACGATTTTCCATGACAATGTGCTCGATTTTGGTTGGTTTTCACTTCACATGCATTTCATACGTACGTATGTGTTCGACTTGTGAGCCGAAATTCGTTTTGAATTATGGGCTTATCAAAATATTGAATCAGCTTCCATCGGCCACGAAATGCACGAAACCTCCTTACAATGTATGAAACATGGTTCTTGTTCTCATTTTTTAACGGTTCGTTTCGCTTCATTCTGCTCTGCAATTTTTGTTCGCTGGTTTTACATTGTTAAAACTAGTCGCGTTGTTGTGGAAGTACGTACGCCAGGTAAGCGTATGTGAAAATCAGATTGAAATGGTTGATGCATTTTTCGAATCATAATTTTCATGTTGCCTGCTTCTGTTTTTTCTTGTTCTTCTTCTTCGTTTTCTTCCATCGACGTTGCTGTGGTGAATTCATGTTATCCGTCATCATCGCCATCATTATTTAATGTCGCTCTTCTTAATTTATGGTTTGCGAGCGCACTCACAGTCGTCGCGTCCACCATGCCCAAAAAATTAAAGCCACAAACAAGAAACAGACACGAACCGAACGAAAACTTGCCGCTTGGTTGCGCTTTTGCCAAACAAACGACAAACACATACGTACCGACGTACCAATTGCATTTCGCTGAGCATTTAATTGACGGTCCACGTAGCCCGAAAATATTTTGCCCAATTTTATGGCGATAATAATTATGCGGCATATGAATGAACTTATATTGACACTCATGTAAATTTATGTATTAATTTTCTTGAAGGATTTTTTTTTCAAGTCGCGCTCTGGTCAGGCCAGATATCGTTTTTTTCGCCTTTTTGTTTATCGGCTTATTGAATTACAGTGCATGACACGCAGTTTTTTTTTCACTCGCTCTATCTCTCTCTCCCTCTCTCGTTTTCTTTTTTCTCTCATTTTGGTTATTTTTTATTCGGTTTTTCTTCTGGTTGTTTCTGTTTCGGTCCCATGTCCGCTTTCACTGAAACTAGTCCAATTGCATCTGATGTGATGTGTGCGTAATAATTTTTCCTTGGCCAGCGCCATTTATTTTCGCTTTAATTCCAGTTCGGTTTTTCTCTTCATCTCTCGTTCTGGGTAAATTGATGCTTTGGTATTTTTGCGTGTCTATATATAATCTTTGGACACTGTCGCACTTTGCACACACACACACACACACACACACACACACACCACCTCGAGATTGTTAATAAGTGATAAAATATCAGATTTATTGCTTCATTTTTCGGATGTGATTGAAATGAACGTACGTCGACATCGGCCTTATTTGGTTCGAGTGTGTGAATGACAAGAAAAGAACAACATTTCATGTTGCCGAAGAATGACAATGTTTGTGAATCATATTATGATACCTTGGTATTTATAGATTCTCGTATGAATCGATAATCTATTTTGAGATTTATTTGACAAAGAGATATTCGGGCTACAAATCGATGTGAAGCAAATATTTTACTTTTCCGTAAACATAGTTGCTTAGGAAAAATATTAGTTTTCACCAAACGCTTTATGATTATATGTGCACGATATGTGTACTGCAAGTAGAAAATTGTACGACACGTAGAGTTTCCAAAAGCTGATATAAATTTAGAACACATTCAAATCAACTCTGATTATCCAACAAGGAACAAGTATGAGTTTCCAACAAAAAGAAGGAAAATCGAAACATTTTCTTGTCATTTGTGAAAAATTGCAGTTGAAATAAATCATAGTATGAAAAGCTGAAAACTGTATTGAATTACGAAATAAGCAGAAATCGATTTTTTTCCATCAGCTTAGTGAAATTGACTTGTTTGTGTAAATATTGGTAAATTCGATAAAAAGCGGTAAACAACTGTTAAATTGTTCAGCAATTGTGTGTGCAACTGGCCATAATTGTTGACAACCGGAGAATGTATTGCGGTTTGCTTGCAATTCAATAAACAAAGAGTTTTTTTTTTAATGTGAATTTAAACATTGTTGTAAATCGATATACAGAACTACTGTTTAAACGTTCCCAAATGGGAATATTCCACATACTGTGACAATAAGGACTTCAAAGCAGAAATAAAATGAATTATAGTAGTATTTCTAAGTTTTCTTAACCATTATCAACCCTCTTCAATTTCGAAATTACGGAATAAAATTCGATTTGAGACTAAAATGGTAGGAATGTGCGTGTTCCGTTGACTTCAAGTATTTCTGAGATTTGAAAATTAAGATCCGAACTAGATATACTTTCCTTTCACAATAGAATGTTCGAAAAAGTAAAAAAAAATCCTTGCATAGAACAATGTCAATAGTGGTTTTAAAACAGATTGTAAACAAATCAAATGTCATTAACTTTCGATTAGGCTTACAGATTTAAATTTTCGATATGTTATGAATATGTTATAATGCAAAAAAAAATATGTTTTAAAAAAAACATAACATAATCAAAACATATTTATATCTTCCGAAAATATTATAAACATAATTTCCGACTAAATTATATCGATATAATATTTTATTAACATAATTTCCGACCAAATTATGTCGTTATAAAATTTTATTAACATAATTCGGGAAAATTATGTCGTTATAAAATTTTATTAACATAATTCGGGAAAATTATATCGCATTATAACATATTCTCAACATATTTTCATACATTTTTGCGGCAAATTTGTTTTCGACCACTTTTCACAAATTTGTCATGTTTTTTCATGTTTTTTCACAACATTTCACGATTTATCATGTATTTTCGTGTTTTTTCTTCATGTTTTGTAATGTTTTTTCATGTTTTTCTGCGATTTTTTAAAACACACAAGAACAAAGAACGAGAACGATACAAACACTCAAACACACACTTTTTGTTTCTTCTGACTTTTGTATATGACTTTGACACTTGACTTGTACTAAAAACCGAGCTAAAAACTAAACACATACACATACAGCAAACAGCATGCAACAAATGACAACTCACGACTCACGAAGAAAATGAAAAAGAAGAAGAAGAAGAAAGACGCTTCGGGAACATTCTATTGCGTCGCAATAAATGCTGTCAAGTTTGCTTATTGTGAAGTGTGCGGTTGTTCGTTGCTCATTTTGTTGCAATTGATTCTCTATTGAACATTGAAGGATTGAAGCAAAAGAACAAAACAGTTTTCGTTTGTTTGTTGTTTGTTCTTTTTTCAACTTGAAACAGCGCGAAATTTTTTTTTCTTTGTTGTTCGTTTTACTTTTTGTTCTGTGATTTGTGTTGAATTTACTGCGCACATTGACATTGGCACATTCCAATCGCAATAAAAAAAATGAATCGACGAGAACATCAACAATGGCAAATTTCTGAAAATGCTTTTGCACGTGCCAGTGGAACTTCGAGTCAAATTTCAAAACGAAAGCGCATCGGTGATGGATCAACGCCCAAAAGAGCGAAAATAATCAAAACAGTAGAATCGCAATCGGCGCCCACCCAAACTCCAACCACAAATTCGTCATCATCGTCGTCCACATCCACAGCCAGCACCGCCACCGCCACCACCACTGCCACCGCTACAACCACCACCACTAGACCCGTTGTCAGTCATAACTCAAACACAATTCCATCGGCTACGACAACTGGTCCTGTTCGAAGTGCGTCTGCACCTGGAAATGGAAATGTTGTCCGTGTGAACAATGACAGTAATGTGAACGACGAGTCGGCTGAAATTAAGCGCATATATATATGAAATATGAAATTTAAATTGGATTCGGAATCGGAATCCGAACATCGAACAAACAAATATGACTCTTTTCCGTTCTCGTTTGTTATTTCTTTCTCTTTTTTTTTTTGAAATTGCTATTGTTATTGTTGTTACTGTTGAATTGAAAAATGAAAAATTAAATTGAATTTTGACCGTGGACGAAAAGAAAAAAATGTAACATTTCACTCACTCATTTATATATATAGAAATGACGAATGACATGAAAAAAAAACACGAAAAAAACATGAAAATTTTCAATAAAACCGCTGGAAACCCCATTTTCCGTCGAAATGTGCGTTATGTTTTGAAAATATGTTAGTACCGGTCAAACATATTAATAACCTGGATTATGTTATGTTTTTCGAACATAATATAATTCGCATCGAAATTATGTTAGTACTTCAAACATAATATAATTTTGCGTCGAAATTATGTTAGTGTTTCAAACATAACAAAATTTTCACCCGAAATTATGTTAATAATTATAACATAATTGAAATTTTGCCCAAAATTTATGTTAATAACTATATTAATAACCATGTTTTCCCGTTATGTTAATAACATAACATATAATATTTTAGTATCCTTAAATCTGTAATTAGGCTTCAGAAGAAATGGCAGCAAATTCATTTCGATTACATGTGAAACTTTCGCAAAAATTGGAATAAAAAATTAATTAAAACCTACGAAAATCGGACAAATCATGAAAAAGAAAGAAATCTATAATATTTTTGCAACATAAATCCAAAATCGGAAAGTAAAAGAGTAACGAAAAGCAGCAACCAAAAATCGTATTATCCCGATGGAGAAAATCAAAACTCTAAAATACAATCAGGCCCTAATGTCGACAATTTATCCATATATGATTTAACGGAACCATCAAAAATTGGGACTTGAAAACTTGCTTCATTTATTTTAGTGATGGGTGTTGTGTGTAGTGCATTAGATTGCAACGTAAATTGGAATTCAGGTGGCTTTGGCACAGCAATGGACTGTATTATAGTTATAATTGTGATGTCTCAATGTTCCGGTGAATATGCCAGCATTGGCTTGAAATTGAAGAAGATGAAGCATTGCATTTGAAACTCCAGAGAATCGTCGATGAAGGTGAAGACGAAGATGTGCACAACATTTATTGGACCACGGAGAAAACTTGTCGAAAATATGCAGTAAATTCGTTGATAGTAATTCTATACATTTGGTCGCCCCACTTGATTGTTTTTTGTCTATCATTTTACAACATTTTTACTGGAGACCCTACAAGAATTTTACGACAACGTTTACGCAAACGTATCGCCAACCTTCCGCAATAGTTGTCACAAAATGCATGAACTGCGATCAACTTCATACGAATTCAGCATGTTGTGATTTTAAAGGCTGCAATGGCTGATTATTCTACTTAATAATTATTTTGAATAAGTTTTTTTTCTTATTAGCAACGATGAGCAACATGAAAAGTTTAAATAAAACCATTTGAAATTATGTTTTCAATGTAATGAAGTTGGATACAATTCGAATTTACAGGTTTACGCAATGCGATATGTCGCAGATATGTCGGCGTAATGATTTTGCGTAAACCCGTACATTGAAAACCCTATCGCAATGCGGAATGTCACAGGAAGGTTTTGCTTTACGGCGACATGTCGACGTAAACCTCAATGTGTCGCAAAATTCTTGTAGGGGATACTTCGGCACGGCCATTGTTGTACAATGTCTTCGTACCTATGACATGTCGTAGCTTCTTAGCTTGGAGGAGTGTGGAGAACGATAAGGAAAATGTAGGATTACGAATGTAATTCATTTTCGTTCTAGATACGCAAATTGATTATTTATAGAAAATCAAATTTTATTTGCATAAAAAGTAAGTCAGAACAAAAGAATTCTCGTCAAAAATAGACGGAGACGTTTTTTTCGTTAAAAAAATGTTGATACAACCTTATCCATCACATATTTCCAATGTATGTATACTATACAATATAAATTGTATAGTGATGTATGTATAGTTCCTTTCATATGAACTAATATATAATCCAGTTTGCCATTCTAAATCACATGTGTCAGAGAAATAAAAGGAACAAAACAATTCGGAAGCAAAAAAATGCTTGTTAGTACGAAAAGATTTGAAATGTTGCTGAACAGAAAAACTGTGGTATTTGAATTTATTTGAATGGATGTTAATGTTCATCGCAACACGTATACGAAAAATCGCAAATAATCCGTTGAATATCAAGAATTATAGTTCCAGAATCGAAATAATAATTGAGTGTGCGTGCGAATTCATTATTCTATCGTCACTCTTGAAGAGTCGGTTGACGGTGTCTTTGCCGTGCCAACTGGTTATGCCGCGCGCGCTCGCCCGTGTGCATATTCAAAATCACAATTTATGAACTCATCAAGATCATATTTCACGAAGTCATAACCAATTTGAAAAGGTCAATCGCAATGTGGAAAAAAACCGCAATTGACGGTTACTCAATAACTCTCGACTTTGTGAAATACAGTTGCAATACACGTTCTGAATAGCTGCAAAATGCAATATTCGGGTCAATCGAATTCACCGATAGTCAGCATCCGTCAATTTCGGATTTTGTGGCGTTTTTTTTTTCTTCGGTGGTTGTCTATCGCATTCGCAACATCAATATATTGCTTTTGAATAAACCATTGACAGTTGCTACCGGCACCAAATTCAGCGAAACATAATTTATTTTAATTTACATGCCTGCCAGACAATTGTTTCGGCTCGACGATATAATTCATTGGAATTGATGATGGAGCTTAGGCAACATTGTTAGCGAGTTCTTGTGTTTTAAATTGTGCTATTGCTTGTTTCACGCAATTGAAACACGAAGAGAAAAAGAAACATTTGCATGTGTCACTTGCAACAAAATTCTTTGACACCAAAATGAGAATACAATGCCAGGCACTTTAGAGTATATTTTGCTTCTGGTCGGACAACTCTAAGATCTAGATCTCTATGAGAATAAATTATTTCATCAGAATTCTGAAACAGAGTTGAGTTAACAATTTGCTGAAACACAATGCACAAGTAGGTTCTGGTGAATATTTTGTTTCTTTAGAAACACAAAACAAATTCGACCATTTTTCACGTGCTTTTCTTCAAGGACTTCGATAAGCTATTTTAAAAAATGCGAATGAATTTTTTTCATTTAAATTTTGTACGTAAAATCACACTGATTTGCTGTAAATCAGAGACGCATATATACAACTCGCACGGGAGTGCCATGAACACCCGGACACCTGCTGGATTTACATTTAATCAAATATATGACAATATTTGAATATTTTTTGGATCATTAAATTCATCAAATATACTAATTTGTCCTCTAATAAAAAAAAATGTATTCAGAACAATCGAGTTTCTTTCTTCCTAGATATTGAATAAATTTTCTCAAATTTTATCTGCACATAAATTAAAACTTCCTTCGAAATAATCTTTTTTTTTTGAAGTTTTTTTCGATTTTTGAGATGGCCCAGCATTTATGCGTCATCGAAAGCTGACGATAGAAAAACAAGTCGCTTCGCTCCACTCTGCGTTCTTAAGATTTTAGTTACTTATTCTAGTTTGTTGTTTTCATACCTTTAGTGCAAAAGCATTTATTGCCCTCCTTAAAGCGAACGCCATCTATTCAGTGAGAACATGAAAACAAACAAAGTGACTCCAGCTGCCAACCGATATTTGAATCGGTGGAAATAAAGGCAGTGTATAAAAAATGTGCCAAACAAAATGAACTACAGCGTTTCCCCTACATAGAGATGTTGTTGTATTATAACTCTGTATGGATCAATCTGTTTGTTTTCATGTTCAAACCGAATAGATGGCGCTCGCGTTAGGTAGGACAATAAATGCTTTGGCACTAACCGTATGGTTGTTTTACAACAAACAATTTTTTTTGCGCACTACATGAAATGTATTTCATCCAAGTAACTTTTCAGTAATATATCATTAAAAGTCGTCCCTTTTAATAACACTATGGATTAAAAGCATAGCACGAAGGATATATATTTACAACAAAGAAGGTACAGAAAAAAGATTTTCTCAGTTATCTCAATAATGAATTACAAGATCTTGGTTTAATTTCTTTTTCGGAGAACACTGCCTCTGGTTTAAATTGAATAAAAAATATGAGCATAAAATTCAAATTCACTATAATTTGTTTCAGTAATCAAAAAGTATTAAGACGAAAAAAAAGCAGATTAGTAGCTCTACATTTCATGTAGTGCTAATAAATGAAGCACTTGTTCTGTGATGTTTGACGTCAATGCAGAACACACTTTGATTATTCTTAGAAATTCATTTCATTCGCATTTCAAATAAGTTGACTTCTTGTGCTAGCTCTCATTCGCAACATAACATGTTTTATGGTTGCTTTTTCGACCATTCCATTAATTAACCGATGGAGCTATAAAACGATAAGCATAAAATTTAGAAGATCTATAGGTCGTTCATATAAAAAATGGGTGATATTTTAAAAAGTGATCATAGCTGCCGAGCTGTAACAATTTTTCTTTCACTCACATATCGTGTGTTAATTCCAAATGATTGTGAAATTGATTCTGATCGCTTTCGCCGTTTCTGCGTGGTTTAAAGCATCAATGAATGCAAAGTCGGTTTAAAAAACGATTTGCTTGATTATTTTTCAATTCAAATTGTCTTCTCATGCATTTTCTTATAACTCTTCTTTTTTTGTATGTAATGATCCATTGTATGGCAAAAGTTCTAAAAAAGTTCTAAAACCGAATTTGAACTAATTGATGGAACATTGTGCTTACGTATTATCGCGCAAGTGTTTCAAATTAGTCCCATTTTCTGCTCTCTTGCCCTTTAAAATTGACGAATAATTAATAAACGAGTGCGTTTTTGTTATCAAAATGGCTATGATTTGTACGTAATCAAATATGTATAGAAAATGTCACCAAATGTCAATTATGTGTTTTTATCAATTTGCTTAATTTTTCGATCGATAACTCATTCTGACCCATATTTGCAAAACTTGTCCATTTAGAATAATGTATTCCATATAAAAGTGTTCTAATTAATGACTTTTTCTTTGCAGAAGAGACTCGTATTTCTCTGAATCATTCGCAATAAAATGTCATAAATCTGATTTAATTTGATAAGTTTACTTGTTGACGTTCAAAACAAATCCAAAAGCGGGCTGATTCAACTGGAGCAATAGTGAACAAATGAATCGATGACGAATAAAACCATGAACTTGACGTGTAAATCAAACAGATGTGAACACAATCATTTATTGTCACCTGTTTGACTATTTTTTTCTCTTCTCGTTCGTCTCATTTATATTATGACATTAAAGCGTGCGTAGTGCAGCAAAAACGAAGCGAATAATTGAGTGTTGTTGTTATATACGTGGAGGTAGCAAGCAAATTGTTTGTTGATTCCGTTTGTGTCATCTGATAGACGGCAATAACGCATTTTTCGCGTAAAATGATCGGCAATTTATTCGGTTTCAGTCCTGTGTTTGTCGGTATGTTGTTATTATAATCTCGTTGACATAGTTTCCGTGCTGCAGTCGATGCTGTACATTGCCATTGCTAATATGTGTGACACTTTTGGTATGTGATCAAATGAATTCCCTCGTGGATTTCTGCAAAGCAAAAAAAAACATTAATGATTGTACCGACCGTTTGAAGAGAGAGAGAGAAAGAGAAAACACATACCATTTCTGTGGAAAAACAATTTCAATCGATGCATTGTTTGCTTGTTAGTTGTCGTGCGTTTTATGGAATCAAGATTGTAAATTAAGTTGTTTGAAATATATTGTCTTCCTGATTTTGTGCGTGATTTCAATTTCAATTCACCGTTGTTTTCTTTCGTTCTGTTTTGCTTCTTGCTTCTTCGATGTTCCTATTGGTTGGAATTTTCTTCGCACGTGCAGCATTTGTCTAATAACAATTTTCATTCTTTTTTCCCTTCATTTTGTTCATATATTGTTGCACATTCAGCAGTTCGTAGAATTCCGCCGACGATTTTATTAGCTCATACTGGCAAAGTTTCTTCCCATTTTTTTTTCTCTTAAATCGAACTACTTAGAACTGATATATTGTGTACGATGAAACAATAGATTCATAAATAAAATAATAAAGGAACGTTTAGAAATCGAGACATCTGCATAAAAACGCGGTGACACACTCGCGATATGCATGTGCAGGTAAGGTATATGCCTTGCAAAGATACTGAATTACTTACAAGAAATGGGCATCATCGGTTCGTTTGATTAGAGAAGAAAAAAACACAGAACAAACAATTCGTAGATAGAAAAAACAACGAAAATGACCTTGCACAAACATTGTTCACCGTCACATAGGTGAACTGGCTGAACCGAAGCCGATTCATTTTGATTGGTTGTAAACGATTTGGTTTCGTATGAATATTGTTCATTTGATATATTGTTATTGAATTAGAGCTAAATCATACGTTTCGAATGCACTATTATTAAAGACTTTTTATTATTGACGAACTATGAAATTACCATTTTGAACCAACATTTTTATTCGTTTAAATGGTCCAAATCGATAATTTGAATAAAATGTTCTACTTTCTATCCAGGCGGAGACTCCGCAGAGAGGTAAGATGTTACGTTTTTGGATAAAAACTATACTGTGCAAATTATTGAGTGGTTGGTTGAGTCTTTGGATAATCGTGAGGCTTTCCCACCACTGAACCATCAATTTTGAACGTTTGTAGGATCTAAATTTGGAAAGAGTTAGTTCACCACTTGTGAATCAACCCTTTAGTAGACGGTTAATTCACATACAAACTCTAAATAAATGCCGGTTATTCAATTAAATACCGGTTAGAAAGCGAGACTCGATCATTGTTCAATAAGATTCATATTCAAGTGCACACTAAATAGGAGACCCAATGGGGTGTGGATATCTGTTCCGATTGAAAATTTATGGTTGTTCCAAACGGTCAATTTTCTCTGGACATTTTTCAGACGAAGATATGATATATTTTCACTTGCAATGAAATTACTGAGGCCACTTGAATCGTTGGGTATATAAAACCGCGCACTAATCGGCTGAGCAACACTAATCTACCAAAATTCAACAATAACTCTTTGAAAACCAGCGAATTCAAATGTCTATTGTGTTTATTTCATTCAAAGTGCTAGTTTGCTGAATAAACACTTGAATATTTTCAAGCATTTTTAATCTGGTTTTGTGACAATCATACAATCATAACAACGTTACGTCCGAAGCAATTATTATTGGAAAACGAGCAAAAATACTCGAAAAATAGATTTCCATGTTTGAGTAGAAAGCGAAGCATGAAAAACAAAACGATTATCTATTCTTGTGCATGCTAAGGAAAAATTGTTGAAAAGTTTTTCTTCTTCAAATTTTAAACTGCAAAACTGTGAGGTTTGTGAGCTTTGAACTGCTAACCGATTATAAGTTATTATTAACAATCGAAGTAAATTTTTTACATTTTCTTTAAAGAGTTGGACTTTGATTGGCTTCGACTCGTTTGAAGAGATAAGTTTTTTTTACAGGGAAACATGACAAAACAATAAGAACAAAAAAAGTAGTTTGAGAACACTTTGATTTTCCAGTAACACTTCATGACTTGTGTGGAAAAAAAATCAGGTGAAGCGTGGAAACGGTCAGTTGAGGCGTAGTCTTCAGAGAGTGAACATTTTCTGGACGAAATCAATTTTTAATAGCTAAAGAGTTGAGTAGTAAAATGGCAACAATGAAAGTAATCGCTCTAGTTCAGACCGTGTTGAAATTTGTTGGAGCTTCACCATTTTTGGCTCGTCATAAATCACACAGACTTTACGGTTTCTTCATTTTGATTGTTATGACCACCAATCTGTATGCTTATGTAATTCAATTTTTGACATTTCAAAATTCAAATATTAACAGATTCATTGTTTAAATTATAATTTAATATTTTCTATTTCAGATTCTCGCTTTCATTATAAACTCGACGAACGCTTCGCTATTCCTACAAACATTTGCAATGTCTATGGGCGCCTTTTCAGCTGTTGCAAAGTCATCAACGTTGGTTTTTTCTCACAAAACGTTTGAAACAATTCTGACTGGGATTCAGGATATTTTGGGTTTGTTTTAAATAATTACTGCTTTCATTTCATTGAATTATCATCCATCATAATCCATTATCATCCATACATACGATTTGAGGCAAAAATCATTTGAACCACAAAGATAAAAAAAAACAAAAAATATTGAAAAAAGATGAGAAAGATGCAAAACAAAACGAAACGAATCAAAATAAAAAAATTAAACACCAGAATAAGAGAAAATTGAGACTGAATAAAAAAAGGAAAATGTGAATCAAGAGTAAACTAACGTTTCAGTTGAAAAGGAGTCATCGCCGACACAGTATCAAAAATACAACAAAATCGAACGGAATTATTCGCGACTGTACGGAATGTTCATGCTAATGTCGGCTCAAACAATATCGTTTGGTCCGTTGCTTTCGGTATTGTATGGCGTTTTTAAGAGTGACTATCATTTTCGCTATCCATGTGAAGTGGTGTAAGTGCCGTCATCTATCCACCCAACAACACAAATTCAATTGAATCAAATTCGTGTTCCCACGATTTAGGTATTTGTTACGCGAAGAGTCTATGTTCGAGTATATCGTGTTATTTCTGTATTCTGCGCTGAATATTCAATTGAATGCCGCATTTCTATTTGTTGCTGATGCCGGTTTCTTTGGAATCAATTTATATTTAGTAGCTGCATTTGAAAACTTGGCCGATGATTTCCGCAAAATTGAACGGATTGAGTGAGGAAATCAAATCAAACGACACAATTGTTTAAAATTAATTTCATAAAACTTCCTTCCCCGTAGCTCAAACAGCGTTTCGACTAAAGCGAGAAATCAAAAAGAAAAGTTTGTGAATTGCGTCAATTTCCATCGTAATTTATTACGGTTGACAGACGAACTTCAGAACCTCTACAGTCCAATCATATTCTTTCAATTTCTCATGAGCTGCTTACAAATTTGTGCTATTACGCTGGAACTCATATTGGTATGCCATACATTGCATTTTTCCATCAATTTTAACAATAAGCTAAAATTTCCATCAACTTTTCGTCCACAGCACGAACACATTACACTGGATCGATTTGTACAAGTTTTACCCGTTTACCCAACGATTTTAGCCATTTTATTCATTTACTGTTATTTTGGAAACGAACTCTCGGCTAAGGTAGGCCTGCTGAAAATTAACTTTCATTCACTCTTCGATCCCCCAATATCTTCTTTGCAAACTTAGGCCAGTGAAGTATCAATGACCGTTTACAATGCCGAATGGTATCACTATCCATTGACGTTACAGAAGCTAACGCCGTTGATTATCCAACGAGCTCAATGTCCTGTCATCATTGATGGATTTAAACTGTTCTCTTGTACACTCGAAAATTATGCCAAGGTAAATTTTCTCCGGTAATCTCCAATCAATTTAAATAAGACCCTCTGAAAAATAGTGAATTCCACGAACTAAGTTGATCTATTTGATGGAACAAGTGAAAAATAATGAGTTAAACTTAGAACATTATACCGTCAAACACCATCTAGGCACTCAACAAAGTTGCGTCAATGATGACAATTTTGCGACAGCTTTTGAATAAATAACCGCATTAACGACACCACTATTTAAAAATAAGGAAGTTAAGGGCTGTAACACATACATATTTAATGCAAGTAATCGTCGAATAATTGAAAGTTTTCAAACTCCTGGGTGGATATTGATTTTTGTTGTTAAAAGGTTATCTCAGTTTTTTGTATATTCACAAATAAACGAGTCGTATGGCTCATGGAAGTTATAACAGTTGGAAATAGTAGTTTCAATAACTTGCCTTACATAATTCTGAATTGATGTGAGTAAAGCTGACCTATCCCTTTTTTTGTATATGTAGTAACTCAACAATTTTGTTGGTAAATCGTTTGTGCTCAAATGGACAATGAATAAATTGTTTCTGGTTAGCTTGTTTGTATCCTAATTCCAGAACTTGTTAAATATTAATATTTTACGTCAAAATCATGTCGTATGAACGTGAAAATAATCGCACTAAAATTGGAAGGCACTACATAAAACTTTTCCCGTTATGCGTAGGGAAATAGGTATGCAATTACACTGTAGGTTTTAAGTGGCTGTACGCCCGATCGATCAATGTTGAGCGCGACATTCATTTATATTTACAAGTATTTATGCTTATGACTCAACTTAAGTTAAAATTATTCGCAACGGAAATGTTAATTTTCTAATAGAAAATGCTATAAAGACTCCCTCCCTATTTAGCATACACACTTCAAGAATATTTAAAGCGTGCGTGGAAAACCTCATGAGCCAAACTGTTTATTTTTCAATCATCATTGATAATTTTTATTCGAAATGGTTTTATTTTTGCGTCACATTCAACAGAACTGCCTCTTCAATTTGTTAAATTAAAACTGTTTTTCACTTTTCCATTCCGGGTGTTTCGGAATGTTTACAGCGTTTTTTTTTTTATTTTACAGCAAATTTTCTGCGAATAATAATAAGTTCAATCGCCAATTCTGTTTATCATGTTCATCAATGAGCCAACGCATGCCAATTCCGGTAAAAATAGGCACCACATGTAAATATAGAATGCGAAATGATACATATGATTTAATTACGACATAATCCATTGAAAGCTCATTGTTAGGCACAATTGAATCGTTTAAGCGAGCTCATGCATGTGCTCAAAACATGAGTCAAGAGCAAACAAAACAACGGATCTCATGCATAACATGTGTTTTGTGAGTCAGGGTAAAAAGGATATGGCAGCGTGTGTAGGATGTGTGTGTGTGTGTTTTCATTGTTCGCGCTGTTTTGTTCGCGTCAAGGTTAAATTTGAATGAATGACGTCACATCGGAACGTGTCAGTTTCTCTATTCATAAATCGATTCGGCCGTGTGTTGCGACAGTTAGCTCCATATAAGTGTGCGGCGCGACAGCCCCTGTAGCGGAAAGGTGAAATTTGCATGCGACATTCCAATCGATAAATAGATTGGTGTTGCGGTAAGTCCAGACGGATTCTCCCGACGGAACAGCAACAACGATTCAAGTTTGAACATTTCGATATTTCCCATAATACTTTGAGCTTCGAACATTTTGGAAAATTTGTGTTTTGTGAAGTATTTCTATTGAATCTACTGGGCTTTGATACGCTTTCATTACACTTTTTGTCTTTACTTGAGAGTTTTTTTCCGTCATTTTTTTCCTTCATCATAGAAAACACCTCAGGAAAAAGAAAAAAAAATGTGTGTTTAGGCTGAAATACCGTTAAATTACACATATTTTCTTGTACTGCTTCAATATCGGGTCAATGTAGGGCACAATCAGAAAGTGTAGTACGAAAAATACGTAGAGATTTTGTCTCTTGCCAATAGACTATATATGGATTGGATGATGCATGTGCAATGTTGCTTAGAATGGACTGATTGAGATTCCATAGCACATTCGATGCTGAGATAAGATCGATGTGCAAAAAAGTCGTGTACTAATTCAATTTCCATCAAAATGAGAGAGAGAGAAAAAATTTCACACACAAACAAAAAATGTATTGAACTTTTATCGCTTGCAGCAGTAGCGCGTCGCATGCACGACACACACTGGCCAAAGTGAAAGAAATCGCGATGGAAAACACAAAAAATCGCAATGGAAAAATGAAAAACAAAAAAAATCGCGATTGAAAACAGCGACGAGAGAAAAAAAAACGTCGATTGGAACGAAAATATTTGTGTGCGATTGTTATCAAATGAGTATTTTTCTCAAACATCGCAGCGATTTTTCACGTGTGCGCGATATTTGTTTGGTGTTGTAATGGATGCTTCATTAATTTATCGTAAAATCTTATCTCGACTGTGATAATGTGCTGAGATTCATCAACGTCGTCGGCCCAACAATGGTGAGCCACGTTTTTGGCATCGTTTATTGCAATTTTTACACAAAATGTTTGCCAATGTCTATTACACGCCGAGTCAACCAACACTCGCACACATCTCGAATGCAATGAACTGAAGAAGAAGTGGAAAAAACAACGCGACCGAACTCAAAGTGTTGAAGTGTAAGTAGTGTATTTTGGACACATTGGCGTAGAAAAAAAATGCATGCACGTTACACTCATAAATTGCACACATTCGCCTCAAAGCGATTTTCATTTTTCTTCTTGTTGCGTTTGTTTTTCACTCTGTGCGCCTTCGCTTCGTCTCCACCAAATCTCTCACAAACACAAACTCAAATACACTTGAAAGGCGCAATTTATGCAATTTCTTTCTTCGACTCTTTCTCTCATCGGTCTTGCTCAAGTTCAAAATTCGCGCGCGGGCTTTTTTTCTTCTTTGCATTAGGAAGAGGTATGTGTGTGAGCGCGCGGTCGCGGTCGCGCTCACGGTGTGTATAAGTTCGTGATTTACACCATTTCGATCGTGATTCCACCAGACACAATGCACAGGCACACACCGAGAAAACAATGAACCGAAAATTCGAACCAACCGATGATGATGAGATCCGTAAACGGAATAAAAAAAAGAATAAACATAGAGGAAATGCGCGAAACGGGAGAAATGTACACAATTCAAGTGATGAAATTCTTTGCTGCTTAAATTCACATCAACGCATGTCAGGCTTTTTCTTTTCTTCTTAAATGCATTCGGTTGGTATTCGAATAAAATGCTCACTTAAAATTATTGATTCAGCGCTGGATGTTCGTCGATTGGTGTGAGTGACGGTGTTAATAAAACGATTGTCTTTGTCTTTAATCGGACAAATTTCAACGGCACACCAGCCAGATTTATTGATTTTTCTCCGCAACAACAATTTAAATTACTCAATTTCAACAACAACAAAGAGCGAAGAGAGAGAAAAAAATCGCCACTAAATTACTGAAAGCAAGTTACTTATTTTAATAAGATGATTGTTTCATTCGCTTAAACATTTCGTACAATATTTCTTGGCAGCCAGATTTTTCTTCCTCTCTCTGTCCCTCCACCTCTCCACCTGATGAATATGCTGAAGAAACAACGAAAAAAAAAACAGAGAAATATCAGCCACATATCGACATGCGCTCGCACCATTCGATCTCGGTTGTAAATAAACATATTACTAACGAACAAATTGTTTTAATGTGCTCGTTGAAAGCCATCGACTGGGTCAAAGCATGTTGATCGATTTCAATCATTTAATCATAAATTGCAGTAATTAATTTTATTATTGGATATGTTTTTCTCTCTCTCTCCATCTCCTCGTATGCGCTTTGGGTCGCTTTCGCCACTTATAGCCACTCTCTGTGGCTGTGGCATATATACATATGTGAAACGGACGAAAAATAAAAAAATAAACGTTTGGTGTGTGCAATGTTTATGCAACGGTTGCTTTCTGCCTGAAAATTAAAATAACTCATTCGACTGGTTCAATAACGGGAATACATTTGTGGCTGTGAGTGCGCGCCCGTCCGAATGGCATGAGAACCATTTTTCAGTCAATATTTTCGGCTTTTCGACTTTTTTTTTCCCTCCACACAAACACTCGAAAGAAGAATATAAACGATATTTATCGGATTAAATTTATCACCTGAAAGAAGCGAGCCTAAGTACTATATTACGACATCATTTCATCGAATTCACCATAAAAAAAAAAAACACACACACACACACACTTCAGCACATCGATTTTTCAATATTTCGAGATCGTTATTTCAGTTATTGTAATTTATTCAAGTTCATTCCGTTGAAATATTAAATCGTTGCGAAGAAGAATTCCAAATTGCTTCTCTCTTTGCATCTTTTTGCTCTTACGATTGCTTCGTGCTTTGTGGTTCTTTCCCTCGCCTTGTCTTTTTTCGACTCGATGGCTCTTCTCCCTGTGTCCTTTCTCTCTCTCTCTCTCTCTCTCTCTCTCTCTCTCTCTCTCTCTCTATCTCTCTCTCTTTCTCTCTTGAACAAGAAAGACGGTTGTGATGTCGATTGCTGGACGGGAGAGAGAAAAACGGCGAATAAATTAATGAAAAATTCCCGGTGTTTTCACACGCATACACACGCACAATTCGAAAATATTTTGAATGACAATCTTTCAAGTGATATCATTAAATTGAATGTCAGTGTTTTAATTTGCCATATGAATTTGTCAACTCCAAGTGCTTCTTTTGTTTCCTTAAGTGTGAAATGGAATCGAGACAAGAGGGACAAAAAAAAAACAACGGAGCACAAAACAAATCGAAGCCATCATTCGTTTGATAAACCGTTCGTTAATCGAATCGAAATGCAAAAGGAATTATCAATTTGTTTGCATCAGCGTTCCGTTTCCATCGCATATACACATACCTACCGCACACATATCGTTTCACTTGAGAGTCGCGTGTATGTGTAATGGAATCGAAAATATCGCAAATTACTATCGTTAAAAAATTAAATGCTATTGCCATATCGAACACATTTCATTGGAATTTCTCAAGAAGTATATAAATTTGTTATCTTTTTTTTGCTGTTCAACTTACTCGCAACACTTTTGTGTTGATACACATACAATTAATGCGGCTGGGTACATTGAAAATGTGCTCATAAAATCTTCTTTAATCACTTTTCCAGCCAATTTTTTTTTTCGTTCTACTCGCGCGATGATAATTATTTTACCTCTTTTTTTTAGTAAATAAAGATAGTTTTATTGCGTATTGAATATTTATATGCGCTTCGCATGCACCAAAAAAGAACCGAAGCGCGTTGAAGTGCGAATGATCTTTTAACAATTTATTAACGTTATCATGGACTGCGAATCAGCACTTAAAAATTATTTTATGTTGTTGTTCAACCGAATACCGATCAATAAAATTTAAAAGCATAAAATTTTATTGCCGCTTATAAATTTTTGTCAAAAATGCTGGAGAATCGACGAAAAAAAAGAGCAATATGCGTAATCGAGATGAAAATCCATAGAGAGCAGAGCACGAAGAAGACGATCATAAATGGCAGACAGCAGATACAGTGGGAAAATCATAATATTGCACGTCATTCGCCACCGCAAAAAATAGGTTTGCCGGAAAATTGGTGCAGTCGAACATCTCAGCTAAATCAAAACATTAAACTGATTTGATTTTTCAAACAGCAAAAAAAGAAAAGAAACGAGGAAAAAAAAAATTGTAACACTGAATCCAAAACCATAGCAAATGCATCATAATCAACAATGGAATAACGAAGCGAACGACAGAAAACGTGACACATAAAATTGTTTTACATTTTATTTATTAACAGCATTTGCAAAGTTGCACACGGCTGCAAAGCAAATCTCGGTGGAAGCGAGAGCATACCGAGCTGAGAGAAGTTAGCCGATAAATTATTGCTGTGTGCAGAAGCACCCAAGGAACATCAGTTACAATAATGAAATATTTTGCGATCTGAAAAACGGTATTGATTGCATTTCTTCGGCTAAACGCTCCATCTCTTTCGGATGAAATGCGCACCTAGTCATTGTTAGGTCGTTTGCAGCCGATAAATTCTGGCGCAGGCAGAGGGAAAGAGAGAGAAAAAGCAAAGGAGAAAGAGTAAGAGAAGAAGGAATACAAAGGAAGAGTGAGAGAGATGAAGGGAAAAGAGAGAATGCTCGACTATAAATAGATGCAGTAGAACAAATGCATTGTGGGTTCAAATTGGCTGGGATAAAGGCATAATTCACATTGCAAAATGGAGTAAACAAACGATTCATATGTTCGTACACAAGTCAGATGCCATGGGCTAAACATAAACATACATGCTGCGCAACGTCGCCTTCGTCGTCATCGTCATCTAAATGCATGGATTCCGTTGTTCCTGGTTGTTGCTCGATGCCTTTTTCATTCCTGATGAGAGGGCGAGAGTGAATGAGTGAGAGAATGCAGCAGCAGCAGCAGCGTGTGGCACATTTCCAATTCAATGTGGTACACCTTATGCATTTCTAACGTAACCGTATTGCATTGCATTTACCGGTTAATTTAATGAAATTCACTCAAATCCTCGTTTCGACGAGCGAAAAGACACACACACACAGTGCAGCTCAATGAGATTTCTTTCATTTCATGGCAATTCTCGATAAAATTATTCCGTTTTCATTCGCCAGCAAAACTCTATCGATTCGATGTTTTTTTTTGTTTGATCGTTTGCTTGTTCGATTTGGTGTGCTTTATGAATTTTCCCATTTTCATTTCACAATGCGCTCGATCGCGCGCGCGCTGAGCTAGAGCTAATCAAATCTCATGTAAAAAGTCTGTACCTTCTCAATTTACACGAAAATCGTGGTCATGTACTTTATACTTGCAAGTTGTGTTTTATTAGTGAAATCTCTTCGTTTCTTTTTTCTTCTCTCTCTCTCTCTCACTCTCTCTCTCTCTCTCTCTTTGCAACAAGACAACAAGAAAATCGAAAACAAAAGCTACTCCATTGGAGATCATTTTATTTTTATGTGTCGTTTTGGTGTTCATTTTTTCTTCGTTTCTATTAAAGCTTGATGAAACCTTCACCAATTCACCGAATAACAAAAATTGAATCGGAGGTGCGCGCGCGAGCTCGTCGTGAACAAGAGCTGCTTGTTTTTTTAGGCTGCACCAGCCTAAATGATGTGTGTGTGTTTCTTTTCCTCGTCGGTTTTGAAATATGTATCATTTGCGGGCGCAGGTTACATAAAAATATAAAATATTAACAATGGTGAAATAATTACAACGGAAACCCGCCCGTCACATCGCCCGAATGCCGAACGCCGTAGCGGTTGCCGCTTTTTAATTCATTATTAGTTGAAAATTTCACTATTACAAACCGCACAGTGTTTTTTTTTTCTTCTTTTGTGTCCAATTACGAAATAATCATGTTCGAAAAGCGATGCAATATTGATTTGTATGTTAAAAACAAAAATTTGTACAGCAGGCGAATCGTTATTTGCTACTTTTCACTTCTCACCCGATCGACTAAGGCTTCATGTCTTCCTAATCGTACCGTCGAATCGCTGAGCAAACCAAGTGAGTCACCACGGTTTTTGAAGTAGCAGTGAATGGTTGCCGGGTTTGAGATAGCTAGTGGAAAATGTGCCGTTTTTTGATTAAAACTTGCGGTTTTCCTCATTATATGGTCAATCTTTTCGTTAAAATCTAATGAATCGCAAATCGACCATTTCGGAATTCAGTTTGATTTGCAACAAACACATCCATTTGCACCGAGTTTACAAAAATCATTTCAACAAAAACACATTTTGCCAAATGGAGATGTTACTGCCAAAGCGAAGAGAATCTAAATGGGCCCATAAATTGAGTGGCAACGAAACAGAAAAAAACAACAACAACACTTAAGATTGTATTTCATTTCTGTAGGCTATTAAAGAGCATGGGAAACGATTTTTGATAGTTATTCGTTCTTTTTTTTTGGTGCGCTATTTTAATTCCAACGCCGACGAATAAAATATGTTTTTTTATTGTTTCGTATATGTCGTGAGTGTTGGTCCACAGTCGTCATTATTCCGACAGCTCCCATTGGATCATTTTGATTCTAATTATCGATTTGCACAACTTCATCAGCCGGCCGAGGTAAGAATGACACGAAAATCCATCGAAGAATTGTGTTTTTTTTTCAGCGTTTTTTTCGGCCGTGGAATAAAAATGTCAAAAATGGATTGATTACTGTCATGAAATCATCGGTGTTCACACTCCCAGAGCACAATTCTGATTGCATGTTTCACACCTGAACAATCACCAAATCACCGCTTTTATGTTAAATATGCAGAATTTTGCTGCGGCTGTAGAGGCTGCTGTTACCGCTTTTCCACGTGGTATACTTTTCATTCTAAATAATTGCATGGACTTGAATTGTTACTTTTTTTGTACCGAAGAACGTGCAGACGAGAATGAACGCGAAAAGAAAAGCTAAAAAAGAAACATACACGTGATAGAACGTGACGAGTCCAGAAAATGTGATCGCGCCTCAGTCGCAAATAATATTTTTTTTTCTTCTCTCCGTTAAATTGATATATTGGCTGGTTAGCCAGAGTGTAATTGAAAAGAGAGAAAAAAACACAGGCTTAGAGAGCTTGAAATATAAAACCATTGGAACAGAAAAGACGAAGGAGAAATCAATTACAAGGCGGCACGAAACGAAAAGCATAGTCGATCAACACGACAGATGAAATCAGATACATATCCTCGATACGTGCTAGTCAAAGCTTGGGCAAAGTATTAAACAAAAATAATAATAGCTCATAAAACAACTCGGCAAAGACTCAGAAGAAGAAGAAGAAGAAGAAAAAGAAGAAGAAAAAAAAACCATACGTGTTTATGGCAACGAGAATGGTGTGAACTTCCATGTTACACAACTGACAACATCTCTTTAGCATTGCGCTAGAAATACACACGGACATTTTAGCTCGATGCCAAAAATGAATAATGTACATTATGAAATGAAGTCTATTTATTTAATTTGAACACCAACAATTTGGTGGATTCTTGTTTTGTTCTGGTGAGTTGAGCGTGGTTTGGAATTCAATCGGGTCATTCTGTGTCGACTCGTCGCGTCGTTGAGTGATGAACGTAATGAAATATAATATCATCGATTATCACATTAAAGAAATAGTTGACTTTGGTCACGGTATAAGCGATCTATTGAATGGTTGATTGATTGCTTAATATGAGCTCTTGAGCGCGGCAGACAATGGCCAAAACAACATTTACGCGTCGAATGATCGGCGTGGCGCGCAAATTTGTGCTTTTTTTCGCTTCGAAAAATGTGTGTGTGGGAGAGACGATTGGAGCAAAAAAAAATATCTGCGACGAACAAGAGCGCATCACAACAACATATAGCAGCAACAAAAGCGCGAAAATAGGAGGAAAAAATGTGATTGCCATTGCAGACACACACACATATCGAGGCGAGAGACAAACGAGGCGAAAATGAAATCGAAAATGCAAAGTGACCGAGAGGTCAATGCGATAAATCTATTATTATTTACACGAATGCATTTTATCATGAGGTCACGGTATATTTGACGGCAGTGGCGGAAAATTGCGCTTATGTTATGGCGACAGAAAAATGTTAATTTTCGGGTGTTGCGCATATAAACAAATTGCCGAGGTTCTTTTTTTCTTCTCCATCGCACAATGAATTCGTTGCATTCGAGTCGGGATCGTAATGAATTTATATAGAGTTGAAACATCGACGGAGTGAAAGAAAGTGAACATAACGTCGATTCGAACATAAGTAATAAAATTCGATTATTCGATGAGGTGCGCATTTTGGCTGAAAAATCAACAAGGAAAACTCATAAAATTGCACCGAACCACAGTGCGATACACTAAACCGTACAATAAATTTCTATCACATAGAAATGCGGTATTTAAAAAAAAAAACCATGGAAGAAAAAAAAAGTAATCGGGTCAATTTAGTTTGAACCTAAAGATTGTTATTATTATAATTATACCAGCAGACAAAGTGTACTTGTGAATCGGGATAGTTCGATTGAAGAGAAGGAAAAAACACAACCGTCGAAATGAAACAGTGCCAGCGAAATGATACAAGAGTGCGAAAGAGAGACTTTAAATAACTGAACTGAGCAAAAATTCGGAAAAAGAGAAAAAAAAATCGACAACAACAGCAATAATCATAGCAGCAGCATACAGTCGAAACCGTATAGAGTTTACTACTATATTTGCACTGGGTCGACGAGGAAAAAACGAACGAAAAATAAAATTAGGAACAGAAAAAACAGTTTAGCACACGAAATGAAAACATATCGAAAATCGATTGCTGTTCGGCTCTGTGTGTTTGCGCACGATTTACTGGTTCTCGCTCGCTCATCGATGTGCAATGAATTTTTGATGTTTTTTTTTATTCCTTCGCTTCTCTTCTCTCCGTGGCATGGATTTTTTTCTTCTCTTTCTTCGCGTATTTGGTTTTGTTGTTGTTGTTGTTGTTGTTGATGTGGCATGCCGTTGCCGAGTCACAACAAAGTTGATGTTATTTTTTCGGTTTGGTTTTTTTTTCTCGTCTTCTGTTGCTTTGTTTCCAAAACATCGAATTCGAATTGAATTTGAAATCCGAAAATCGAGATGTATAAACCGATTGAAAATGATATAACGACAAGCCAAAAGAATGTTTCGATTTGCGAAAGAGATTTTAAAGTGCAAGAAAAAAAACACACACACACACACCAACCAGCCACAGCAACAGCCACACATATTTCAACCAGTTAGATCCCCGAACGAGTAATGACGACAACGGCAACCAGAAATACAGGAGGCAACAAAAACCGATTGAACAAAGAATGCGGACAAAACGACGCGAAACAACAACGAATACCGTGTAGCATTGTTTAGCTGTAAATTTGAATCTAATTACAAATTCAAACCATTTAATAAAATATGTACGCATATCACATGCGCTTAGGAGCAATGTTTTGAGCGCATGGCAAAAAAAACGTCATGCATTGTTTTCACGCGAGCGCGCACGCTCATCACATTTCGCATGCGACACAAGCAAGAAAAGACTCAAGCGACGAACCGAGCAAGATTTTCCGGCTGGCATTCGTTCAAACCGCGACTATTTCAAATGTAATTGAATTATTATCCAGCAATGGCAAAGTGAGAACGAATGGAATGCATTCGCCCATCCCGTGGGATTAAATTATTTGCCGCTCACTCGTGCGCGCGTGCGTGCAGGTTTGAAAATTGGCCGAATTTAGGCATGTAATAAATCAAATTGGAATCCGGGAGAAATCAACAGTCGAACGAGAGAGGTCCAATTAAAGCAAACTTGAGTTAAACACACACACAAACATCTTGGTGAATTTGTGAAAAAAAAATTTCATTGCATTTAGCATCCGATTTAAATAGATTTGTTTAAAATTTGTGGCGAAAAGAATAGCCTAGCAAAACGAAAAAAAAAATTCTTATGCATGTTCGGAAATATGCAAAATTCTTGTGCAAGCGACTTGAGATCGGAAATAATTGTGTGCAACATGATTGGCATTGTGGCGATGCGATGCGATGCGATGCGATGTGATGCGATGCGATGCGAATGCACAGTGCACCAAAACAGCAATTACACAAACAATAAACGGTGGCTGCGCTGATGTGCAATAAATATCATTCAATGTCTGCAATCAACGACGGAAAACCACATAAATATCTGCCTTTCAGCATGTCGATTACACGTAAAAATTACGCTATTAATTCGCAGCGCGATAACATGAGAGCGGCAGCATCGGCAGCCGATGGACGAAACGGGATGAATGTTCTGCTTTTGTAAACAAAAGCCAAATAAATTGGCAAGGCACAACTGGCAATCATGTATCAAATTATACAGTCGATCATGGGAGTACCGAGAGAGCGCGCAAAAAAAAAAACAAAACGGCGGTTTGTTTTGCACCGACGAATACGCGACGCAAAGGAAGACATGAATAAGATTCACATAAATCAGGTGTGTGTATGTGTTTAACTCGGAGATTTTTCTCCATTTCGTTTCTTCTGCCGAACGCATTCGATGAGGAATTGATTTTACGTGTGGGTCGCAGACAAACTCTAAAAACTTGCTGTTTCATTGCTAGAGTGTTAACTATTTCAATTCTGATTCATTATTTCAAACGGATTTCACACACAGCAAGCGATTTTGCGCCTTTGAGCGTTTTCGCTTTTCCAAACTCGCCGTTTGTTTTCACTCGCTATTTTTTCTCTATCTCTCTTTTTCCGTTAAATCCAAGTTCGTAAATCACTTTCCAATATATATTAAGTGAGTATTTCACCGAGAAATTCATGTACGACGTGTCGTCGTCGTCGTCGTCGTCGTCGTCGTTGTCGTCGTCGTCGTAGTCGTGTGAACTGAACGAAGGCGAAATGAAGGAAAAAAAATTGTCAGCACCCCAATGACCAAGTGACAATACATTGACAATTATTGAACGATGGCTGTGATCAAGCCATAAATTCATGCGCACCTCATAAATAATTCCATCGCTCGATGGTCACTGGCGATAAAGTCAGGTGAAGGAATTGTGATCGGTTGGCTGTTTGGCTGGCTTTGTTTGGCTGATGCACACAAAATAAGATGTGTTCTGTTTTTATATAAGCGAAACGATATGATTTCAACGACTTAATATTGAATTGACAGCCAACATTAAAATCGATGAATTCAATCTCTTCGCTATATCTGCTTTGTGTGTGTGTGTGTGTGTGTGTGCTATGTGTGGTGTGATGCCTTTGATTCAACGTGTCAAAATCGTTTATATAAGTAAATCGATTTTAACAATTCGGAAAGCAAAAGTCTCAATGAATTGAAACAGAGGAGGAAAAAAGGTGCAAACAAACGATCGGTTGACAAGTGTCAAAGTATCGTGGAAAATGCACACAAAAATAGAGAATCTAATTTAGATCTCGGTTATGTAATCTAATGAAGTTTTAATGTGCCAACGAAGAATTTTTTTTTTCTTTCGGTTTTTGTTTTTCGCACTGTTCCACATTATTCCGATGCCATTCTCTTTCGTACCGATGACATCAAAACATCAGATTGGTTTGACTCGTTCTTTTCATTGATTTTGGGATCATTTCGTATTTTGTCGAAAATGCAATTGGCTAGCGAGCCAAAAAACAAAGTGCCTAATTCTATAATTGAGATCAATTGGCAAATTTAAAATAACCATAAGTCATTTTGGTCGGGGTCAAGCTTGATTTTGTGTACGCTTTTTTGTTAGTAAGCAATTTATTCTATTCGAGAGAACTCGAGCCAATTACGTCGAATGATGAAATGGTCCTTGGGTGTCTCTATGCAACATTGCACCGCGCGATCATTGTTGGCTGTTTTGCCGATGAACATTGGTTCAGGTAGAAATGTTTACGTGGGGGCTTTAAAAAGGTGTCGAAGTTCGTTTTAGCAAAGATATCACCAGGTCATCGTCGAATGTGCATTCACTCTGCTCGCACATCGATCCAGCAATTTGTATTGCGAAAGTGAATAGAAATCCATCATTCTATCGAATTCGAATTCGAATTTGGTTGCTCTTTTTTTTCTCGATCGGATGAATCAAGGCTAAGAATATCACGACTGTTTCTCTTCTCTCCAAATACTTGAGTGTGTGTGTGTGTGTGCCAATCCGGGTGGATGCCATTTCCAGCACCGCGTCAATTCAGTTTTCATGCCGTTTCCAAAGAACATAATTCTTGCGGGTTTTTACGCGTGTGAAACGAGTTGGAAACATTAATTTGGCCGAACAAAAGCTACAATTTTAAATTTATAGCCACACGATATGTTTTTTTTTCGTTCGGTTCTCGCCGTACATCGATTCTATTTTGTGATACAATTAACGTATTGAACGAGAATCGTATTGGATTTTTTTTTCGGCGTTGAAAATGCGTCGTTTGGTGCATAATTTTTTTTCTCTTCTAGCCCGAAAATAATATGCCAAAACCAAGTAACAATTGTTTTTCATGTGCCATTCAAGTAATTTGAACATACTACTTCAGCGTGAAACGAAAAAAGAAACAACAATAATGTGAGTTTCAATGACTAGTTTTAAAGGTGCAAGCATCAAATCTTGATTGGCCAATGTGCAATGTTGTTGGTAAGGCGGAAAATAAATTTGCTGTGAGGATGTTGTAAGATTTGTCGAATGAACGAACGAATAAAAAAAAAATATTACAAAATCAGCCTTAGAACAAGTCAATTTAAACACACTTCTTGAGCTGCAACTTGAACGAAGAGAAAAAAAAAATGAAAATCCAACGATGAATTGAATTGTTCATCAGTTGATCCAATTTGAATCTACATTTTGTATATTTTTCAAGCAACAAATTCGTTGACAAAACAATGGATTCGATGTGAAGCCATTAATTGAGTACCATGCGATACAAATCGGGTACACACGGAAAACACGTTGTGACCGATGCAAAGCGCATTGCTTTTGCACTCTTGCGCTTGGTTGCGAAAAATGGCGAAATTTGTACGACACAACGCACAATGTGTTTGTTTGGAAGGAGAGAAAAAAAAATGGAATCACGGCAGTATGTGGTGCATTGCACGCGCATACTAGCGATTAGAGAAAGATTAAGTGACAGCGCATGACTTACATCTGCACTAATTGAGTCAGTGTTCTTGATCGATCAAGCAAAGCATGAAATTGTGAACAATTTTTTCGTTTTGCTGTTTCAACCCGCGTTGAAACACACATATTCCGACCCAAGTATTAATTCCATTTTTGTGTGTGTCTGTGTTATGTGTTCATGTCAAAATATGTGTACAGGTATTTTTACGATATTGCAACTGATCTCATGGGTTGGATTTCACGCAGTGCTCTCGGTTAATTTGGTTAAGAATGTGCCAGACAGTGTCTCTCTCACTCTCTCACTCAGTTATGAAATTGTGTGAAAAAAACAAACAACAACTGAACATTGGTGGATGCCAAGCCTCATCACGCCGGCATATGGCACATCATGTACAAAAGACGAAAAAAACAACGACAACAGAGAATAGATAAATTCAAACGATGAAAAGAAATTAAATTTTTAAACAGCGAAAACTGCAAAATCACCATCACACTTCTCTCCCTCGCGCTCGCTCGCTCGCTTGCTAGGTTTTCATTCACGATCGTCGTCATGAAATCAATCTTCGAACCTACATGAAGCCATTCGAATTTATTGGAATTAATCGAGTCACACACAATGAATTGAAATGATTTTAAATGACGGAATAACAAAACAACTTCAGTCTTTAGACAAGACGAGTTGAGAGAAGAAAAAAAACGACGACGACGACAAGCAAGTACAGTACACAACAATGAAGCCGAACGAATCAAAGTATGAAATGGTGTTGGCAACGAAGAACATCATCATCATCGTCATCATTCACCGAGTGAGTCCCATCAACAGCCATTCAAAATCAGACTATGGAAAAAAAACACCATACTCAAACTCAACGACTCATATTGCTCCGACACAAACAACCATACGGAAGAAAACGTATAAATCAAAAAAGAAATTCGTGCTTTTTTCTCTCTCTCTCTCGATTTGTGTAGCCGAGAAACAATGAAAACCAAGGGATAGAAAAGAAGAAAGAACACACCTACTTCTCGGCAATTTCGAATTTGATTTTTCAACAAAAAAAGCCACAATAGCACTAGCGACCGCAAACAAAACAAACGTTAATTTTTCGCTCTCCGGTGCGCGCTCTCTTGCTCTCTGAGAAACAGTCTAGCAAGAGGAGAAAGAAAAATGTGGACCAAACAGTGAAAAACAAAACAAAAACAAAACCAAAAGGCACATGAAGAACACACGCGCTGAAATGAAATGTGTATGCTCGAGCGTGCGAGCGCTTATTTCAACCCACATCAAATGCGATTTACTTTAATCATCTATTAACATATTCGTTTTGCACAGTGTAAAACGTTGTGAAAAACGCACACACACACACATTTCACCGTTACAAAACAAACCAATTGATATCTTCCGCATTTGCGATTGCCCAAAAATAACTCTTTTTTCTCTGTTTGTTTGTCTTATTTAAGAGAACAGAGAAAACCAATCCGAATCGATTGTTGAATAATTATTATTGTTCGGTTTGATTCAAAAACCGTGCGCGAGAAGTTCATATATCATGTGCAATTCAATGCGATTCTGCTAGTAGCTCGGTGCATCAACGATAGATAAGCCAATGATAACGAAATGCTTTCAGCCAATAACATGACGATAGAGCGGTTAAATGAGCCGCGCAAACGAACCTAAAGGCATTCATCGATTTACAATTCATCAAATTACAGCGCATTATTCAAGCGATTAACGCGATCCAATGCACCATGAGCTGCAACGAAACGGAATCTCATTTATCATCTATATGCATTTCGATACAAGAACAGGATGAAAGTATGAGCGGCAACTCGTGTATGTGTTTGTATATCCGATAGCCGGCAAACCGAAGAAAGTTTAAAATTATTATAAATGGTTTTGAAAAAAAAAATTCAATTTGTATATTAGCAACAGTTATGTGGTGCGCGGCGCACACAAAACAGGTGATCGTGATATTCATTTTTCTTCCTTTTCTCCCTCTCTCTCTCCCTCTCTCGCTCTCTGCAGATCATCGAATTACGGTATTGCTTGTTCGATCCGAATGACGTTAGGTGGTTTCAACTACTCGATTCAATTATTATAATTGCACATTGTTTTACACGCTGTGTGTGTGTGTTTTTCGGTTTGCATTGATTTTACTGATGTTTGTTATCTGAAATCTGCAAGTTGGGCTCGCGCACACACACACACACACACCAGATTTTCGTATCACACAACAACGCTTTTAGGCAAATTGGTTTTCGAACAAACAAAAACCGGAAAGATGAATTGTTTGTTGCTCTGAATTGGCGGCGAGCCGCGCGCGCAATTGTAATGCAAATTTTTTTCATGTTTACTTCAATATTCTCAAGGCATTCTTTCACCGCGGGAAAAAGTAAACAAAACGCCGATCGTCGACGACGTCGACGACGATGTTGTGGATCAAACCACTGAGCGCGCGCTCTGCTCTCGATTTTCGTTGCACACAGACGATGGAAAGAAAAGCCCAACATAACGAAAATATCGCCAGAACAATGGTGAAATGTATCGATTTATTTATTGTGCATTGATAAATCGATTCCACCATAAAGATAATCATCGATTTATTTAAGGCAATTTAATAGATTTTTTTCTTCGGTTCGCTATGATTTCGATTCGGCCTCACACACACTCACTCAGCGCTATCAAAACAATGATAGCATCAATGCACCACGAATATGACTATGTCTAGCGCATACAATTTGCAGCGCTATTAAAAGCAGCGAACGAACGAGCGGGCGCTCGATCGCTTTAGCGCACTCTTTCTCTGCACCAATCGATTGATTCTATTGTTTTAAATTTGCATAATAATAACAATAATTAGGCTCAATAACGAAACAATAAAATCGGCACAAAAAATGAGGGAAAAAATTGAAATGGATTTTTCTTTGCATCCAAAGAACGGATAGAAAAACGACGACGATGGCGACGATAATAAATTAATTGTAACGATAATTTAGCGCAACGAAGTGAATGAATAATAACAACGAAATGGAAAGTCTTTTTTCGGGTGAGTGAATGCCTTTTTTCTGCTCTCTATCTCCACCTCACTCTATCTTTCTCTCCTTCTGTCGGTTGTGATTTATTTCACTCTGTGTTTGAGCTTTGTTGTCTTCACCAGCCGATTAAAAATGGTGTGTGTCGGTTGTTGTATACAATTATCGGCAGTAAGCATTTCATTTTGTGTGACTTGAGTAGAAGCAGAAAAAAGACATAGACTACGTCGTATACAGTTGCTCATAAATGAGCTTGTGAATCGTGTTTTTTTTCGTTCGTCGTTCTTGATCTGCGCTTGTCTCTTCAAGCCCGTAGTAAACGCGGCCGTTCAGTCACAACAAAATCTGCACACCATATACACCAGATAAAATGATCAATTGATCACGCGTTGTCCTACACACGTCTATTTTATGTACAACAGTTCTTGCTCGCCTTTTTTCAGCTTTGCCGATTTTTTTTTTTTTTGCTTCTCTGGTTGTATTAAAACAAAACCAAGGCATGTAAGAGGTACATTTCTCAATTTCTTTTTGTACCGGTCGATCGGTCGAACGTTCGTTCGTTGTCTCTTTCGATTCATTTGCTGTTTTCCATGTTGCTGTTTCTCTCTCGTTCGTTCGATTCATTTAACCCCAAGGTTCATTTTAACGAGATTTAAAATTAAATCGCTTCAATTTCGCGTATTTTTCCTCTTCGTTTGGCTCATTCGCATTGTGTGTCTCTGTGCAATCTGTGTGGGGATTATGCAATATGAACGATGAAGTTATTGAAGTGCACCAGAGAGAAGATATGTGGAACAACAACAACGAAATGAGAGAGAGAGAGAGAGAGGAGAGAGGGAGAAAAAAGCCGAAGAACAAAAGACGGAAAAAATTAGCACTTGGCGAATATATGATTAATAAAAACCAAATAATGGTTTGGAAAATGGTGTTATTTGCTTCGAAGCGTCCAATTCACGGCCCATACAAACCGAATAAGCATTTCGCTTAATGATCAAGTTATAATGATCACTCCATTTTTCCGCGCTGTCCGATAACAAAGAAAAAAACGAAGTAAACATGGGCATTTCATTGAATTTGGCTTTGTTCATTCAATTGTACGGAAACAGAAAATCCTTTTCAACAGCCAACAAAGTCACACAAAGGGCCCGAGATGCGTGTTACACATTTCGCAACCTTGTGCCGTTCGTCGTTTATCTGCTCTACATTGTAGCATTGTACACGTGAATATTTTAATTTACATGCCGTTCAACACAATCGGCCGTTGTTTCTGTTTCCTTCTTCTTCTTCTTTTCTCGGTTCAGCGTACAATAGTTCAAATGTTCTCAGGCGAATTGTGCGCGCAGCACATGGTGATCTCTCTTTCTCGGTGTGCTTTGCTCTGGCTTTGTCTGTGTGTTGCCGTGTTTCCACTGTTGCAAAATGACTGCAAGACCTCACCGCACATAAACTCTTCATTTTTCTTCCTTTTTGACACATTCACGACTTTCGTGGTGAAACCGGCTTCGACTCACAACAGCTCATAATGTGAGAGAAATACTCGGCAAGCCAATGTGCCCAAAAACGCTCAATCCCACATTGCATTGACAGTGATGTAGAATGCGTTCGAGTCATATTTTATTCGTAAATTTCATAAGAAAAAATATTGAAAAACTTTCGCATCTCGATGGGTCTTGTGTTGTTTCGTTCGATTTTTGTCACTTTCTATCGTGCTCCGAGCAATGCCAACCAACCGCCATTGGTTTAATTCAATCTTCAGCGTGGATGTGTCGTCGTGTCTTGCGATCGTTTGGCCCAATTAGTGATTATGTTCTTTGACCTCAAATGTTACAAAACATTGGCAACATTTTTTGTGTGTGTCTGCGCGCATACATTTGCATGTTGCAATTTTGTGAATTGATTACGGAGCCGCAATTTGGTGTGCTGCTGCCGCTGCAAATTGAACATTTTCTCATGTTAAATCGTTCACCTCAGCCGAGGCATAGAAGTAATTCAACACCGTCACACAGTGACTAAAATTCATTTCAAGACAGTTTCCGATGAGTCGGAGTTAAAACCAATGAGTAATGAGAGAAAAAAAGAAGCAATCTTCGATTTTCAACGGCATAGGCAAGATATGCGAAGAAGAATACGATTTGCCTTAATTTAGAAGATGAATGCCTTGAATGGGTTAACGAAACAGAAAAACAAACTCCCATTTACCATCTAATCACATCGTATACAATCGACAACGACGACGACGACGACGACAACAACAACGACACACATTATCGTTCACATTTCTCTATCGAACCCGAATGCAAAACATGCTCGTCGATTGACCTGCAAATTTTAATCGTTTTTCTTTGTGTAAACGGCTGCTGCTGCCGTTGTTGCTGCTCCACGAGCGCGCGCGTACTCATCTTCATTGTGGCCGATTTTAGGTATACTTTGTAGTTCGAATACCTTATCTACATAATTCCATTGATTTTTCCATGCATTCGACTCACTAGCTCGATGCGGTGTACGCTTGCAAAATACAAAATTCACTATAAATCCATGGAATCAATCGGCGCAGAAAGTGGGATGTGTGCTCTGCTCTAGCTTTGGGTTATGGCTCGATTATATGTGATTTACATGCAGAGAAAATATTTATGCGTTAATTCAAATGTCGGTAGTGATCACGTTTCACCTGTATCAAACTTTGTTTTGTCGAATATCTAATAACGATGAGCCCGAGCGCGCACGCCGCTAGATTTATGTGTTCTGCTTACTTCTTCCGTAAACGGTAATGGGTGCCGAGACATGAGTCCCCCCAGTGCCTACTTCCATGTGAAATTCTGTCTGTGTGAATCTTCATTTCACTTCTTTTTTTTGTGTGCCAATCCGGTTCATCGATGAGCGGCAAAAACAAGGAACAGAAACATTTCGCATATACCCGATGAAAAAATTAGCCAGAACAAAGGTACAAACAAACGATTTTCCAATTAAATTGTTTAGTTTGTTACGATTCGTGAGTGCATTTGCAATTTCGGTCTTTTTCATTGATCCATTTCGAATTTTTAATTATTATTTCATCCAATTCCAAATCGGATTCATCATTGAATATTTCGTACTTGCATTTCATTTTTTACGAAGAAAAGGATTACCAAAATGACCAAATGATACTCGGCAAGCTGCACTCGCTCAGTCTTGGAAGAAAAAAGCAACGGGAAAGTGTGATATGAGGCACATTTTAAACAACGACCAGGAAAAAAATGTGCTGTTAATATTCTTGTCGAGTTAAGGTGCTATGCCCAAAAAGCGCACGTTGAATATGATTGCGAGCGCCCTAAAAAAGAAGTGTAAGAAATTTGTTTTTCTCTGCTGAAATTGGTTTAGCGGTCATGTTGAACATGATTTATGGCATAATTAAAAAATCCCAAAACGATATTACTTTATTTCGTTTTAATGATTGGCCGAGTGTTAAGCGAGCACACACCGCGCATTGATTATATTACATATTTTACATATTATACTTTGTGTCCCCCTCTCCCTCTCGCTCTGTCGCTCTCTGTCATCTTTGAACGCATTGGAAAAAGAGACCAAGTGCCAAAATTTCTCTTTATGAAACCGAGTTTTAATTTAATTTTTACTTGTTGATTTTGGTGTTTTTGTTTTGCCGTACGTGTTAACGTCAGCGAACAAAAGCCTCCAATCCCGTATAAAGTCCGTGTGTCGTATTGTTATTGTGTTGCGCGAACAACGGCGGTGTAAAATTAGCTATTTTATTATCAGCAATCGCAATCAAACCGAATAAATAAACATGAAAATGGTACCAGAGAAGAAAGGAGAGAAAAAAAACGTGCGCTGGGGAGACAATGAATATTTATGACAGAGTACCGGAGGAAACAGGACAAACATAAAAGCACATATTTAATTAATTTAATCTCTGTTTTCTTCACTTTTTGGTGTAGTTTTTGTTTTGCATGAGTGTGATGCTCTGGTTTTTTTTTTTGCATCTCTACACCGGCACTGGTTAAGTTGCGTATCAGATGTAGAAAAAAGATGCTGTGGCCGAAGCAACTCAAGTGCAGTGGCATGCCTATAAATTTTGGCATTGCCGCGAGATATATTATGCATGAATGCATTGCTTTCAATTTCTCATGTACATGCCATGGAAAGAGAGAGAGAGAGAGAGGGAGAGAGAGAGAGAGAGAGTACGAGGCGCGTATACGCGCGACCTTCTTCTCTTCGCCTGCACCGCCACAAGAACACGAATTATGCGTACGGCCAACGATACATTTATGGCCTGTAAATTGGTTTTTTATAGTTTTAATCTTTATCCTTGTCATTTTTAATTGATTTTATTATATCGACGGCGCTGTATCTTGTGCTGCATACTGCACTGAATTGCATTTTAAATGAGCAGAGAGCAAATACGACCCGATGACTAAATGGAACGAACTATTCAATGCCTTGCCTTTAGCCTGATATTATTATGTTGTATAACTCGTTAATGAAACCATTTTTCACCGCAAGTACCATTTAAACTGCAATGACAAATCGAAAACAAACAAATGCGGATGTCTTCATTTTTGAGGTGGGCTCGGTGTGAGCGCACATAATGTTGACTACTTTATGTTGAACTGAAGGTGCTTGAATGCATTCCTAAGGGATTACACGAAATGAAGATGTTGGGCTGACCAACAAATTCTTGGCAACAATAATAAACTCGGTTATTAACATTACATTTAACAAAATAATTACGTTGGAATTGAGAGTAAGAGACTCTCACTGAGAGTTAGAGAAAGAGTGAGAGAGAGAGACAGAGATGTGGGACATCTTAATATCGAGATGGGAAATTTTTTTTGGCTTTCAGCACGGTTTGCACACTTGATTTAAATTTCGTAGCTGAAATTCTGCTGTCAGCATTTTTGGCTTGATTTTTGATTTTTGCTCTCAGCACCTCTTGCTCATTTTTAAGTGTTCAGCTGCCATTTTCGATGTAGGTCTTTTGGTTTCAGCACTTTATAATAAATATTGACATAAATGTAATTGTCGATCGATCAAAAATTATAAGAAAATTGCTCCAACAATTTCACGTTGATACGTTTTGCATACTCAATTCAAATTGCGTTCGGTTTTTTTTCTCCTTAGTAATCACAATGTTTTGCCAAAACAAAAGTTGTTCGAGGTAAAAAAGAGGCAGGAAAAAAGCACGGAAAAATACTTTCGTTTTACATATTTCGATGAAATAACAATAATTTGGCCCTTCCATATAATGCGAATTCGGACAATTAGCCAAAAAAAAGCCGGGTAGATTGGTGCAAAGAAAGCGTCAGACTGTATACAAAACACTATTATTTGCGCTGCTTTTCATTAGAAAACCGTTAACAGTCTCCTGATACGGGATAAAATAATATACATATTTATTTCGTTTACAGTTTTTCACATGTATCGGAATGTAAACGGTCCATCTCTCGATCGCCTCATTATTTATTCATTTTTCACTGTCATTTCGGTTCCTGCCTGAATACCAATCGCACTTTGTACTCTACCGCTCTCATCTAAATTCTCTCTCTCTCTCTCTCCGGTACGATATACACTTTGGGACTTTGTTCATTCGTTCACTCTCAACCAATGGCTACTTTTTCTTTCATTCTTTATGAATATTTCGGGCGTAGAATGCCGAAGGCTTTGCTAATGAGATGATTTCTCAATTACATATAATTGAGAACCGAACTGCTTTTCGGCTGATTGATGTTTGCAACATTGTAATAGTATAATTGGTTGGTGCGTTGTTCTCTTCGCTCTTCAGTTCTTTGCTCGTCACTCGAATATTGTAAGTGATTTAAAGCATCGCTTAACATTCATGATAATTTGTCTCAATCGATGCACTATATTACTTGGGTTACATTCAGACTATTCTACAGGTGAAAGAGTGAGTGGCCGAAATATGAAAAATATACCACACAACATACAATTTATAGAGACAGACGCAGACAAAACATTGCTCGCATGCGACGTTGAATGAAGATGTTGTACATTCATCATTGACCAAATGCGATTTTCTTTTCTCCACAGACCAAATGTTCGGTCGGCACAAGTTGCCGCAGAAGATTGACACAAAGTTGAAAGGAAACAATGAACCATCGATGACTTATGACTTATGACTTCAATGGGAAACGTATGCGGCTTCAATGGCAACAAAGAGAAGCCGAATTGAAAAAAAAAAAGAGTTTTAACAACTTCCAACGTTTGACTGTCGAAATAAAATGACTTATTATTCACAACATCACAACAAGGTATTTGGGCAATATCTTGACTAGCGATCTGAATTCTTTGATCAGAAACAATCACAAAACGTTTTATTCTAAAAGCTTCTGTTCAAAACGGGTAAATCAACTGATTTTCTATTCTGAATTCAAATACAGGTAATGTAAAAATAGATCATTTCAAGGTACATTTGCATGATATCGATCAATTCGATGTCGTTTTTTCAGCGAAAATAAAACAGACTACCGTTCTTTATCATCTGAATTGATCGCAATGATGTCATTTGGCCGACAAACAAACACATTGTCTTCCCTCTCAAAAAATGCAAAATATAACTAATCGCCTTAAATGATTTCATTTGGGTGTTTGTTGGCAACGCGATGCTTCTTGCAATGCAATTTCCTGGGCGAATATCAAAATCAAAACAAAATTAGCAACAAATGCTGTTTTTTACGCATTCGTTGTCACTCGACGAGAATGGTGATGCTATATGGTCATAAACTGAAAATAATCATTTAAGACATGTCTCGACCGGTTCGGTGTTACGGGAGATGCAGTGTGATGGCAATAGCTGTGAAGCTGGTAATAATTAATGCAGACCAAAATCATGACAAATTATTTGTCTATTCATTTTCATTAAATCCAAACGTTTTTTTTTAATGTAACGCTAATTCTGTTCTACCGTATTGACTATTTTCGGTCATGTTCAAAGCAAACAACGACAATGATTCACACAAACGGCCTTCTGGCTAACAGAACTTTGTCTCGCGATTTACTATCTAAAAATAGTGTGATGGTTCTTTCGCGATCGATTCGCTGACGAATTTTTGGAATCCTTTCACAAGAGAACGAAACTTGATGATCATTGCACCGTTCGTATAAGGAGAATTTACTCGAAAAACATCGAACAATGCATACCATCATTCTCAACTTATGAATTTAGCAAGCCTAAAAAATGATCGGTGCAAATGATCGGTGCAAATGATTCGCATAAAAAGTATGAATTTTGGTCATTCTACGGTTTTCTGATTATTTTACTGCTATACTGGCCCATTTTCAAGTAACCACGGTTCGTTTTACCCACGGAAATTCTTTTTTAAATTGAACAATTTACCAAACGAATTTTTTTTTTCGATCGAAAAACAATTTGGCGCTCTTCGTGCGGAAGCAATAAAATTAAATGTTTGCAGCTGTTGCAAGTGTGTGCGTACATCGTACATTGTACAATTCGTACAACCTTGGATTGGCTATTTATTTAGCATAAATATGATGACCTAATTTGATTTTCTTATTAACGATGCCATAAAATTTATGCGTAATATCCAATAGCTGAAGGGATAATGCAATTTGTTTTCCGTTGAAAGTAATAATTTTTGGATACCTACCCGAAAAAAGTGCAGCCATAAAGTGGTTATCGAAAATTGATGCGTTTAATTGACGTACATGCATTTTTGGCTCGGAACCAGAGAAAAAAAGATTGATTATCATGAATTACACTGTATTATATTTTATTATCACGAGATCGTTGATTGAAGTGTCTCCGTAATGATCGTAGTAAGTCAATAAAATTGATCGCAGCTATAAAATAACAGCTTATTATGTCGCCGCAAGATTCGCTCTTTTCACGAACGATATACAAAGACACGTACCGAATTGTGTTTGTAAGCGGGAACGATACAATGCTTTAAAGCAAATCGGTTGGACAGGCGGAGGAGCCTATATTCAAAGAAAAAAACATCGAATGCAAATTCTTTTTTTGGATGAATAATTATCTGCGATCAATCCATGATGCAGTGCACTGAGATTGCTGACTGTGGAAAATGATTACATTCAAAGCGTGACCATAAAAACACATGCACACATATGTGAATATGTGCAATTATCCGTGTAGGGAATTTCGAGTGAGCGCATGAAACGAGAAACGAAACGTTGACGAGTGAAAAAGCCAACGATCCCGTCGGTATTGCGCCACAAGGAAAAAGGTGTGAAATTGCATTGAATTATGGATGAAAAGCAGATTTTTCGCTCGTTTTTTTCTGCCTCTGCTTCGTTGCACGTAACCGTATTGAACGATGTGGATATTTGCATTTCATAGTTTTTGGATTGAGTACGGCCATTGATACAACGTGACAAATACAAATATAGAAAATAAGAGGGAACAAGCGCTTAGATCAAAAGATACCAATCGCTAGTAATTTATCACGGGAATCGTATGGAATACTGAACCACGAAGTGAAGGAGAATGTGTGGCAAAAAGCGAGTTTTGCGTGTGCGCGCTTAGAAACCCGAATTGACCAATTCAATGTGTGATTTGTTTGTTTGGGCTTTTATCTGTATCTATGTAGCTATGGCTGTAGCTGAAATAAAAGCGAAAAATTCTCGATTTAATTACGAACAAAAACGAAGCGAAATTCATTTATTTTAAGAGAAAAAACGAATCAAATCCTGACGCAAATCCATCAAAACGAATCTAATTTGAATTGGAATTTGCGATTCTAGTACTTTTTCCCATGGTCAGCAGCATCAGCACGTGAGAAATGGCAGAGAATAAATATTCATCAAAGTGACAGATGAAACGACACATTAAATTATGTTACTACAAAAACCGGCCACATCCATTGACTGTCTCTTTGCAAAAATACTACCAAATCGGTAGCGTTCTGCATACCAACAGAGTTTTTTTTTTCATTTTCTTTTCTGCTTTATTTGATCATTTTCTTTGGCTTGCCATGTATCGGCTCACGATTATCATCAATCTTGATCGATGCATGCACGACAACAGCGACAACAGTGAAATGATTAGACAGAATTATTCTCTTTGTCATTGTAATAATTTGAGTTTGACTGATTTCCATGTGACTTTGTTTCGAATGAAACTTTCATTGCACTGACAATATAATCTATTGGTCAACGGCACATTGTAAAGATGCACAATCCTCACCTACAATGCATCGCTCTCTGTGCGCGCACTAAAGACACTGGTCCGAGAGCCAGCGCACTGCTATCGAATCGATGCTGAGAAGCGTATTCCTTGTGTGTTGCATATGCACAAAAGCACAAAGAAAATGCAAAACAATTAATTCGTTTCGTCGAAAGTCGCAAAATACATTTGTTAGCATTGATAAATTTATACATCAGTTGGAAAATTGTGGAATGTTTACTTCATACTCTCCTTTAGGCTGATCACTAAATTAGGAGACATTTCGAAAATTTTCTATGCAAATCAGCGCCGATGCGACGACGCTTCTTTAAGGTTTTACTTCCAACAACTTCTTGAACAGCAACTGAAAAAAAATGGCAATGAAAAAAAGGTTCATTCGATCGCATGTAAATGTTTTGCCGTTTGAAATATACCCATAACGTTCTTACGTGTCTAGGCAAATCAATTCACATTATTTTCGTTCATTTGCTGAAGAACGAGGGGAAAAAAACCGAGTCCCGCCACACAAATGACTGTGATGGACGTCTCTATGCATGAAACCAAAGCCAACGCGTATGCACCAAAACAATTGCCAATTAAATGATACGGCACCGAAATGATACGGCATTTTCATTCTTTTCTCGCATTTCAACAAATGTTCACTTGTTTGTTGAGTCTCGATTCATCTCTCTCTTCCTTGCTCTTGCAGAGAGCAAATGTATCTTTCGCTCTATCATCCATTGCAGAGGCAAACGCAACGCTCGCTCGCTTTGAAACGTACAACAACTTGTTTCGGCATTTTGTGGTGACTTTGAATAACAATACGGTCGATGATTGTTACGAGAGAGAGAGAGACTATTAAAAGGATTCCACAATTTAAATAGTTGTCAATTCAGCGCAATTTTTATATTTATTTGTTGTTGATTTGTTGTCCGAGCCAAATAACATTGTTCAAATGCAAATTTTCGATTCAAAATTGAATGAAACGCGCGCCATTCGATTCGTTTCGTTCAATTAAAACCGGTATTGTTCCCATAGCTAGACTTTGTGGTGCGAGAGCGCGAGCCTGAGTTGCTGCGCAGCCGCATACGATATTTGCCTAATTTCAATTTGAAAGCAAATATTCCAATTACAATATTACTTTAAATATCAATTACAATTCCGGAGGATTCGGGGCACTGAACAAAAACAAACACACGACGACGACGACGAGACGGTCTTTTGTTGAGGCGTGAAGAAATCAGTTGTGTCATCCTTCATTTGCATTTTTTTTCCGAAATGGTAAATGGTGCATAGCGGTTCTGGTTGTGTTCAAAAACAAATCAAACGAGAAAAAAACGGCATCGAGTTTGTTCTTGAGACAAGCGAGCGTATTTTTCATTCGAAACCGATTAATTTATGTTGAAGATGTGGCAAGAAACATTTCCTGGTTGTGAGGATTACTGGAAATGCGCTCAGCATGTGTGTGTTTGTGTGTGTGTATATGAGAATTGTTTTATCTAGTTCAAATTGCCACTATTTCCAAATAACATCGTGAAATAACACGGCTCACAGTGACACTGAGAACGTGTCGGAGTGATGATTTACGATGTGTTCGCGCGAACGGAATTGAAAAAATACACATCTTTGAAATTGGTAGAAAAAGGCAGATAATTTTTTTTTCAACAGCAACAACATCAGCGACACTGAAAGAGATACACCCAGTTCGAAAAGGTGTGTATAGACGCAATTGAGCTGGAGTGCAATGATATGCAATTTACATGCACGTTTAATGTCGCATTTTGGGCTTCTGTTGTTGTTGTTGTTGTTGCCTGCCCGTTTCCCCATACAATGATGACAATGCGCGCGAGCGAGAAACCAGCGACAGCCTCACCGTACAGAGAAAAATAAATACATATTAAATTGTGCTTACCGTGCTGACGTTAAATTGCGAGGCCAAAATCACAGTATTTATGCCGTGGCCCAAACGGTAATATGTTATTATATAAATTATATGGTGGTGTACTATTCAGTGAGTCAATTGGGAGCATGTAGATGCGACAAAAGCAAAAACAAAGGGACACCAAAAAACCACTGAGAAATGAAAAAAAAACTCCAATAACATTGCATGCTACAGAAGGATACATTTCTTTTGATTGCATGGCACAGCCAGCGAAATTCATTCGAATCAGCACAAGCACACACACACACACATCAGACAACACGAAAAAAAGGCGAAAGAAACACGACCGTAAACAGTGCACAAGGGGGAAAATGCACAAAGTACGTTCGTTTCGCGAAAGGCTAATGATAAATTTGATAATTTAAAAATTACCTACTTTTTCTCGAAAATGGAAATGTGTGCACGGTTTGGGTCGGTTCTCAATCGATATATCGCTGTACAAATACGGCTAATTGAGAAATTGTATTTCATCGAACCAAATCGAAGGTGAAACGTACAATTTTCAATCCATTTAACAGTCTCATAAAAATCCGGGTGCTGAAGATTTATTTGCTCCGCGATTTTTGGCACACACACAGGGAGAGAGAGAGAGCATATCGATGCAAACAAATATAAGGTGAAATAGCAAATGGGAAAAAATGAGGAAGAAATATCATAAGACGAAGAGAGTGAGCAACGACGACGACGATGGCAGCAGCAGCGCCAAGACCAAAGCGAAAGCGATGAAAAATGACTTTGAACCGGTGACACAATACAAGTGACGGAGACGGTGTGTTACTGAGTTGCAAGTGCAAAGTGAATGCTGTGCGCGCTTATGGGCAGCATGATGTGTGATTGCAATATTGGTGTTTCAGCACACCCGAAGTGAGGTGAGATAGCGCGCGCAACACACACAGAGAGATAGAGAGAGCGCGACGAAGAAGCAGAAGCTCGAATAATGAACAAGCTGAGCACAAATTGTGCATTTAGTACGTTTGTTTTCTTATTTGATGATTCGAATATTTATCATTTATTTATTTGTTTGTTTGTTGTCCAGTTGTTTGTACACATTTTATTTGTGTGTCTGTATGTTTCCTTCTCCATCTTCGGTGGTTTATTTTTCTTGGTTGGTCATTCGTTCATTCTTTCGTTCGATGGCGAATGTGATCGCGCTGTGAGAAGAGAGGAACAACACATTATGATATCGTTATGGCAAACAAGTTCGAACATAAATTTTAAATTTACGACACAAGCACAATGTCGACCGCGAGACCAATATCCAAATATATGGACACGTACACAGAGCACAGCGGTTACACCGACCGAGCATCATGTCGTTTCGTCCATTCAAGACAAAACACTTTGTCGTTGGTTTTTTTTTCTTTTCTACATTGATCGCTCGCACCTCTGTCCCCGTCGCAAACACCAAAAAAAAAAAACACACACACACACGCCCGGGAAATGCATGCGCGCGCTAAAGGTGTAGGAATTCATGTTGTGCTCATCAACGACGGGTAATTTATTATTTTCTTAGATGTGAACTTGTTTTCGTTATTTGCTCTCACTCAATTCTTTATCACATTTCGTATAAATCAATGCGATGATGAAGCATTGAGACAACGACGACAACGGCGAAAAAAAAGCGCACGTCCGCTCCGAGCTGGCTGAATGTGTTGATTGGAAGCTTGACTTTGATGTGTAGTAATTAGTCGCATATTATGCTCGCGAGTAGGCAACAGACACTGGTTATTGCTGCTGCTGGTGCTTCTGTTGCTACTTGGGCTGCCGTCCAACCTGGAACACCGAAACGAAAGAGAATGTGCAATAAATTATTCACATAAATACTTATGTGATTTTGATAGTAATTTTTGCAATGAAAACTTTTTTCACTCGATTATCGATCGAAAAGAAAATCGAGGATGGCAGGCGCGTCAAGATGATGATGAAAATTTAAGTATATGCACTTCAATTAAAAATGATCATCATTCAAAGCAACAATAAAAACGAAGCGTTTACATACTGTGGTTGACGACCAAACTGAAGAAAAAAAGGAGTCCTCCGAACATTCCACCGAAAAATTGTCGCGCTACCGTGTCCAACCGATCGACACAGAAAAAAATAACATTTAATTATCATAAACACGATTATTCTTTTCTGGGCGCTCTTTCCCATCAAAAAATTATGAGGTTTTGATCTTTTAATTTATTATTTTTATACGTGAAGCCGACATACTGTCAGTTTCTGTATGCACTTCACTCTCTCTCTCTCGCTCTTGTTCACCTGAAAAATTGTTTGTCGCTTCGGTTCATCGGAAAAAATTTCCTGTCGTGGCCAATACCAAGTCGCTGTTTGCAAAATATGACATAAACACAAGTTTTTATTACTCAAACGAAACGACACATTTTTTTTTTAAGAAATCAACGAAGTCCGAAACAAAAACGTCATTCCTTGCATAATCACAACTCGCGAGTAACGGCTATTTTATTGCCTGATCGATCAACCAAATACGAATGTTATTATTAAAAAAAATTTCAATTAATTACATACAATTTGTTTAATTTTCAGTTTTTGGTTTCAGAATTTGTGTTGTTGTTTCTTCTCTGTTGTGAATTTTAAATGTGTGCGACAATTGCAGTCGCATTGAATCAATGGAAAAAATGATGTAAACAGGATATTTTCCAATTAAAACACGCTGAATCGATTTGTTTATTTTGAGGTTGTTGTTGTTGTTTCTTCGTTTAGAGGAGGATGCGCAACAGTAGTGAGGATGCTTTTGTGTTTTATTTAATGACAACTTTATTCATGAGGTTCGCGTTAAAAAAAATGCAAACCATGAACAAGAAAAAATCTCTTCCATATGAAGATGTCGACGAGAATTTCAAATTGAATGAAAAAAAAAATGGTAAAAACGCTTTGAATAATGGAGTAATAAAGATAATAATCGTCGCATTGCCTAGAATATCGGAAGAGTGTGGCTCATTTTTTATATTTCGTCAAGGCTGTCTCGTAAAATTTACGATCTGCATTTATCTGATGTGAAACACTATCTGCGCTGCCAAAAATGGGCTCGCTCACAAATTACATGTAAATTTAATTTTGTAAAATATAAAAATCGAAATGGATCATTATCACATCAGTGCAAGTTAAGCCATTAGAATATGATCAATAAAATTGACTGATAGCCGCCAGACGGTGATTTGTTTTGCAAATGACCATAAAACAAATTGGAGCACCGATTTTCGAAAGTGAAGTTGTTTCGAATTCAATTCTCGGTCCAATTTGCAATGGTGAATTTTTTTTTTTTGAGTTTTATGTAAATGCTTTTTTGACATGTGTTGAATGTGTGCTTAAATTATGGTAATGTGCTTGCTGATTTCCTTGAATATTCAATGGCTTTTTTGTCGTTTTAGATGCGTAAGACGTCATTTGGTTAGAAATTACGTCGATCACTTTATCTATGTGTCATCTACGGGCTCTGTCATCATTAAGAACAACTCTCAATTTCAACGGCATTCTTGACACAAAATCATCGAACGATGAATAAATTGAAAAAAAAAAAAATAAATAAAAAGTCATAAAACAAATGGAACGACCATAAAACGAAGTGGTGATAAAACTCAAATCCATGCTCAATGTTCAATAAAGAAAATCAATATCACGGATATCGAAATTATTTATCGTCAAAATCCTGTAAATTAATTTTTATAATACTTTATGGGAAGGTGACCTAAAAAAGAGAAATCGAATTGTGCATCAAATAGATCACAATTTTTTGGTTGAGTTACCTAAAATGTAAGCGTTTAGCGGTTTTGGATGACTTACGTGTGATGGGCATGGGAGAAAAGTAGAGAGAGTGAGAGCAAAAGCAAGAGCAACAGCAAACGAGTGACAGAGAGCAAGAGGCAGAGCGATGGAGAACGAAAAAAAGATAAACAGAGAGTGAGTAAGTGAATGCGAGTGTGGTGGGCATCAAAGCGAGATAGATTTGGTCATTTTTTCGTTGGTTTTTTTTTCTTCTTTATTTAATCGAATCTGTGACAATGTTTCAGCGTAAGCGGGGTAACCTGAAACGAGAATACTACAAAACTGCAAAAGCGCATTAAATTGGATATTTGCATAAAACTACTAAAATAAATACCGTATTAGATCGAAAATGGCCAATCGAAAAACGAAGCAAGGAAACGCGACTAAACCGAGTCTGGGTTTGAGTTTTTTTTTTGGCAAATCGCAAAATTATTATGCAATCTGAACAAAATAGTTGTCTCTTCACCTTAATTGACCCAAGCAATGTTGTTGCTTTTTTATGGCGTTTGCATTAAATTTCAAAAATGTAAAATAGAGGAAGAGATCCACCTTCGCTATCTGATCAAATGAATTTAATATGCACTTTGTGACTCGAGCCGAATTATTTTTGTAACAGCATTTATTTGTTGGCTTGTGAAACTTCATTTTGTGTTCCATTGTCCCGTTTCGATTTTTGTTTCCTAAACCGGTTCACCAATCGTAATAAATCCCATCGAAATCAAAACACTCTCAAAGCAATAACAAAGTTAAGCTCTTCACTGTTTTCGCAAACTGAAGCGATCGAATGACAGAAATAAAAATTGGTTGCAAAAAGAGCTGAAACTCTCACGAAATAAATCTGCATTGTCCGGAGAAACGATTTGCCCATTGAACAAATCACAAATTTATGCTATGATGTTGAGAGATTTGCATAATTTTGATATTTCATTTCATGTTATTTGTTACTTGGCCAAGAATTTGTTCTTTCTTTTTCGTTCTTTTCGAAGTGCGGTGTTTGAATTGACGAATGAATTTTAAAATTATTGAAATTTATGCGATTAACTGTACGATTTCCGAAGCAGAGTCACTCTCGTTCACTGTTCGTTCTGCCAGAGTGTACACAAATGGAGGGAGAGAGGAACAAAACGACCAACAAGGTAGTGATGATCGTTTCAAGTCCAAGGCTGTCTGCACATATGTTCAGCTCTTCAATTTGGTTTTATGTCCCGTATTTTCAAGTTCTCGACTCCACACACACACACACACACACACACACACAAGGTTACCAATGCAATAAATCTTCTAATTATCGTCCAACGAACAACCAATAAAACACAAGATTTTGCTAATAGAATCAGATTATTTTTAAAAACGTCGTGCATTTTTTTGCGCTCACTCACTCACTTGCTCGTTCATTCGTGCATTTGTTTGGTTTGCTCTCGAAATTTGCGGTAAACAGAATTTTGGCCAGAAGGAAATAAGTGTGTGACCAATTTATTTCGAGAATACGTATTTTATTGCATCAGCCATCGTCGAATCGGTGTGCGCTCATTTGTGTGAAATAATCACAGCTCAGTCAAACAATATCTATCATACTTAATAGATTTGCTTTAGACGATGTCCCTTCAAATGAAGTCATTCAAATGTTTGTGCATGACCAATTTCATAGAGCAGACCAAACACAATTCTAATCTCTTTGTTTGGGTGCGCATGAGATTCACACACAAATCCGATCACACGAAATTGAAAATTCCGCTCATTTCGTCTGAGACGTGCTCAAGGAATTTCGTTTTTCATCAAGGAATAAACTGTACGCTTCATTCCAGTAGAATTTTTCGATTCGCTAAATGGGCTTTATTCGTATCGTCTGTGAATCATGATATAAGCCAACTCAATTAGCTAATTCAACATATATATTTTTTTTTTCAATTTTAATTCATATATGATATAAAAATGAATCATTTTTTCTGTGGATTAATTTTCCAATAAACCAATTTTCCTTACAATTTCAAACAGGCTCGAAGTTTGTATACGTATAGTGTTCGCTTGAATCAAAAGTTTTTATTTTCAAGAAAAAACTGTTTTTTTCTACAAATGTCCGCCGAATATTGTTCCATTCATTTTTGTTTATTTGTTCGAAAATGCATTCGGTCATTTCAATAAAAGCTGTCAAGACGGATTTCAAAAAGCATTAAAATCCAATTTAATATTGATGATCTTCTATGCATGGATTGAGAAAAAATTTCGCTTTCAATATTCATGATGAATTTAGCTTGAAAAATGTATTTTTAATTAGTGGGAATCGCTTGTGGGTTCAAGTTTAGACAGGTAAACTATCAAAACATTGTCTGTGGTCAGTCACAAAACCTGAACGAAATCGTATCACGAAACAAGGATTGGTCCAACGCCAAATCGTTATAATTTATGTGTATTGATGTGAAAATCGATTACGAGATACTTATTTATTATTTTTCATTTTTGCATGGTTATGTAAACGATGCGAGTTTGATTTGATAATTTGGCAATATATTGATTTGATAATTTGGTAGTTATTGAAACGAAAAAGATTAGAAAAGAAGAAATTAAGAAAAAAAGATCTTCAAAAAATGAAATTCATGACCCAGAAAAGCTAGAATAATCACCAAAAAAATGATAAAAACCAGTCTAATTCATCACAAAATAATCAAAGCAACGTTTCTGATACATTCAACGAATTTGAAGAAGTCAATTATCCGCGCTATGGAATGGAACGTTCTTCGCGCAACTTTGACGCATAACCAACTTCACGCTGGTTAAACTGTCACCATAAAAACAATTTCAAAACAACCGACTAAATATTTGCACAACGATTGAATTTTAACGATAAAACTTGCCATTTCTGATTGTAAACATGTTTGTACCTTGACCAATTTCGCAAAAAGTAAGTTTTATTGAAATTCCTCCTAAATTCAATCATTGATTCGAGTGATTTTTGTAGGAATCTAATGTGATTGTCCATTCAGAACAATGTTGGCGACAATTTGTGGTTGGATTGAGACAATAGTGTCGGTGTTTGTGAAAATCTTAGCGGCTGGCTACGTTTTGGGTCGATTAATAGCACACATTTTGTCGTTCATCAGCGATGTCGTCGTTGAATTGGTCAAAATTGTCGCTGCATTTGCCGTCACATTCTACGAAGATGCGAAGATTTTTGTGCATGATATGGATTATCAGTATGGACACATCCTCAAAATGCTCAACACCGGTATAAACAACTCGGTTGACGATGCTTCTCGAGTGGCACTGACAATGTCTTCATCGATTACATGGTTCAGCGAACAAACGAAATCGGAAACGCAAAGAATGTTCATGGGATTTCTCAACCTTTTCTCATCCAGTGCCATGGGTATACGCAATTGGATTGTATTGGTTGGGAACAGCGTTTGGATGCTTCTGATGTGCATACCGAATTTGACGATTTTGATTGTGCAAAATGTGATCAAATTCACGTTGTTCATTTGGAAGAGTATTGTGGACACAATTAAACTATCGACCAATGTGGCTTCGGACTCGATCAGCATAACCGTAACATTTTTCACATCGGTTCCTTTGCAATCAGTGTGCGGGTTAATTACAATTCATTTCATTATTCGATATCGACAACACGTACTTGAGGGACTGAAATTTGTATATCGAGCCATTGTCAAGGCTGTCCAGTACTTTGTTCGCAATATCATCACAGGGATGCTAGCTGTGGCCGAATTTTTAACAGTTCTGATTAGCCCGCTACGGAGTTTCGTACCGAATGTATGGCGATTGAGCTCGATACAAGATGACTACGCCAACCCTTCAACCAGTCCGACCAAAGTTGATGCTTTTAATTTCTGTGTGATTTGTCAAGATAAAGTGAAGTCTATCGTCCTATTACCGTGCCGTCACTTGTGTTTGTGTCAGGAATGCTTTAGACAACTTCGTCGCTACCGGAGAGAATGTCCCATGTGCAGAGAACCATACGAACATTCAATCCAAGTTTATGCTTAATATATCAAAGTGACGTCTGTCCAAGGCTATTCTAAATTTTTTCAAGTAGACATATTTCGTGTTCAAAAACAATTGATAATTTCTATGAAAAAATAATTAAATCAAATATTTTTTTTAATAAGCATGTAAATCGCCTTTAAGCACCACAAATGAGACTGCAAAATGAAATGATTTAGGGAAAAACACAATTTTTCAAATAAGAATCAATAATCAGAAAGAACTCAGACACGAAAACAAAGACTTTGAAGAATCTTGTATAATTCCTTAGCATTGCGATAAAAACTAGACATACATTTAATGGAAAAAACGAATTGTATTGAATAAAAGGAGGCTTTTTCTATAGGAAAGATATATTTTTATTAAATGTCAAACAAAATAACAATAAACTAGTACGAATTTGTGCATTTTTATTTCCTTTTTCCCTTTTTTCTTGTTTAAACATCCCAAATCTTCTGAAAATATTTTTCTTTTCTAATTTTTAATTTTTTTTCTTCGAAAACTCTTATATTTAGATTAAATTTTCAACGTCATTTCTTGCCATAAATTAATATTTTTTTCGATATTTCTAAAACATTCATTCAAGGCTTGAGTCTCAAGCAACACACAAGCAAAACAAAAACATATACTTTAATGTCAACCACAACAAGCAAAAGAACACACACATATCATGCGAATGCGGTTCAACAAACAAAACAAAACTGTAATATTATTACTCTTTTCTAGACTTTAAATGATCGAATGCTAAATAATAAAAATTAACGAACATAACCGTAAAAAAAATTGCAAACAAATAATATGTGAACTTTAGACACTAATCACAGCTGAAATTTCGTTGATTCGATAAAAACGTATCGAAATTTTGGCTATAATCTAATTGTTATTCTTCCTTCAGCCGATGTGTAGGCCCATCAATCGTGCCATTAATACCATTTGTCGTGCTGATGTGATGTCGTTCTTCGTTCTTTGAATCGTTTTTCCTTGAATGTTCCATCGTTGAATCATCCTTGCTCGAACCTCGCTTCTTTGACTTTGGTCGTTCGTCATCAATGAGCTCCGGTTTGCAGAGTAGTACCGCGGCCACCTTTCGGTAGATGAAGCGCACGCAAACCAGCAACATTTTCAGTATATTCCCCAAAAAACGAAAATACAATGACCCAAATTGATACGATTGGTAGAATAATCGGAATATTTTCTGTGTAATATGGAAATATACGAGTACGGCTAATATCGAGACCATTATGATTGCATGAGCATACTCTAAATTCGTATCCGAATCGATGATTTTCATCGAAGCGACGCTGATTCCGTTTAATACTTTCGTGAATACGTATGTGGTTCCGTTGATCACTTGAATGATGCATGGTGAAATGTATGTGAAAAAGATGCGCAATATCAATGAGAACAGTTGGCTTGTGTATTTGGTGAGAACGGGTAGAATATAGCCAATAACTGGAATTAGGTAATCGAATGAAAAAATGTAGACTGATTTAAGTATCCAGCAAATGAAGCACATCAAATGCAGCAAAAAGTCGATGAAATGCATTTTTCGTTGCGGTTACTATTGCTGCCGTCGTCTTCGTCGTCGTTGTCAATGCTTATTGTTTATGGTTCAAATTTAATTAGTTGAATTTCGTCATTGAATCGATCCATCCGAACATCTGCCTATTTTAAATGTGTAAAATCGAAATTTATATAAAAAAAAAATCGTCGATAATCCTTAAATGGAAAATGGATTTTTTTTGGTTGGATTATGGTTTCACTTTCTTATTGAACCCTTCTGTTTCATCAATCAGAATTCCAATAACTGACCTTTCTTCTGACGATTACGTTGACTCGATCGGTACATCTACGGGATTTCATTCCATAATTCTTTTCGTGTCCAGATGCTCAGAAACGCTGTATGTCAATCGGTTTATCAATCGTGACCTTTCAGGGAAATGTTTTGCATGTGCCAGTTTTAGTTTTAGTTTTTACTTTCGGAATTCTTTGACATTGCGGGAATTTTGACGTTTCTCAATGCGAGCAGGAAATATATACGCGTTGGACGAGTGTAAACAAACAGAATTGCGGTGTGAGTGTATGCGTTGCGCGCTCTTCCTAAACAGCATTGAGTGAGTACGTGTTGCGCAGGGACCGATGCGGCAGGGCTGTCCAATTATCTGCATGCTTTTCAAAGTAAGTTCTCGAATGTGTTAAAGAAAGAAATTGTAAAATAAACGGACAAAATGGGAAAATGTTGTTGCTTTCATCTTTATTTGGGGCTTTTGATGTTGTTTCATGTTCTCACAATTGCATGTCATGTAATCGTTTAATATTCTATTGTTTCTCTAAACTTCTGTACTGACTAAGTCAGGTTGGCGCAGGTCATTTCCACTTCTCTAACATTGAATTTAAAAATAGGTTTTTCTTTTTTCTCTACTATAATTTAAGTGATTGATCATTGTGCCGGTGCCTCGATTAATTTCAAAATTAACAATTTTTCTTTTAAAATTAATACGTAATAATTGCTTCAAAATGATTCGTTAAAAATCCCCTACATGAGAAGATTATAAATGTTTGTATGCATGTTTTTATTTTCTTCTTCTTCTTCTTTTTTTTCAAATGTGAATAGTTTCGTATTCGACTAACGAGTTGATTTTGCATTTGCTGCTGTTGCCTAAAAAAATCACTAGCTTTGATAAAAGTTATTCATCATTTAAATCTATTAAAGTAAACATATATGTGACTGAGAATTTGAGCGTATCATTGCATTTTAATCTTCATCATCGTCGTCCAGCAACGCGAATGCGTTGCGCTTCGGCTTGATTATGGCATCGTCGTCATCGTCTTGCGAGTTCTCTTCATTGTCTGACTCCTCATCTTTGGTGTCTGTTTTTGTAAAAGAAAAATAATGGGAAATTGATTAGAATCTTCTTTTGTGTTTTGTGATGAAAATCACCACATGTGGTCGGATAGTTGCAATTAGATGGAAATTGGAAAACCATCGGTGGCAATTCGAATAACCACGACAAGTGTCAGACTTTTCTTTGCCAAACAAAACATTCAACTGGTGAATATTTTGTATCCTTTTTCATGTCTTACCATCTTCATTTTCCGAGTCTGAGTCAAAATTTTCGTCGACTTCAACCAGATCTTCGGATATTCCAAGCGCTTTGATAGCCTCCACATCACTAATACCTTCATGCGTTTGCCATGCATCCTCTTTTGCAACGAATCCGGGTGGAAGAAGCGTCATCACGATTTGGCCACTGAGTGTCATTCGTAAAATGTGATTGGCCGCTCGGTTGGTGTCTGCAATAAATGATAATTTCAATGTTTTCGATTGGGAAAAGGATTCAATTTATGAGAATAAATATTTTGGTTGATCCAATGTATTGGTTAGAAGAAAAAAAATATGTATGAGTAAGAAAAAGATTTTTTTAATAATCTGCACCTGGTCGAGCTGCTTTGGCTGTGAGAAATCCACGTGTCAACGCCCATGCATCGCAAATTTCCATAGCCGACCACAATCCTTCGACTTTGATGTTCAGCGTTTTTATCAAATCGATGCGTTCGGCCAAATATTGAACAGATGCGAATGGTTCGCGTAGCTGTGCAATAGGATAGCTACCGATCAACACTTGCAATTTACGTGGCACAGACGATGGAAACACTAATCCGGGACAGTCACACAATCGTACATTATTTGTTAAAAATATGGTTTGGAAATGTTTTGTATGGCCTGGAAACGGTTGAGGAAAAGAAAATTGATTAATTGATTCAACGAATTGAGAAAATAAAGTTTAAAATCAAGAAGTCAATGTTGCCAAACCTGGTGTTTTGCTAACGCTCACAACCTTTTTGCCCATAAGAGCATTCATAAGAGATGATTTGCCAACATTTGGAAAACCCACACAGCCAACTGTCAATATACCATTTTGAAAGCGAACACGATCTTTCATATCAAAGTCGGTGTCGTCAACTTGACGAGCCTGCTGTTGGTCGAAACTCGTTGATGGCAACCCTTCATTTATTTGCATACCCTTTATTTCGTCGATAATTTTATTCTCCCAACTTGTGATATCAATTTCACCTTTGACAATCGCTTTGCAAGCCTGTTGAATTTGGTATGCACCCTCTTTGGCCATACGCATTTTACCGCGGCGACGAAGAATCTTCAAACCACCGGCTGCTCCATCGCGTTCCGGTACCGATCGTAAATTATACGATGGAAACGATGTGAACAGAATGACTCGAATATCCTTGTACGTCTCTTCGAAATAGTGTTTCCAGGCGAGCGCAATGTGTGATGGCACCAAATCGATTTTATTCAACACCAAAATCATGTGCTTGTTCAACGTTTGCGTGACGTACTCGAACAGCGAAGGCGGAAAAAGCAAACTCTATAGTAATGACGAAATAAAAAAAAAATTGATAGTTTGATGTCGATTGAATTTCAGGAGCCAATGGCTTTCGAACCAAACAAAAATTCGAATTATGTCTTACGGGATATCGTGCGTCGACAATCACAAGTATAATATCGGATATTTCGAGCACTCGCCACAGTTGTCGCCATGTTTCCAGGTTTAGTTCACAGTAGCTCAACGATTTTCCTTGTTCGGCATGACTTTTCTCTAGTTTCATAACATATTCCTATAGAAAGTGGCCAAAAAAATCGACGCAACCGACGAAAAATAGAAAAAGAAAAAAAAAACAACACTCGAATCAATTGAGTTATTCAACCCACGCACGACGCATCACCACACAGGTGACACACAAAACAACATAGTTGTTGCTGTGGCTGGCCTCTATCACCAAATACTCAACTGTAAAATATCGATTTTCGTTTCTATCTACCGCCTCCTTTGACATATCATAAGACCATTTGGGCCGAATGGGAAAATCGTATCCGTGAAAGTATTCATCGCCGGTTTCGAGATCGCTGCGCAATATGAATTGGATGGGCTTTCGAGCCGCATCCTTTTGTGCTTTCATCTCTTTGACCGTCTCACGATGAAAGGATAACGCATATCGATTTGCGTTGCGACGACTAACCGATGGTTGAAAATTGATTTTCTGTACACCAGATGATTCACCCGCCTGATCTGACTCGTCTGTTGTGCTGTCGTTTGCTTCATTTGACAAGAGGCTATCTGTGAAGTGAGAAACAGAGTGAGAGATAGTAAATAGAGAACAAAACCATGCATATTGACATTTTCGATCGAATTTATTTTCAGGTTGACGTTGATGTGACAATTTGTTGCTTCATTGATTGGTTGTCGACACGGTGGCTTTGTATTTGAACAATATGGATATCGAGAGTACGCAACAGAAGCGTATATCACTCGAAAAACGATAATAAAACGGAGAAAACAATGAAGAGACATGCAATTGAAATCGTGATTGTTGTCGACGACGACGACGACGACGACGACGACGGCGACGGAAGCAACGATGATGACACATTGAAAAGCAATAAAGTAACGATAATTTATGAGTTTGATAAGCAACAGAAGGGCACATTGTTTGTCATCATCAGCATCATCATGATTCACGATTTATCCTTGTAAACAAAAAAAAGCACATGACTGCATAAAAACAACAACCCCACACCACCAATTTCAAAGTGCGACTAACACTTTTTTTTTTGTGTCTCACCCGAAATCACATGCAATGATTGCAATGCAATTTTCGCGCGAAGTTCTATTTTTATCGATGATTGTTAAATATTTCGAATCGTATGTATTTCCTTGTTTCGATTCCGAGAATGAATAATCTTAACGAATCCTTGTTGTGAATTCGGAAGCGATGTGTGTCTAGAAGTCAAAGCTTAGAATTTCAAAACTCATTTCGCAATTTCAAATTGAGTGTGGTAGATTTGTTGACACGGCTGTGATATATGGGTCGAGTAGTAATGAACGAATTGAGTTTTATGAAGCAAGAGGCAGCTAGGTAGGTAGCAAGAGAGAGAGAAAGATTTATGATGACAAAACCACAATTTCCAATTAGAGTCCGGAAAATGAGTTCGAATCACGGGTAAAATTGAAATATATTTGACGACACCGACACACTCGTGTACGTGAAAATGAAAATTGGCAAGTAACGGAATGATGCCAATTGCTTGATATTAAATCGTGAGCGGTGCTGAACAACAGAGAGGCATGTTATGTGTATGGCATATATGTGCACGGTGTGAATGCGATTGAGGGCGAGTTGTAGACCGATGCATGTGATACACACGTTTAACCAAAAACATGTTTCAACCGAAATGTTCATTACCGAAAATAGGTGTGCCTCTATCTACCGCGTGCTCACCCGCCCTCCCGTCAAAATCCAATTGTCCGCGTGCGCTCACTCACTCTCTCGCTCGGTCGCTTGCTCGTTATGTGCACACGAGGTGCACGCTCATGATGGAATCAATGTGAATAAGTTTATGACGGTTCAACAGCAGCTACCTATACCGAAAAAGTGAGCGCGCGCGAGCCAATATATCTATCAAATGAGCAGCGCGTGTATCAACAAGAGAGAAGCAAGCAAGTAAGCAAGCGAAAAAAAATCTCATGCGGAAAATTTGTCCGCATTTTATTCCCTTTTTTGCACTTGCACACCTCTCTCTCTCTCTCTTTTTCTCTCTCTCGTGTGGATGAAAGTTTCTCATCATCATTACCATCATTATGAACAAACATGGTTTTTGTTAACTTTTTTTCATCCTGTATATTGCCAGTATTGCATCAGTTTAGATTGTCCTATATAAATCTATGTGCGCTATGTTTTTATATACAATAGGCGACCCAATAAATAAACCAATGTTTGTTGAACTGATTTCAGGCGTTCATTCGTCCGAATTGCACATCTTCCCGATGTGCAATGCACATTTTATCGCAGCAGCAACAGTGGCAGCGAAGAGAGCAAGAGGAGTGCAATTGGCATGGATGCATTTGTATTTGTATGTCACGCACATACACACATCACTCCAACACACTTCGGGATAGCAAAAGTGATGTGAAGACAAATGGTAATGATTGGAAGACCAACATATATTCGGCGGAGTTCACTCGGGAATTTTAGCCGCGCAAAAACATTGCAAAACACTAACGCGGGCAAAAACAACAACAATAACCACCAGTTCAGCAGCAGCAGCATCATCATCTGAATTTGGAAATGAAAATTGTACTCACTTTTGCTTTGTCGCTTGGACAGCAGCAGTAATTTCTTTTGTTTTCCGCTGAACGGCACTTTTCTTCGATTTTGTGGCATTTTTCTTTCCCTTTTATTTTTCTCTATATCTCTATCTGGCACAACTGTTACCTATCACACACACACTACGTTTATCGTTAAATCTTAAATAATTTTCTTGTTCTTAGTTTAATCTCTTGTTGTATTTCGTTTGTTACGTATACCTTAATTACGGGATTGCTTTAGTTTTGTTTTTTTTCCTTATTTAATAAATCTGTTTCACTAAATAAATAGAAAAAGAATGTAGTTAAAAACCGATTCACTGCGTATTTGTTGTGTATCTTTTTTGTGATTCGATGGGCGAAAAATTCACATCCTTTTTTTACGCCGAGGTACTTGTTGGTGATGTACTGCGTTTCATTGACGCTTCGCGATTGAATGCGAAATCACACATCGAGAGGAGAGAATGTGTGAGAGAGTGTGAGAAATTCGTTTCGATTTGACAGTAGGATAGACGTTCGTTTTGCACCAACCTTTCGGACACACACACACGCACTGACACACACAGTTTGCGAAACGCGAAACAACCAAGACGAAACAGCTGATTTTAGGTGGTGTCAAATGTTCGCTGTTGCGATTTGGAATGACCGAGAAACTGATTGCTGCTTGCTTGATGCCATGTGCGTCATCGAAATTCATATACTGTGTTCAGCATATTATGGTCGAGAGAAGGAGAGAGAGAGCAATCGAGTATATCTCGTGTATATGGATGGCGATTCGTATCTCGTTCGAATGATGTGTGTACTGAGACTGCGGTTGCCGCAATTTTCATTTCACTTCACTACGACAGAATATTTCTCTTTCTCTCTCTTACGCTCGGTCGCTGCCTGCCTGACTGTCAAATCGATTTCAACGAACTTACGGCGCTGACGCATGGACTGAGCGCTCATGTATGTGTGTTGACACTTCACAAACACATTGCCACGGTTGAAACGTCAAAACAAAATATAATAACATAGAAAATAATGTGCGTGATAATATTTTAAGCGTCGAGTTGTTCTTGGGAAACATTTTGCAACCATTTTAATTGCAATTGAGGATGATTCAGTAGCGTTTTTTTGCGGAAAATTGAATGAAATGTCATCGTTCACGGAAACATTTAACAACCGAGAGCCTCCATGTGTTACACGAGATGCTGCTTGGTCGCGAACACTACGTGATCTACAAGCCACGGCTATGTCGATTGACTACTCCGGTCAATGGGTGCTTTTGGCTGGAAGGTACGTATTAGTCCATTTGGTTCAATTACGTTTTTATTCAACTTTTGTTATAAATAGTTTAAACTTTGTTTAATTTCATTTTTAAGACGACATTTAGCGCTGCAAAAACTCGATCCCGACCAAACCAACGATGATAATTTTCTGCGCAAATTCCATCGCAATTCGAAACACGAAATTACTGCGGCCGAATGGGCAATTTGCGAAGAGTCACAAGAATATTGTGCCATTGCAACGAGCCAACTTATTGAAGTGATTACATGGCGATCGGGTCATCCAAATTTAATTCACTCTTTACGAGCACACACTAGAGTTATCACAGATATTGATTGGCATTCAAAGACGCCGTATTTGTTAGCCAGTTGCTCCATCGATACTTTTACGCATTTATGGTGATTACACGCATTTAGTTTCATTGATTGCAACATTGCTGACTTTTGAACATATTGAAATTCTTCTTATTTTCAAATATTTTACACATTTCAGGGATTTGAGAGATCCAAAGAAACCTACGATGTCATTGAGCGCAGTTTGCATGTGTAAATATTTCATTGTTTTTACTTCCAATTTCCCTTTTTGTTCAACATTTTAAGGGACTTTGATGTCAGTTATTTGGCACTCAATCACTTTAGTTATAATTGAAATTATTATGAATAATTTTATGCATTGCATTTCAAGCTGGAGCAACGCAAGTTGGATTCAATCGGGTGTCGGGAAATCTGCTGGCTACTGCTCATGACGGTTTGTAACACTATTGCCATTTTGTTTTCATTTTGAACTATTTTAATTTCTCTTCCCTTCCAAATCGGCACAGGTGACCTGAGAATTTGGGATTTACGCAAAGGATCATGTCCGATTCAATACATTACGGCACATTTGGCTAGGTAAAAAGTAAAATCCCGTTGAAATAACAAAAATCGTACAAATTGATTTACTCGAAATTGGCACAAATGAAATTTTTTTAAATATTTGATTGACACACATATTTTCCATTGGATTTTTTATTTTTTTCATTTCGTTTCAATTTTGACTCTGAACTTTTTCTGAACTCGTCTAATTAAGAATGATATTTCAATTAAATTAAGATTTGTTGAATTCGTATTCGTAGAATCCACGGAATAAACTGGAGCCATAAGCAGGAAACGCACCTTACGACGGCGAGCCAAGATGGAACGGTGAAATATTTTTGCATCAACAATCCACGGCGTGCAGAGAAAATCATCACAACCGGTTCGCCTGTATGGCGTGCTCGATACACTGTAATTAGCATTCATCCAATTTAAATTGATAATTCCATTAAATTGCTTGCGATTGAATTAAATATCGTGATAATTGTGATGACATGAAAATGTGATTAACCATTACTAATTTATTTTTTAAAAAAATTCCACTTTCAGCCGTTTGCTGATGGGCTAGTGACGGTTATCGTTCCGAATTTGGGTCGCGGAGAGAATAGTTTGTTACTTTGGAATAATGCACGGCAAAGTGCGCCAATTTGTTCGTTCACCGGCCATTCGGATGTGATTCTTGATTTTTCCTGGCGACCGAACCGTCACTATGATAACACCGATATGGTAAATAAGTATATTTAAACTGAAAGCTTCAAATGGCTCATTCCGAACTGTTTACATTCTAATATAATTTTTGTGGGTTTTCCCTTTTTCTAGGAACTAGTTACATGGTCTCGAGATCAAACGTTGCGCGTGTGGAATATTGATGAAAGCATACAGAAAATGTGCGAACCAGAAACGCCCGATGAAGAAGGTAAAGTATTCACAAATTTAAATTGAATGTATGAAAAAAGAACGAATAATGACTTGGTTCATACAAAATTGCAGAGTCAGTTTCAACGGACAATGTATTCGAGGGTATTCCAATCAAAGCTAAAACGGCAATGCCAAAGCAAAATAGTATACCAAACGGGAGTCAACATTTATCGATTCCAAAATTCCAAGCTGAAATGGCGAAACCGATGCCAAAATTTTCGTTGCAACATGAATTTTCGCTTTTAAATACAAATATTCCGCACATTGATGTTGAAGTATTGGATGCCGTTAAGCGGCATGCCATGATTCGTGTCTCGGTCAATGGTCATGTTATAATGCTGCAGATTGTTTTCCCCGAGAGTTATCCGCATGTTGATTGCCCACCGGATTTTATTTACTGCCAAGGCACATCGATCGATGACAATTTGGCCGAGTCGCTGAATGACGTTCTAAAGTTGAACGCACAAAATCGGCTGAGAAAGGGAAAAACGTGTTTGGAGCAATGCTTAAGAGCGTTGGTCACCACACTGAAGAAAGTAAGAGGAAGACAATTAACAAGATATTTTATAAGCTCGACACAGTCTTAGGTTTTTCTTTGTTTTTGTTCTTCACAGATAACAAGCACTGGTGATAAATCTTATCTGCGGCTGCAATCTCCTCGTCTCGAAGGCGCACTCAGCGGTGCATTGCATGATAATTGCGTACCATTTCCGAAAACGTGCGGCGCTCGATTCAGTCAAGTCGGCATTTTGGTGACCATTCAACCGCTCAATTCGAAGGGAATTAGTTTTCGGCATCAAAACACAACGCCACGGTAAGACAATAGACAGTCCAAGACAAGAATCACTTTTTGTGATTTGAAAACACTGAAAGTGCAATGAATTCGTTTCATTTCAGCGCACTGTCAGCTCTGAATAACGCTTATTTGGGCAATGTAATGGGAACAAATGTGGTGACACACCGAGATAGCAATCCGTCTATCTTTTTACACGAACGTGCACGGGTATGTATTGGTTTTATTTGAATGGTGAATGGAATATCCATGGGTTTGCGAAACACGCATTTCTGGTCATTGAAAGACTTTAATCAGTCCAATAAGTCATTAGTTTATTTTATGCTTGACAACCGTCTCAAATTCACTCGAAATTCAAAACGAAACCCACTCACTTTTTGCGATATTGAGAACTGAAGCCACACATATTTTCCATTGATTTTGTTTACGTTCGATTCAAAGCCAAGAAACGACAACGGTTTATCTCCATTCATCGATGACTGCTGTCTAAATAAATGATGTTATGATTTTGGTGATAACCAACCCATTGTTTTCAATCAAAATTGTTGATTTTCATGCGAACAAAATTTTGTTGTCAGCATTTAGAAATTAAATATTCTATGTAAATGAGTAAAAATGGCTAAAAAGAGATAAGGGCTACAATCCCTCTCTAAGAAATAAAAAGGGAGACAACCTTACAATCAATCGTTGTCGGGAACGATTGGGTACAGAATGTTCAAGCCAAACAATTTTCATACTAACATCATGGGCCGAGTAGCGTAATGGCTAACGCGCTGGACTTCGGATCCAGAGATTGTGGGTTCGAGTCCCATCTTGGTCGAATATTTTTTTTTTATTTCGTTATTGTTTATCATTTCTTTTTAAATGCGATATTCTTACTGAATAAGCAATTTTTTTTCGCCAAATATTTTAATATTTAGTCGGATCAGTAGTGTCATTAGTAGTATCCATTCTATGTATTTCTGGTATTTTCCTTCTCATTCTTATTCTACTTTCTCAGTGCAATAACGGTCATCATACAGATGAATGAAGTGTTTGAAACTTCAAGATGTCAATATATATACCATTTTGTTGATTTGTAGCATTTTCATTGAAACATCACATTTTTATCGCACTCTCAGCGATTTTTGAATATTAAATTTTGTATAAATGGATCATGTTGTTCCATATTAATGGGCAAAAATCAATTTCCGTATTGAAAAACTAAAAACAAAGCCGATAATTGTGGAAATATTCTAAAAAGAGGGCCTCTGAAAAAAGCAAAAAAAAAATAATCCTTTGCCTGGAAAAAAGCAATCCTACCCCAGGCGGGGATCGAACCCGCGACCTTTGGATTAGAAGTCCAACGCGCTTCCACTGCGCTACTGGGGCATATGGAAGTACGTTGTCTATATTCATTCATCAACGATACAGCGCTGAAATAGCTCATGTGTGTGTGGCATTCATTCCTCGGTGCTATTTCACATATTATCTCATCATTTCAACATTTTATACGGTGTTTAAAATTTTATAGTGAACACATTTTTTACTCAAAATAAATATTGTCTGCGTGTCTGTTGTCACAAGTGTTTCTGTATATGAATGAACAATAGCAAAAATTTCGGGCAGTTTATTGCACTCGGAAAAATTTTGGAATGAATGAAAATTTGTTCATCTTTTTGAGAGAAAAAAATCATGAGGATAAGGCAATGCGGTAGATAAAAGGCTATGCTATAGATAACATCGATAGCAATGAACTTCTAGACTAATAACAACGTGCTACTGTTGCCATAGCACAAGAAGAGCACAGTGACACCATCTATGGGACCATAGGCAAAATGAAATACAACGAAGATTTTTTTTCGTCTGTACTAACCCCACTCATATTTCATATCTCTTTGGTTTCTCTTTGTTTTGTAAACAATTGCCGGATTTATTCAACAAATGTTTTGATTATGCGTTTTTTTTTTCTTCTTCATAATGAAATTTTCAATTTTGTTTTTATTTTTCTCTAATTTTCTCTTTTTTTTTCTGTGAATAGAAATCAACTCGCATTCGAAATGCACCGGCCAAAATGGAAGCAGCCACCATTCATGTGTATGATGTAACCAAAGTGCTGGGTGTTAATAAGAAATTAGCGGAAAAATATATCATCGATTCAGATAATTTGACAGGTAAGATCATCGGCAATACATCTTGTGGCTATGCCTAAGGCAGTTAATTTACTCAATTTTCGAGATTTTTCTGAAACGAATCTGTTTTCCATTTTACAGAAATGTGCGAGCACAATCGAACGGTGGCAGAGAAGCATGGCAATCCAGATACGGTGCAATGTTGGAAATTGGCGCACTTGATAGCAACGTCCGTTGCAGCTTCCACTGATTCATTGGACGACGAGATTTTCTCACAGCAAATTCCATTCCCGAAAATACTGCTGGAGTCATTGTAAGGCTGTTTTTTTTCATAGTGTATTGAAAGATTCTTATAAGATTCGTTTCTTGTCTTGTAAGACTCAACTCACTCTGTCATTCTTGAATGAATAGATTGAGAAATCGTTTTTTTGTCCTCTCTCTATCTCTCTCTTCATTCTAGAATCAGTCATTTTGCGCATAAGTGTGACATTCAAACCGCCGCAATGTTGTGCTGTGCCTTTGGCCGGCACTGTCCATCAAATGCCGAAATCTCGCGAAGTTCCAGTTTGAGCGGAAAGTCGCTCAATGGCAGCGTAAGTTACAACATGGAAAATATGCTTTAAGTGAATTGCTTTAGCAGCAAAATCGTTTACATTTCACATTTTATGCACCAAAGATTTGATTTTGTAGTGTACTATTTACAAATTCTAAATTGATTTTGCGATAATTTTTTCCTTAACCATCGTAGCTTATTGATTTTATATTCACACCGTAGTTCATTCACCTCTGTACATAGAAGTTTACTCGGTAGATGAGTGTGTTTGTATTTTATCTCGCACATACACGAGGCACAGATTCACAGACTCATAACTTTTGGTGTTTGGTTTAGCAAAGCTGTTGCTCTTTGTCAATTGCAATTGTTAAAACTTTTTTTTATTGTGAACTTGATGCACATCACAATTCACTCACAAATAAACTCATAAAAAGTAATCAAAATATGACAGTGAGAAAAAAAGATTGGAATTTTCGAGCCGGTCAATTTTGATTATTTTTCCATATTGCACACGCACACATAATATTCGCATAATTCTTTTATCTTTTGTGGTGTTTTCTTTGGATTATATTTGTAGCATTTACTAAGTAATCAACGCATTCTTAAGGTAATTTATTATTTTCGCATTATTTTCAATCTGTTTATTTTGCACATTAAAATGTCACATGTTCTGTAGATGTTTGCTCTAGTTTAGCTGTACTATGAAATATTAATTGCCTTTCAATTAGTTCGAAGTGAATGCATTTTTGCGAATGGAACATCATTCAATTGTGTGGAAGTAAAACTTGAATGTATTCTTTATCAATTTCCAAACCAAACAGCCGAGTGCCAGTCCATATCATACAATTCAGCCGGTTGATTCGCAGTCGGGACAATCGTGGAATTTTTTGTCTCAATGGAAGCAATTCCGAAGCAATTCATGGTCGGACTCACTGGATGACTGTCGCATCGTTCCTGCATTGGATCTCAATCGGTTTGTTTCTGCCATGTATTTAAAAATAAAATCAAGAAAAAGCTAATGAATTTCAATTTCTTCATCAGATCTCTGTTGGGTGATTCGAATCGGCATTTGTATGACTGCTATAAGCGTGTGTATGCCGAAATGCTGTTCCGTTGGAATCTACTGGTGCCACGTGCTAAAGTGTTGAAATACCTGAGTGCAAATCCAGAGATTCACCGAGATGTAGAATATGTTACTGAGTGTACGAGCTGTGCACGTGTCACCAAGGCACCGCTGTGCAAAGAATGCCGAAAACCACTGCTCACGTGTGTTTTGTGTCGATTACCAGTCAGAGGATTGGCTAATGCTTGCTTAAATTGCGGTCATGGCGGCCACACATCCCATATGAAAGTTTGGTTTTCGGTAAGAATTTACATTGGAATCGGAATTTGTGCACAATTTCAAAGACAATATGTAGAAAGAAGCCTGGCGATCTTCGATCATGCTTAACTATTCAGCCCATTTATTGCGAATTATTGAATCAATTATTATTTATAATTCACAACGAAATTTCTTCTTTTTTCACATCAAACATGACTAATTGACATGAAATTGTTGTTTTTTATTTGCAGAAAAACGAATTTTGTGCCTCAGGCTGTGGCTGCCAGTGTTTGAACTACATTATCAAATAAGCACTACATATTTGCATACAAAAATTATAGCATTTTTCTATAGCTCAGACAAGTTTTTATCGAATTGGAGAATAAATAGAATATTTTCTATTGTAAAATGTAGTACTCTGGTTTTCTATCCATCTCAGTAATTAATGTTAATTTGGCATATCTCACGATTGTCTCGATTTCACAGAAAAAAGTCGTTTTTGTATTTGAAATGTAAAAATAATCGTTGAAAATTGACACAGCATACAAAAATGAGTCAAAAAAATATAAAAAAAGGTCAGATTTTATCCACTGTTGCGGTCAAATGGTGACTAGTAAAAAGCATCCTACCCCAGGCGGGGATCGAACCCGCGACCTTTGGATTAGAAGTCCAACGCGCTTCCACTGCGCTACTGGGGCATATGGATGTTCGGCGATACAGGCACGCTAGCCACTGCGCTAAGAAGACACACACATGATCGCTAATATCTTTTGTAAGTACACATCTAGCGCACGTCACATACGAATTTTCAGAACACATGTTGGAAGAGCAATAGGTTTGTATTGAGTCTGGAAGCTGTAGTAAAACCAACAACAACAACAACGATAAACGGGATATGTTGACTTTCTAATTAGTTTCATCGCACTGCCAAGCTGAATCACATCAAACAGATTGTGAATATTGGCCAATGTTATGCTAATCACGAATATGCATCATTAAGATATGAAAATCGCAAACTGTGAAACATGAAAGGAAATAAAACAAATGTGTTGTTCGATTGTAAAATCAACGAAATAAGGCATTTTTGAGTTAGTCAAAGCAATCAACAGAATATTCCGGTCAACATTTTTATCACAATCAAAAATGATGTTTGCTTACTCTTGTGTGCAAGCTGTTATCATTGTTATTGTTCACAAGCCTAAGACAAAACATAACTGAACAGAGAGCAAAACGTAATGCATGTGTAAAAAA
>NW_022595248.1:2200094-2318675 GCF_009176505.1 Sitodiplosis mosellana | reverse complement strand
AAAGTGTCTTTAGAAAGATTTGCTTTTCTTTTCTCTGAAATTACTGTGTAAAGTTGGATTGAAATGTCTTTCAAGTATCTAATTTGTTTGGATTTTGAAGCAACGTGCTGGTCATACGATTGGAAGGAAAACGCGGAAATAATTGGTAGGTAAATTTTACACCTTGTCCATTCCAAGATGGAAAATAATTTTCGAAAACAAAGTGACAAAACAACGAAAATTAATGGGAATTTTTCTCGATAAGAATTCGGTGCAATCCTTTTAAACGTGAACAGTGGCACAATCGAAGACCGTTTCCATCATTATGTGCGACCGATTCGTTATCCGCAACTCAGCGAATATTGCATTAATTTGACTGGCATTACGCAGTCCATGGTCGATTGCCAACCAACATTCTCAACCATTTATTCGTATTTCATTGACTGGCTACGAATGCTACAAAATACAAAGGGGTTGCAATTCACCTCATCGGCAAGAGCACGCATTTCTGATGGTCCAAACACGACATTCTGCTCGTGGTCAAATTGGGATTTAAGTTTCTACTTTCGCAACGACTGTGCACGCAATCACATCATTTGCCAGCCACTTTTCAAAGCGTGGATTGATGTTCGTCAACTGTTTAATGTGAGTTTGAGTTTCAGCAATGGCTTTCTATCGCTTGTATTCAATTTTTTTTTTTCAATGGCTCCACTGAATTTTATCATATGAAAATACACTGTCAACCGGTGTTTTCGTGAAACTAATCATTCTCCGTTTGTTTCCCAAAGCAAATATATATGGCATTCATCAATAGAAATTTGAGATTTTCGTATGCATTGGAAATCGCCAGCATTCGTACCGTTGGCAGCCCACACTCGGCAATAAGTGATGCAATCAATTTGGCAAAATTGGCGATGCATTTGATCAACAGAGGCGTTAGATTTAACGCAATTACTAATTATTACTAGAAATGGGAGAACATGATATGAAGAATAATTGAATCAAAATTATATTCTGTTATTTTGAATATCAATAAACTTCTTGGAAATAAAAAAAAGATTCTATTTTCATTTATATGCGAGCAATATGATGGATACCAATTTTCCAACTGAAGTTTTCATGTGAATTTTGTAAATAAATTTGTTTCTGTTTGTAGATTTTCATTCAGTTTTATTGTTCTTTCATCACTTTGTGCATTGACTTTGCTTGGTTTGAGTGTTGCATTATTTGGTAGCAGCATAGCGAACATTCAACTTAAAATGCAAAATTCATCATGAGAAAATGTTACGAATGTTTTTTTCTATTTCAGCGGCTGAATGGGTCATTTGGAAGCGTGTTCATCAAACTTCTTTCGACAAACAATTTTTAAATAAAATCAGATCCCGTTGGATAAAAATGATGTTATATGCATTTCAAACATTACAATAAAGTTGATGTGGATTATGAAATTACAGTTAGAACATTCAAGCTGTTGATAATACAAAAAAACGACTCTTACCTAATAAAAAATGTAGAATTTTTTTAGAACAAATGGAGAGAGGGAGAAAAGACAAATGATTTCATCTTTGTACACAAACGAAAGGAGAAAATTGAGTGTGAATCCAAACACGAAAACGGCAATATCTAGTAGACATTGCATATCAGCAGTTACTGCGTGTGTTCGTTTCTGCACCAAACGGATGAAAAACTCAGCGCTCTTTGCACATGTAAGTGTAGAAAATGTTCAAAAGGAAATAGAGAAGAGCGCTCGTAAGAAAACGACCATAGCACATACACACACACACGCACTTCATCACAGTGTATTTGCAGTGTAAGTAATGACAATACTTTTGGCTTATGAAATACGAACATTGATGGGCATACTTCACCGTTTCACTCAGTGAGTGAAGATCACTTTGTGATTTGAATTCAAACGAGTCATACGTTGAGCAAGTTGATACTTCGAACAAAATTATTCGTTGAAAAGGGTTAACAGTTTAAGTAAAAATTCTATACCATTGTTTCTTCATATCAAAATCTATACACTAAATAACGTGAATATTGATTTATTATCCTTTATAACGAATTAGTATTCTAAGAAAAAGAATCAAATTAGAATTTTTTTTGTACAGTGAAAAGAAGAAAAAGGTGTGTTTTCCAAACGAATCCTAATAATTTTAAAACTGAATATATATTGAAAAAAGAAATTAATTGTGATTTTGATCGACTTTTATCTATAGACACCAACATTCTGAACAATGGCATCAAAGTTCAAATACATCATTTGCTTGGATTTCGAAGCAACTTGTTGGGAAGAACGGGATTCAGAAAATGCTGAAATCATTGGTAACATCTATCGCTATTGAAATTGTCAATATTTTATTAGTTCCTTAGAATGTGATGTCGCAAACTGATTGTGTTGTTATTTTTCTTCGGTTCTTTCAAAAGAATTCGGTGCATTACTGTTGAATCTCCAAAGCGGTGAAATCGATTCGGAATTTCATGAATATGTGCAACCAACGTATCGTCCGATTCTCAGCGAATATTGTATAAGCTTAACGGGAATTACACAGGTGCTCATCGATGCTCAAGCGAAATATCCGGTCGTTTACAACAAGTTTGTGACATGGCTAGAGAAAATCTGTGATGTTTATCAGTTGAAGATGGCTATGCCAAATACTCGCACCACAAGTTATGGAATCAATACTGCATTTTGCTCTTGGACCAATTGGGATCTGGGTCATTATCTACGTATCGACTGCACTCGTCATGGAATTAATCCAAAACCATATTTGAAAACCTGGATCGATGCACGGAAGATTTTCGAAGTAAGTTTATTACATGATTCATTTGGCCCATCAACCGATTAGTTTTGATTTTTGTTGATAACTACAAAATGTTATATTTTTTTAAAGAGAAAGCATCCAGGACGATACACATTTCAAGAGGCATTGGACTTCATAAGCATCAAGCAAACGGGAAATGCTCATTCAGCCATCGACGATGCAAGGACCTTGGCCAAGATGGTTTTGAATTTGTACCGAAGCGGTGCGGAATTCCACAAAGTTACTGATTGGAAAAATTACTAGTGGGCTAAAAAGAAACAAAAAATGTTTAATGTGAACCTATACACCGCGATTGAAAAAGTATTGATTTTTAATGATTGAAAACGCTTTTCGAAACCTTAACATTTTTATGTCGCTTATTGAAATCGTTAGTAATTAATGATTTTATCACGTTTTGCCTTTTTTTTGCTTGGCAAACTGAACAATAAACACTGTGACGAAAATATCTGTCGCAATATTGTTATACGTTGCGAACCTAGCAATTTCAAATAAACCGCTAGGTGCTGATAAAATGTTAATAGCAAAGAAATAATATTTGAATGCAAGTGTATAGATTAAGTTCTTTTAATGACTGTTTCTTTTTTGTTATCATCGCGGTCATAAGTTTCATTTATTTAGAACAATGACAAAAAAAAAGTCTTGACAAAAATTAAAGAAAATCCCACGTTCAGAGCTGCGGGAATATTAAAAGTGTTTTGGAAATATATTTCAAAATTGTTCGCCTCATTGTACATTGTAATAATTCTTTTTTTAGACTTCTGGCCTATTTTGAATTGATTTGGTAAGTGTTTTGCAGTGTGATTAGCTTTGACTCAACATTGCAATGTAAGCGCGGCTCAAATATCGGCAACCAATAGTACTGGAAAACGCTATCGATATTCTTTTTACTTTATTACACAAACGCTCGAAGACAAAATAATCCATTTTGTTATTTAATAATGTTCCAAGAGTTATGCATTCATTCCAAGAATCATTCAGAGACGGGACGTCGAACCATGCAACAATCATTTGATTCAAATTAAAATTATTCTAAATTTTATAATAAACTTGATGGTTTATGAATCAAAGCGAATTTGCATAATAATTCCATTACTGATTGAAGAACGGTTGAAACATTCAAGCAACTCCTTACTAACAGAATGCCGTTTGACTGTCTTGGCAATGGAGAATTTTCAAAACAATTAGGAAATGAAGGAATAAACAATTGTGAAAAAATGTTCAACATCGAATACAAACAAACTGATTGTGTATAAACTATTTAGCAACAATGCTCTGATCGACAAATACACTGCTTTGAAATACATGCGATTTAATAAGTGTAAGTGATGACATCACTCGTATGATGCCGTTTGCTTTTTCGCTGTGTGAACCCCACTTCGCACTTTGAGCGATCACTTTGTGAGCTCAAGACTAGTCGAAGGCAAGCTAGTACGCTAAACGGACAGTATTGCTATTAATAACGTTAAGTGGGTTGGCTTTTTTTGTGGTACAGTTAATTTGTTGTTTATCTTTCAAATTTTCAACGAAAAAAACTTGAATAGGAACTTCAATCGGATACAAAAGTTACAGTTTTTGTTTCGAAAAAAAAAACTTTTGAATGGTGTTTCGAATATAAATTACAGAAAAAGGTGTGGTTTGGAATTTGTGCATCCGATCAATGGATATTTTATTTTGAATTCTCTGAACTCCTATCAATTGATACTGAGATCGGAAACAATGGCATATCAATTGAAATACATCGTTTGCTTGGATTTCGAAGCTACTTGTTGGGAAGAAAAGGATTTTGAAAATGCTGAAATAATTGGTAACACTTGTGGCTTTACATACTTGCATGAAACATGATTTTTTTTTTCAATAAAAACTTCCAAGAAACGTTAATCGAGCAAAATGACATTTTTGGTCAATTATTCCAAAACAGAATTTGGTGCAGTGCTATTAAATCTACGCAATGGTATGATCGAATCCGAATTTCATGACTATGTTCGACCGACAAACCGCCCAGTTCTCAGTGAATACTGTACAAATTTAACCGGAATAACGCAATCTCTCATTGATGTCCAAGCGATATTTCCCATCGTTTACCAGCGATTCTTAGTGTGGTTGGAACAAATTCGTATTTCGCATCAGTTACAATTTGCCACGCCGAATATTAGAAACGTACAGTATGGAGCCAACACCGCCTTTTGTTGTTGGACTAATTGGGATTTAAGCACTTACCTACGTAAAGACTGCACACGCCATGGAATTCAACCAAAGCCACAATTAAAAGCCTGGATCGATGCACGCAAAATTTTTGGAGTAAGTTTCCAATGAACAAAATATGAAATGAGACATTTTGTTAGGAAAGAATTTCTGTATTTTTAAGAAAGTACACCCTGGAATGTTTAGCTTTCAAGAAGCATTGGATGTCATAAATATCAAGCAAGTTGGAAACGCTCACTCAGCCATCGATGATGCAAGGACCTTAGCCATGATGGTATTAAAATTGAGTCAAAGCGGTGCAACATTTTCCTTTGTAACGGATTGGAGACCATTTGACTATTAATCATTGATCGACAAATCATACAGATTTGATGAATAACATTTGAACACATTTTTGTCATTAAAATAAAAAATTATTATCAATTCAATGATAAATCATGATTTAAGTCACAAAATTTGAACAAATACATTAAAATGCTTTATCAAAAACACAAATGAATCATTAAAATATAACTTGTTTCATCAATAAGTTCAATCTTTGAAACGTTCTTATACATCATTTTTTGATTAGACCCAAACACAGAATGAAAAAAATTAATCTTATCTAGATGTCGTCATCATCGCAGCTGCATTAATTCTTTTTAACTACAAAGTAACTTGAGTTATCATAATCAAAGCGGAAGATGGTTCTAGCAATTACTAACTACAACGGACGACCGTTCGACGTGACGACTATTTAGTTATGTGTTTTGAAAATGTAAACAAACGTTCGATTCGCACTTCACATACATCCATTTTATTCTTTCGTAAATGGACAACAAACCACATTTTATACTCTGAAATTTAATCTTTTTAAGCAGAAATGAAGCAAGTAAGTAGCGAAAAGAACAGAAGTTTGCATGAATCGCATCCAATTATTTAGATTTGGCCGATTTAAATTGCAATACGTGCTTTGAACTGCCTTTTAATTCAATTTGCTTGCAACAACATGGCCTTTTACAATAATTGACGGTAACATTTGGTATTGAAAGATAAAATTGATTTTTCCAGGAAATCATTTTTGCTATTGTACACCTGAACACAGCGAATATTTTGTGGTGATAAAATTGCGGCTACTCTACAATCAACCAAAGAGGCAATTAAATGCATACAAATCGTAATGCTGTTATCAATTGGTTTAGCCATTTATACTAATTTTCACAAATTGACAACATTTCTATTAGAATAATAAAAAAAAATTGAAAACACAATACAATTAACAATTTGGAACAAAAAAAAAACTGTTTCTATCCCATTTATAAAGCCATGCTGAATGACTAGCGCCATCTATCGGAACACGAAGGCAACTGTAATGCTTTCCATCATTCCAAGTGGAAGCCGCATCTGTCATCTGTCAAGATGTTTACGATGAGAAATCACTCGCACTTATTTACATAAACTGTGATTTCTCTCATTCTCTCGGCCGTAGATCCAGTCCAATTGCAATTGTTAATGGACAAACTCGGTAGTTGTGATGTCGAGTCAACGAGTTTCGCTATCATTTTTGGCCTCATACGAAAAAAATGGTGGTGCTATCAGTCAATTGTGTCGTACGTGTTTGTGCAGAACTGATGATGAGTACATATCTATTGGATCAACGATGCCATGGAGTCGAAGAGAAAGCTGCACGGCCCAAAAAATGATTGAGCAAATTTTGAACAAAGAGGTACATTTCATCATATTGCTTACATGTTTGATGTTTAAATTAAAATTTTTATTCGTTTTAGTTGAGTAAAGTGCAGCCGCAACCACAACGAATCTGTTCGATTTGTATAAAGAAAATTCAAGCAATCTCTTTGTTTCGGCATCAATGCATCGAATCAGACAATATTTTAACCGAATTCCAGAAGCATTTGCAGAATCAGCCACCAGATAGTGAATCGAAGAAATTTCAAAATGATTATCTCTTTGATATGGACGAAATAGTTTTTCCGGAGCAAATCGATGATAAATTTATGCCGGTATTTGATACGGAAATTCTCAAACTCGAATCGAATGTATTGGATGAGATTAAGCGAGATTTAAATCCAGAACCTGAAGAAGCAATACTACAACCACCATCGCCACCACCTCAACCACCTCAACCACCTCAACAACCTCAACCACCGAAAAGAGTAGTGAATACAATAAAAATTCCTGATAAAGTTAAGACGAACGTGGAGAAAGTCAGCAAAGCAAAGGCACCGGTTACAAGGAAGAGAACGAGAAAAGTTAATAATTCGAAAGACGTCGATAAGTACGTGGATCGACTTTTGCGCGAAGATATCAAAGCCAGCTTGAAAAGCCTGGTAAAGAAGTACAAAAGGGAAAAGCCGGAAGATGATTTTCCGGGACTGTGCGAACAATGCGGAGCGACATTTTCTAGTTCGAATGAGTACAAAAAACATGTACAAAAATTTCATGAGGACAAAGGTACCGCCATCATTCATATTGATTGGTTAATGTTGTATTAATTACTCGAGAAACCGAATTCGAGACATTCAAACCTCTTTTTTCTTCCTTTGCGTAGCCAAGCAAACGTTCAAGTTCCACTGCAAATTTTGCTCAAAAGGCTTCAATCATCGGCAAACATACAATATTCACGTGAACTCACACACACGCGAACAAGTTTTTATTTGCGACATGTGTGGCAAGGAACTAGCGACCAAAAACAGTTTGCGCATCCATTTTAGGTATCACCTGGGAATCAAGAATCACGTTTGCCCAAAATGTGGCCATCGTTTTGTAACGCCACGCGAATTACGGGACCATGTTGAAAAGAAGCACGCCACAGTGCGAGCGATCGCATGTTTGTTGCCATTTTTCCCTTTTTATTCATTTTCCCATTTTTTTTTTTCATTTTTCCATTGAATTTCGACTGATTCCCATGTTTTATCTCATTTTAGGCACCTACTCAGACTGCTCAGAGACATTCGATTCGGACTATCGGCTCAATTTACATATACGAGTTCATGAAACCAATTACGCTTTTACATGTGAAGTATGCGGTGTGGCGTGTGTAAGCAAATTCCGACTCGGAATACACAAGAAAATTCACACCGGTGAAATGATTCGATATTGTCCGATTTGCCAAAAGAAGCTTGCACACGACAATGCACTCCGTAGACATATCAAAAATGTGCATAACGATAAGAACAAAGCACGAACTGGAACTGTGGCAAAGACACAACGTACAATCACTTTGGATGGAATCATTCTCACTACAAGCCCATGAGCCAAATTATCATCCAATTCAATTGGACTACTATACAAGCAACGACAGCATTAATCGTATCATATTTAATATCATTTAGATTTAGGGCACTTTTTGCCACGTATTCAAAGCAGTATTTTCTAACATGTGATTCTTTTAATCTCAATCACCATATCCATTGATCATCCAATTTCATTCCCCTAGTAGTGAGTAGTGTAGTAGTAGATCCCCTTTTTTTGTCTACAATTTATTTATTTTGGAGATTTTTTTCTCATCATATCATTTTTTGTGTGTTGATATTCTCGGAACTTTTGAACCAAAAAAAAAAAACTAATTAGATTAGACGCGCTTTTTTGTGGAACGAAATTTAGTCAAAATTTTAGTCAAGTCATTTTAAGAATAAGCACAATTCTTTGAATTTTATTTAACGTGTAATTTAAATAAATGAACGAAATCAATAAAATGCTTTATAGGAAACAAAAATTGGGACAATTCTTGTGTAATTCACTAAAATCGAAATAAAATTCACAAAAGCCGTACATACGTGGAGTCAAATGCTGTTACTCGAAGAAAGTGAAACAGTTATGATGTCAGAACGAAACGTGACTTCTTTCGATATCTGATGCGACTTTTTTGTACTGAATCGATAAGCAACGACATGACATGATAATTTTTTTTTCAGGCCAGTGTCATTTGCCAGCATCAAGATAAATACAGAATTGCGGTGAATATTTTTGGATTTGCCTAGAATTCTTATCTCATTAAGCTGTTCCCAAGGGATTTACAACAAGTAAAAATAGAACTATGATAAACAACCCAGACGACTGTTTACGAACAAAATTGTCGAAGCAAAACGCAAAGATAATAAAATTGGTGTGCTATCAAAGTAGCAAAAAAAGAGCAATGATTACCTGAAATCACGAAAAGTGATGAGCAATCCTATAAATATACAGCCATCGCTACGATTAAGGCCTGAAAAATCTACGTTTTTAACATTACGACAAACGCTTCGTTACACTGGTGATTTATTCCAAATTAATCCTAAAGTGCAGGAAATTTTGAAATATAAAATTCCTTAAAGAAGAAGAAAAGTAAGCAACGACAATTTAAAATACCGTTTTAATCAAATTTTAGAACAAAAATGATAAGATCATCGATTTTTTTATTTTTTTGGAGTTTGATTGCAACAGAAAATCAGTAAAAAAGAATCATACGTACATCACAACATTTATACGATTATACGTATTAAATGAATTACTCAATAACTATTAAGCGTTGACAACGAAATAGAATGGATGGTCAAAGTGTGATACAATGTGAATATAAAAAAGTATTTTTCCATACATAGAACATTCAAACTCCTCAATATTGAATTTTGTCACGCGGCATTTGAATTGAGCATTCGAAATTCAAATGGTGATACAAAATATAGTGCAAACAAATAATGGGCCAACAACAACAAAGCTCATTTGTTGTGTTCATTTCAAATGTATATAAATCAGTTACAAGCATTAGACATGTGCATGAACACAACAAACACTATCTGAAATTCACGCACAACAAACATATTGAACTGAAATGAAAAAATTCCATTTAGCTCAATAATATATCCAATGAATATCAATAAAGAATTGAATCTCCAGAATGAAAAAGTGATTGAATGTCAAGTGTTCGCTTATTGAAGTATATCTCCCAAAAGCTGTACATGAAAGCAGAGCGAAATTTTGTTAATCGCAGAAAGTGAAACTCTTGTTATGATGTTAGAACGAAATATGTTTATTTCGCTATCTGTTTACTTGTGCTGAATTTCGATAAGCGATGACATAATATGTTATTATTATTTTTACATCACTCATTTGTCAATATCAAGATAAATACAGATTAACGATAGTTTATTTGCGGTAAATATTTTGGACAAAAATTGCGGCAATTTTATATCTAATTAGTGGAAACAAAATCCGTGAAAAACTTTCTACAAAATTCATATGAATTTTGTGTGCTAAACGATTCACAAACGATGGTTTTTGCATAGATTTCTTATCTTAGTATAAGACTCAAGCACATCGGCCACACGCTTCACACGTCGTATGACATGCATCGCTTGTTTGCCTTATTAAGAGTGTAATGGCTACTGATTGAGTAAATTCACTATAATGTATTCAAGTGAAGCATGTCACACAACGTGTGAAGCGTGTGTTCGATGTGCTTGGGAACCGCTAATTAGCTTCCACGTAATCTCATTAGATAATCTACAAGTAAGAGCGAAATATAGTATTGATAAATCGCTCAGACAGTTGTTTACCGAATCACCGAATCAAAACACGATAATAATAATTTTGTCATGCTATCTGAAAAACAATGATCAGGCAAAAAGTGTAGAAATTTCCTATAAAAATTGAGCTACCGTTGCGATTATGGCCAGAGAAGTGTATGACTTCAATATTAAAACAAACGCTTGGCTTCGTTGCATTGGTGATTTATTTCGATTTGATTAATTCCTCAAAGTGTAAGAAACATTTTGGGAATCAAAAGACGAATAGCCGGCAGCGAATAGAAATACTTTTTTTTTCCAAATTTAAAAGGATATTTAAACATTGAAGAATTTTTTCTAGGTACTTATCATTTATTGAAGAAAAAAAATCTTTGAATATTTTTCGGTGGAATTTAATTTCAACAGGACAAAAATCAAGTGAAAATGTTTCAAACAACATTCGATTCGAAAGCCAATTTATGGCGTGGATTTAATCGACCACAACTGTACAATCCAAATATCAATATTGCTCAAGCTTTACTACGTGCTATGAAGCTACATGGATCGAAAATTGCTCAAGTAAGGAACAATTGTGTGGAAAAGTTTAAATAAAAAATATAATTTCTCCATTTAATGACATACAATTCTAGATAAGCGATGATTCAGGGGTTTGTCTAACCTTCAATGAAATTCGCATGAAAACGATTCGAGCCGCTCAAAATCTCCAGACTCGTGGCCTTAAGCCAAAGCAAGTGATCGGATTGATGGTGGACAATGTGCCCAATCTATCTCCGATTGTGTTCGCGGCATATTCTACGGGATGTCCATTAAATGCTTTGACTACATCGGTAGAAAAACCAGATGTCATTCGTATGCTTGGAATAACCGAGCCAAGCGTTATGATTTGTGATATCAAAGTGTATGATTTGATCAAGGAGTGTTTGACGGAACTCAAGAATGATGCGACAATTTTCACATTTAATGGAACAAAAGATAGCTCCATTGCAGTTGAACACCTTTTTGAGCCCACTGGGAATGAGGAGAACTTTGTGTGAGTGCTTATCTCTATTTTACTGTTATGAGAGTCAATTTGACTCAGCCACTTATCATAAAAACAGTCGATTACATAACATGATTTATTTAGACCGGTTGAAGTGGACGGGGTGAACGATATCGCCGCTATTTTGTGCTCATCTGGGTAAAAATACAAATTTATTATTCTTATTTTATTTATCACCGCCAAGCTCTGGCTGAATATAATGAGGTTTAAATAAGTGTTTGACCGGAAAAGAGTGCAAGGCTGTTACATCAATTTATAATAATTTACACTCATTTAGTACAACTTTCAGTTCTCGCCGCGTTAAAAACCTGGCTCTTTTCATAAATTATGCAGTATTCACAAAAGTTAGCACATGAAAACAAAAACATAGTCATACAACCAAGATGGAAATGCTTGATAGGAGTCAGATAGAAAAGGGTCCAAAATAACCTTTGGTTAACGTTTCCAAAGGGATAAAGGCTATGTGAAGCGTTTGGTTTTTTACTTTAATTAGAGACTCTAGGACAGCAAAAGTCGTCACTCAATTTATATCGTTGGATAAATTGACGAGAAGTTTTACGTCGGTTAAGGCAGATCAATGTTGGCTGCAGAGTGATTTGAGTTTAATAATTGGCCATGATTTGAAGCGTATAAGGAGCATTTTGTGCTAATATGAAAATAGTTCAAAATTGATTCTAAAATGGAATAGTAACTCGCCAACTCAATGGATATGGCTATGACAAAGATCAATATCAAAATTTACAGTAAATAGGTGTAAACATTACAGATAGGTATCATTATCTCAATACAAAAAGGAGAATGTAGGAGGACAATTCGTCAGTCATTTAGTGATAATTTGTGCCATGTGCGCCGCGTGAAATCGATTTATTACTTTTATTTGTTCAATCTAGAATTTTTTTTGTTTTTTATTTAAATTTTTTATTTTTATTCCATTAGAACAACTGGTCCGTTCAAAGGTGAGACTTATTTTAATTTTTGTTCGGTTTGCATTCATCCTTTCTCATTTCAACGAATCGACAAAATATTCCATTCAATTTTTATCGCTATTTCACAGGTGTTTGCTTGTCGCACGCAATGCTTTTGGCGGAGATAACCGCATTTGACATCTGCACTTCAGACGATGTGCTATTGAGCATAAGTTCATTGCAGTGGATATCTGGTCACAACACACTTTTATTGGGCACATTATCTGGAGCCACTCGCATAATTACAACGGAATCATTTTCACCCAGTTTTCTGTTGCGTTTGATCAACGACTACAAAGTGACCGTTATCATAAGCGTCGCGAATCACATGGTTGCGTTGTTGAAAAGTGGATTGCTTCCCAATGCAAACATGTCGAGTGTAAAGTGCTTTTTAATCCGTGGACAGCGAGCACCATATGCAATGATCAATGAGTTCAATACATTTTTGCCTAATGGAAAACTATATCCAGCCCTTGGATTAACTGAAATGTGCGGTGTTGTGACAATTAATGCAAATGGCAGCGACTCAGCGGGCCAAATAATAAGTGGCTACACATTCAAAATTGTTGATGAAGCTGGTAATCGATGTGGAGTCGATACAAATGGCGAAATATGTATCAAAGTTCCATATAAATTCCTTGGTTACTATAAACAAAAGGATTTATCAGCAAGCGCTATGGACAATGAAGGCTTCTTTTTAACCGGTGACATTGGATTTTTCGATAAAGATGGCAATGTGCACATAATCGATAGAAAAAAGGATCTAATTGTCACTGACTTTTTGAAAATATCTCCATTCGAAATTGAAGAGTTTTTAATCAAATCGCCTGATATAAAGTGTGTTTGTGTTGTTGGTGTTCTATCTGACATGAATAATGAGTTGCCAGCTGCAGTTGTCATTCGTGAAAAGGGATCGTTTATAAGCGAAGCGGAGATCTGTAAACTGGTTGAAGGTACAATTTCAATTTAAATTATCGTCAATAGCACATACTTATTCAGTACAATAATCTATTTTGTATTATGATTCCATTTTTTAGATAACATGACTGATTATTGTAAGCTGCGCGGTGGTGTTTATTTCGTCGATTCAATTCCAACAACTCCGTCTGGCAAATTACTTCGACGATGGTGCAAAGAGACTGCAACCCGAGTATACAACTCAAAGGCATAGAAAAACAAAAGATGTTTAAAACGCATCGAACAAGATGTCGAATAAGCGTTGGCACGAAAGTGAATCGTTCATTTTGCATATGTGCATGTGAACCATCCACATAAGGAAGATTTTTTTTTGAACGTCTTGAAATTTCTTCTCTTTTTTCAACAAACAGTTTCAATTCATTGATTATTATGTGCAATAAAATTTGGTGAAATTTGTATGCTGTTGTAGTTCATTCTCCATTCTTATAGTCTCTTCTAATTTTTTATCGATCTCGCCTATGAAACAATGTTCGTTTCAATGTAGAGTGTTTGTATTCAAGTCAACTAACGGCCATGATGATTTAATTACGATTCGAGTATTAAGATTTGAAAAAGGTAGGTATTGAGACAATATTCATTGAATATTATTCAACGATCAAAATGAACGAATTTCTTTTGCTTTAAATGTAGATACATAAACAAGAGACAACAGCTTAACAATTAATGGGATCTTTGAATTTGATTTCACACCTTTCCGTCATGAGATCAAGATTGATCCGGTCGATTATCACGCACAGTGATTGTTTGATAGTTCAGATTTAGATATTATCAGTAGTATGTCTACAAATAAACACTATTCAAGTAGTTTTCAATGAAGAAAAGTAGCGGGAATCCAATCTCAGCAGCATACCAAATGCAGTCACAAGCAAAACACGCAACGATTTTGCAACTATTCAGATAATCCGAAACGCAATCGAAAAAATGTAGCATAGTTTTGTTTTGCTTATGAGTGGAGACGATCGTTTGGGCATTTACATAATTTCCATTGTCCCATAGAATCATTTGTCTGAAAAAAATTATTACTAGCTATAATAACAATTTGCCGTAGTCAATTTTTTTCTCGTTAAAACCATTTGAAGTATACCGAAAAGATTAAAGAAAGAGGGAGTTTGTAAGCTGAGTCGATACTAAGTTGATCATTTTTCTTTGTTTACATTTTTTTCCGATCATCATTTTTTTTAACTAGGCAACTATGATTTATTTAAGATCCAACAAAATCCACTTGCTCTTGGTTCCATGATCGTAGGTTGAGTGTATTCAATGATCAAATATCAATATGAAATCGACATTGGACTATATATAAAAATTCCAAGAACTTCAAGTTCTAATTACGAAAATGAATGAATCATCATATTTCGCTTTCGAATTTACCACTGATCGAACAGCTGTATGGTTTCAAAAATATAAAGTGCCAACAAAATTAGCAACAAATGAAAATAAATCAATCAAAATTATTCCTAGAAACTTTTTCTGAATAATTTTGCCAATTTTTAATTGCACAGTGCAAAACACTTTTTGCATGCCTCCAGATCTTATCATTTTCACCTAAATACAAGCTCAAATCGAATCACCCGAGAAATCTATATCAAATATGTGTCAAATAACGAAAAAAGGATATATTTGTAATAAAGATCTTTGGGCTATGAATCGAATTTGTGGATTTTATCAAATTCCATTTTGACAGTTGGCTCATTCAAATCCAAGGAATATAGCCACTGTTAAAGACAATATTGATTGTAAGTTGGCTGGTCCCAGCACTACGAATATCACCATCGAAAAATTGATCCGAGGACATTTAAATAATTAGCATGGTCCTTTATCGAAGGTAGAATTGCTTCATTAGCACATAGTCAAGATTCTAACTGGAATTGCTTGAACTATACAATTGAATCAATTATATTGAATTGATTATTCATCTCTTTCCACATTGTTTTTCCGATTATCAATTTTTTAATTAGCAAACTATAGTTTATTAACGATCCAACAAAATTCTTCTAATCCCATAAATGCATTCAGTGATCAACAAAATGAATATAAAACTGACATTGAATTTTATATCAAAATTTCAAGTGCTTGAAGAAGAATCACCACTTTGTTTTCGCATCCACCGTTAATCGAATGGTTGTATTGTTTTGAAAAACAAACTGCCGGAAAAAAACAAACGAAAACCGCTCAATCATTTTCATTCGTGGGAAAAAAAATCGGAATAATTTTGCATATTTTAAATAATTTGATTTATTTTTCTCGAACTCCATTTTAACGAACTAATTCTATGATCATCTCCGTCAACGTATCAGCGTTGTTCAAACTCATAGCTTTTCTCGACCAGATGCAGAGATATCTGAATGCAATTTTAACGGGTAAAGTAAAATTATAATAACATTCAATGAATAAATGCATAAATGACTGAGATTGTTCACTGCGAAACGATGCAATTGCTGTATAGCCAAAAAGTGCAGTCGAATATCAGCTTGAGCTTTGTATTGATTCATTTTCAGTTCTTAAATTAAAATCGGCGCAACTGCAGTCGTGCAATAGAACCAGCTGAAGCTACAGCATAGAATTTTAGCATCCAAAATTTGTTCTTTTTAATTTAAAATGAGTCATTTTGCAATCATTTTTCTAGCGTTTTTTTGTGTGCTCGGTGGTGTAACCGCGTTGAAGTCAATTCAAGGGGATTTCATAAGGTGAACTTTGTATGATTTTGTCAATGAAATGAAATAAAATCTCCATATTCTCTTCAGACTTCCTTTGATTCAAGTGGAATCTCATTCGCGAAGTCGCCGTGAGTTGGCTATCAAAGGAGCGAAAATTGATTTATGGAATGATAAAAATGTGCGTGTTAAACGTTTTTGATAAAAAAAATATAATTTATGTTAAAGTAAAAAAATGTTTGATTTTATTGTAGGTGCATTATGCCATAAACATTACTGTTGGCACTCCGCCTCAAAATTTTGTTGTAAATTTCGATACTGGCTCTTCTGATCTATGGGTGCCTTCGGTGAATGGAAGCTGCCCAGTCTTGTGCAGTGAGTGATCGATCAAAATGATTTATTTTCTTCAGTCGAATTGAAATGAAAGAAAAGAAAATGTTGATCATTTTTCAATCGTTTCACAGAGTCAATAAATAAATACAATTCGAGCGCTTCATCGACATATAATGCGATAACCGAATCACCGAATTTTGAAATTGCCTATAAAGTTGGTAGCTTGAGCGGTACTAAAGCGACGGATACTGTTTCGGTAGTTGAAATTTTATTCTTTCGATTTTATTTCTTTCTCAATCTTCGATAAGTTTGACTAAATTGTAAAAATTTTCTGTGTGTTCTCAAAGTTTGGTGGTTTAACAATCAAAGATCAGATATTCGGCGTAGCTACAGAGCAACCATTTGATGTATACAATTATCCATTCGATGGAACTATTGGCTTTGGATGGTCGGGCGTCGTATCAAAAACTGATCCGAACTCAACGATACTCCAAAATTTAAAAGACCAAGGGCAAATATCCTACCGTTATGCTTGTCTTAAACTGCATCAGAAAGATCAACAACCGGGTGGCGAACTCTTTCTTGGTGGTTGTGACATTGCGCCCGAACATTGGGGACGGGTGAATGGAGGTGGTCTTTGGAATATACCTCTCGATAAATTTGCAGCAATTGGAACTGATGGTAAGAGCAAAGCATCCGTTTGTGGCCCAGACAGTAATGTTACAAGCTGTCATGCAGTAATGGACTCTGGAGCTTCAGTTCTTGGTAAATCATCCGTTTTTTTTTTTGAACAAAATCACAAACATACACGTTAACCATTTCTATTCTATTTCAAAGGTGGACCAAAAAATCTTGTCGAACCGATTGCGTTAAAGCTTGCAAATAGCAGCAAATATGACGAAAGTCAAAACGATTTTACCGTTGATTGTAACGATAAAACATTAGGGAAAATGGAGTTCACTTTTGGAAAATTCAAAGTTCTCCTGAAACCAGGCGATTACCTTGAAAAGAACGGGGTTAGTAATTTACGTGAATATGTATTGCGAAAATTTAGTTTAAATTTTGATTGTTTTGTTTTTCCATTATTTTCTTAGGATAAATGCAGATTAAATTTCAAAGTCTTTGATTTACCAGACACGCTTTTACTGGGCGTTCCATTTCTTAGAAAAGTGACACTCTTTATGAATCAGGAGAATGATTACGCTGGCCTTGCAAAATCGAATATTGAAAAGTCCGTCAAGCGGCCAACTGCTGGATAAACCAATGGACAAAACGTGATTTCATAATACCAAAAATCCATATAAAAAAAATGATTCGTAAAATAAATAATGTCAATGATGTCTTTTATTAAACAGGGTTCATGGATTGAAATTAAAATTTGTGAGGATCCAAGAATTGCATTTTTACTGTTGAATCATTCAAATTATCGATATAACCAATCGAATATTGGTTATTTCAAATCCACAGGGACTTTTCATCGTAGAGAAAAATTTCAAGGAGCACAAAAAACGTTAGATTCAAAACTTTGCGCGCTGTTTATTGTGAATTTGAACTGTTGAAATAAGATAGATGTACCCTTTGAAATGGAAGACGCTCGCACAAGTACAATTTGCTTCGATGACTCAATAGGTGCAATATGCAATTCAAACCGAAATCGATGTTTAATTATCAGCAAAATGCATTGCTATCACATAACAAACACATTTCGAAGCAACGCACGCAACACGATATCATTGCGATCATCAGAAAATCTATGAGGCAGATACAGTATAGTTTTGTTTTGCTTTTGATGTAGACAATCGCTTCGTAATTTACATAATTTGCAGTGTTTAAATAGAATCATTTGTGAGAAAAAAAAAAACGATAAGCTGCTTGGTCAGACACAGAACATTGAAGCTTCATATTTGATTTCTTTTGCCATTGAATCGTCTGCTTTCAGAATTGTAGATCGTAAGAAACCATGAGTGAATCACATTCCATTTTTTTATAGAATTTTCCGCAAGAATATATAAGATTGTGACTAAAATCTCGCCCATTGATGTATAGTTATTTTGAATACACATGAAGTTACTAAAATGATTGAATCACATATATTTTGCTTTCGCATCCAACAAAGGCATCGCTTTTTAAAAAAAAGTTAAATACCGGAAAGATATCAATTAACAAAAAATAAGTTATTTATATTCATTCCTGGGAAAATTGTTTGAATAATTTTGCATTCATTAAACTATTCAATTGTTTTTCGTAAATTGTTTTTCGATTCTAATGAACTAGTTATGAGATCATATCAATTAATGTACAGACCTACACCCTTTGCTTTAGACTTTTTCGATCAAACACACAGAACGGTTGAATGCAATTTTAACGGGTAAGAAAAATAATAACATTCAATGGATTAATGCAAAACTTTGGTTTTGCATCCACATTTGGATGCAATCGAATATAAGCTTCGGTTTTGCATCGAATCGATCTCAGTTGTCGACTGAGAATCGATCATTTCAGTTGTATCGTAGAAATAGCTCAGGCTTCAGTGTAGTATTTGGTTATTTGCACTTTTTTTTTAAATAAAAAATGGCTCGAATTGCGATCATTTTTTTAACGTTTGTTTGTGTGTTTGGTGGTGCAACCTTTGTGAAGTCGATCGAAGAAGATTTCATAAGGTTATGTTTTGTTTAGATTTCTCAATCGATTTCTGTTTTTGAAATTATCGAACAAAAAATATTGGAATAATCTCTCTCTCTCTCTCTCTCTGTCCATGTTTATTCTTTAGACTTCCCTTGACGTCTCTTCATTCTCGTAGTCGACGTAAGGCCGACGTGGTCGATCCAAACGCAAAGAAAGTGAATTTGTGGAATGATAGAAATGTGCGTGTGTGGTGGTGGTCTCATACAAAATACAATCTGTTTCATATCTACAATTAAAAACGTTCGACTTTAATTGTTGTATTCTAGCTTCAATATGGCATAAACATCACTGTTGGCACTCCGCCTCAGCCGTTCATTTTGCATCTCGACACTGGCTCTGCTGATGTCTGGGTTCCGTCAGTGAATGGAGATTGTCCGTATTTGTGCAGTGAGTGATCGATTCAAATGGTTAATCAGGTCGAAACGAATTATTTTAACCAAGTCTCAATCGTTTCACAGAGGCAGTAAATAAATACGATTCAAGCAAATCATCCACGTACAAAGAAATTCCAGGAAAAACATTCACTCTTGGATACGAAACGGGTGGATTGAGCGGTAGCGTAGCAGAAGAAACTATTTCGGTAATTTCACATAAATTTTCTTAATCTACCTGTATCTGTTGCTCTTCAACGTGTTTTTTCTTGTTTTCTTCTTATGTTTCTCACAGTTCGCCGGTTTGGAAATCAAAAATCAAGTTATCGGCATTGGTGAGAATCAAGATACTGATTTGAACAGTTATCCGCTTGATGGAATTATCGGCTTTCCATGGTCTGGTGCGACATCACAAACTGATCCAAAATCAACAATACTTGGGAATTTGCATAAGAACGGTCACATCAAAAAACGGTTCGCCTGTCTTAAACTACATCAAGTGAATGAACAGCCGGGTGGCGAACTCTTACTTGGTGGCTGTGATGTTGAGGCTGAACATTGGGGACGCGTGTATGGCAATGGTTATTGGGAAATACCAATCGATAAAGTAGAAGCATTCGGAACTGACGGCAATAGTCTAGACTCTATTTGCGGTCCTGGCAGTTCAGTACCGGACTGTCGAGCAACATTTGACACTGGAGCGGCCGTCATTGGTAAATCGAAATAAACAAACTAAAAATATACCGATCTGATGACCATTCCGTTTGCATTGATTTTTTATTTCAAAGGTGGACCATCATACCTCATTGATCCGATTGCATCAAAGCTTGGAGCATCTAAATATGATGAAAATATAAACGATTACATCGTTGATTGTGATGATCAAACGTTGGGCAATTTGGAGTTTACTTTTGGAAAATTCAAAGTTGTTATGACACCAGGCGATTATCTTTCAAAGGATGGGGTTAGTGAAAAATTGATATTACATGACAGAAAATGGGACAACGCATGAAAAAAAGTTGTGTCATGCATTTTCCCACTTCTATCATGCATTTTACCATCACCCCAGAAAAATCAGCGCAATTTTTATTTTTATTCTCATTGTTTTTCTTTTGTTGATCTTTTCAGAATACATGCACATTAGGTTTTGCACGTTTGGATGATTTATCAGCACTTTTATTAGGTGATCCATTCCTTAGGTGATTTTTATTATTATTCCTTTTATTAGGTGATTCGTTCCTTTGAGATCACTTCATTACACATTTGTTTTTCTTTAGAAAAGTGACACTCCTTATGAATCAGGAAAAAGATGAAGCCGGCCTTGCCAAATCGAACATTGATAAGCCCGTCGCACGGCCAACTTGAATCGCTAACGGACGAAAAGTTATAAAAATGTGTAATAAATATTTGAATAAAGTAAAAACAGCTGTATAAAAAAGGTTTATGGGAAAAAAATAATAAAATTAATGGGAATCAAAAAATTGTATGTTCAATGTTGAATCACTCAAATCCACTGGGAATTTCATCGATGAGAAATAACTCCAAGAGACGAAAAAGAACACAAATTTCATAATTTGAGGCTTTGTTTATTTTCAATTTGAATTATTAAATTATTATCTTTTGATTGGAGGGTGCTCGCGTCAGTAAAATATGCTTTGACGACTCAGTATTCACAAAATGAACAATTCAAACCGAGATCGATGTTTAATTATCAGGAAAATGCATTACTATCACACATTTCGAAGCAACGCACGCAACAAGCTGGCATCATAAGAAAATCTATGATGCAGATAAGGGCATAGTTTTGTTTTGTTCGGCTTTTGATATAGACAATCGCTTCGAAATTTACATAATTTGCAATATTTGAATAGAATTATTTGTAAGAATAAAAAAGGATCAACTCTTACTTTTGAATGGTATACTGTAAAAAGCTATAGAGTGAAAAATACTCTACTTTTTCAGTGAATGTGTTGAAAGAAATGGATCAAAATAAAGAAGTATATTTTACTAACTAAGTTGAGAGTCACAATAATTCCATTGTTATTCCAAAGGTTGATGAAGCAAAAATCAACATTTATTTTTCTTTCGCGTCCACTACGAATTCAAAAGGCATCGCTTTAAATAGTAAAATGCCGAAAAAGTATCAACCAATAAAAGAAAGTCATTCATATTCATTCCTCGGAAAATTGCTTGAATAATTTTGCATATTTCAAATTATTCGATCATTTTTCGTAAAAGCGATTTTAATGAACAGATTCTGAGATCATCAACTTTAAGATATCAGTGATGTTCAGGCCTAAACCCTTTTCCTTATTAGACTTTTTCGGTCAGACACAGAGAACGTCTGAGTGCAATTTTAATCAGTGAAATAGTAATAATATTCAAAAAATTAGTGCAAAACTGATAATGATTGGTTTTAGCGGCGAGATAAAGCACTGCACAGCCACAACATGAGGATATATACACTTGTTTTTGGAATTATCGAACCAAAAATATTGGAACAACCTATCTCTCTCCATCTTTATTCTTCAGAGTTCCTTTGAGATCTGTTCATTCTCGTAGTCGACGTGCGATCGATCCAAATACAAAGAGATTGAATTTTTGGAATGATAGAAACGGACGTGCCTTATGCAAATTTTAATCGATTTCACATCGACAAAACGTTTGATTTTTCTTGTTGTCTTTTTGAAACAATATGTTTTGAACATAACTGTTGGTAGTCCGCCCCAAGAATTTACTGGTAAAAAAATAAATTATTCCTTCGTTTTTGAATTTCAAGCATTTGGTCAAGTATTTTTGACGGTCGACAATTCCGTTCGGCGTTTTTATAGTGGCTTTCGGTTTTTCCCCCATAAATCGTATTCCATATGCAATGTAGCAAAACTGTGTGCAGCAAAGTTTTAGATCTCGCTGAAATCTACAATTTTGCCGCAGACAGTCATCACTTATCTCTTATCAGTAAGGAGATAACAGTGATAATTGATAAAAGCTATCAAGGCCATTATCTCCTTACTGATAAGAGATAAGTGATGACTGTCTGCGGCAAAATTGTAGGTTTTAGCAAGATCCAAAACATTGCTGCACAAAATTCTGCTCAATTGCATATGGGGTACGATTTATGAGAGAAAAACCGAAAAAACGCAAAAAAAAACCGTATAAATCCGTTTCCGATGAAAACACTCACCGCTCATTCTCTTTTATGGAGTAGAGTAGAGTAGAGAACAAATCTATTTTAAATCTATCTTTAAAGTGAATTTATTTTCAATCAAAAGAAAAGAAAGCAAAGTCAAACGAATTCTTTTGATTCTTTTCAAATCGATGTAGTCCAAGCCCAGTTGATGCCGATAATGACATTCTTCCAATAATGACCTCATCTGGAACAACAGCAGAGTGCAAAGGAACTATTGAATTTATACAAGTTATATATGATAAAAAACCGAATCATTAAATAAATCATAATTGTAGGTGTCTGTTTATCGCATGCCTCCATGATCAACCAAATGGCAATGTTTCAAGTAGCAACCGCCGATGAAATTTTCTTTAGCTTTAGTTCATTGAATTGGATGATTGGATTGGTTACCACTTTATTGGGTATTTTTAGTGGTGCAACGTGTGTAACAACATCTAAACCCTTTTCTCCAGCATTACAACGCCGGATCATAAAAGAGCATAAAGTAACGGTTATAGTATGGCAATCGTATTATGTCGTTGAAACGTTAAAAAGTGGCCTCATTTCTAAAGAAGATTTCACAAGTGTAAAACACATGGTTGTGGCTGGTTATAAATTACCATTGTCAGTGATGAAAGAATTTTATTCATACTTACCTAATGGAACAGTGAACAATGCATATGGTTTAACGGAAACGTCTGGATATGTAACGGTCGATGATCCAAAATTCAGTGAAACTGATTCAGTGGGTCAGCTATTGAACGGCTTTAGTTTGAAGATTATCGACGCAGAAGGTAATCGATGCGGCATCGATATCGAGGGAGAAATTTGCATCAAAAGTCCATATCCATTTTTGGGATACTATCGAAACCAGGAACTAACAGCCAAAGCTACTGATGACGAAGGTTTCTTCTTAACCGGCGATATTGGTCGTGTGGATGAAAACGGAAATTTATATATTGTTGATAGGATAAAAGACATAATCCATTGGCATTACATGGTGGTGCCTTTCGGAAATTGAAGCATTTCTTATCAAATCACCGCATGTTAAAAGCGTTTGCGTCGTCGGAGTTGTTGATGAATCATCGATTGAACTACCAGCAGCAGCGGTTTTACGCGCACATCACTCGAAAATAACGGAACAAGATGTTTGTAAGATGGTTGAAGGTATTCGAGATTTGAAATCTTGGATTTCATACAGTTTCAAATCTAAAATGATCATCATTATGTTCAAAATGACTTGAGAATTTTCATCATTTCAAAACTCATTTTTATTGAAGCAAATATGCCCGATTACTGCAAACTACGCGATGGTTTTTTTCATCGATTCCATTCCAAAAACTCCATCGGGGAAAATACTTCGGCGAAGAGTTAAAGAAACAGTCACTGAAATGTTCAAGGCGAAAAAGGTAGGAGATGAAATTTCGAGAGAGTGATTTGTATCAAAAGGCCAACGTCGCTTACTCTTCGCGCTGAAATCGAAAGAGAAAATGTTTTTTTTTCATCGATTGATCATTCATTCCCATCATTCATCCAATCATTCATTAGCATCAACATCGATCCTTGTTGATCGACTAAGAAAGGAAATGCGATAAATAAAAAAGATCCATTAATGTACAATTTTTCATTGTCTTTTATTAAATACTTGTCTTTTTCGCCCTTTTATTACACTGATTTTTCTCGTTTCTGCTTAAAATTTTCATCTTTTTTTTTTAAAACTGAATTATTAAATAAAATCGATTTAGATGTTGGCACATATGGCAATATATAGCTGCTTAATAGGGTTTTTCTTTTTGCTGATTTCGAATCACTTAAGTAGACAAAAAAAAATCAACTCAACAAACTCAAATTCGACGAATTTGAACCAGAAAATGGAAAGTCATAATTCAAATCATTTCAATTTTCAATTGAATTTGAATGGTTTGAGTTATGTGTTTCAGATTTCTTGGAACCAATTGTTCGAGATGAAACGATGAATTCAATTTCAATTTGAATTGGTTAGATAAAAAGTCACCATTGTATTCACTCGACGCACATCAAGTGGTTTCATTAAAAACGTCTCAATGTTGATTTTCCATTAAACCAATTCCAATCACTTGAGTTGACTTGGCGATTTTAATATAAAATCAGACACAAACAAATTGGCTTGCTTCGCCATTACAATTCAATTAAGAGACCTTGATCTGATATTTTGTTGTTGCTTTTGTTTTATACAGAATGTACTTTTTAAAAGGTTTATAATATAAAATCTATTAGTGATTCATTTGCTTAAACATTTCAAAAAAACAAAAAAAAAAAAGAATTTCCTTTAAGTATATTGTGTTTGTGTGTATAAGTAAATAATATTTTGCTCTCATTTGCTTTTCCTTTCGTGTAAAATTAGAACTGGTTTCATAAAATTGGAAGAATAAGAAGAGAAAAGAAATGTAGTTGTTTTAAAATCTTACAATTCGATTCGATATTACAATTTCAATAAGAATGTGTCAGGTGAATTGACAATCTTCGTCCATCTGACTATACTATATAGTGTCCTAACGCCCGTCCTTTCTATTTTCGTATATACAACATGCATGCGTACTGAAATTTAAGTTCTGGAATCGTATCTCTATTTAAACGCTTACGTTTTGCAATGCAAATGTGTTCAATTGAATAAAATATAGGAAGATAAAAATTGTTCTGTTGTTGTCTTAGTGAAGAAAAAAAAATGTGTAGTTTCAATTAATCGGCAAGCATACAATTTCCAGCCCGAATCTGACTTGAAATCATTTCCGGAAAGGTAAATTAAGAAAAAAAAATGGAAGTTTAGTTTGCGAAAAGAAGGCTAGTCTAAGAATAATACAAAATTGAAAGGACAAAATAAAAACACATTCAAGGATCCTCATTTATATAGCAGGAAAAGATAAAAAAGGAGAGACAAGGCACATGGGTTTCGTCTAATAAATTCAAATATTTGTAGGTTGTTGTGTGAGTGTGGTTTTGTTGTATTTTGTTGATCTACTGCCTATGAATCTAATCAATATTAAGTTTTGTGTGTGTGTGTGTTTCAATGGAGGATTTCGAATGTTCTCAACACATGTTTCATTTCGTTTCGTTTTCATTATGCGCACATTAGCTGAGTTTATCACAGATTCCATTAAGTGCAGGTAATAATTTTTTTTCCTTTCGTTTCTAATTAGTTTTTTTTTTTTTTAGCAAAGTACACACACTTGAAATGAAACTTCTTTTTGTGTGTTTCCAAAACATATTTCTATGTTTTTTCTTAGAAGAACATGCAATTCCATCGTCTAAAAGTGGTTATTCAATCATTCAGATAGGGTTAGCGCGTGCACACATTTTGCATTTTTTTTTTTCAAAATTGAGTGCTCTTGAGTGTGCTGTTTGGTGCACTTGTATTTGGTGTTGTTTTTTTGATTCAAAATCTAAAACATTTCCGAATATTCTGGGTTTTCCCAATAGACGATCATGTCTATCGGAATATGTGCACAATTTGATGATATGATTTAAAATTATTTTTGTTGTTTGTTGTAGCTGCTGTTGTTGCATTAACCTAATTTGTATGTCATGTGACTCAATTTTCATGTAATTTAATCAAATGTTTCGTTTTCTATACTGTTAATTCACAATTCTAATACTCTAACATCTGCGTGTGTATAAGTACAATTTCTTAGTTACTTGCAATTAATATAAAAACGGCACTTTTTCCTTAAAATACAAAAAAAAAACACTAGTGATATTTCGATTACCTACACCTAAAAGTAAATATAAGTCAATTATTTCGAAACAATTCTAAATAAAATAGGCACTTAGTTGCTCAAAGTAAATGTTTCTTGTTTTCCAACTTTCTTCGTCATCATTTGAATGATCTCGTGTCATCATGCAAATGCATGATAGAAATTGCATAGAAATTGGTGTTGCTATCAAAGCTTAACTTTTTTTTTTAATATGACATTTGAATGTCTGAGTGTGGAAAATAGAAACAGACACTCAACCACTTCTTTTTTTTAGCTGCACATCAGTTTTGAGCTGCAGGTTACACATGTTTGTCATGATAATTAGAACAAAAAAATATAATATATTGTACAATTTGTTTTGTAGTTTTGATTAATGCCAGGCATTTCGTATTAAATCTAAACGGTTGTCTCGTTTGTTTGTAACGGTTGCAGTTCACGCTGCAAATCGTTGTAGTACTCACGATCCGAGTCTTGTTCGACATTCTCTGACGGATGACTGTTACCATTCATGACTGGAATGCCAATGGTTTGTGTGGGCGGTGAATTAGGCGATCGACTTGAAGTCGCCATCGCCGATGCCACAGCGGCCGCCGCTGATGTCACCGTCGACAACGATGATGTGGATGGCGTTTGAATGGTTGATATCGTGTTCATTAAATATTCAGGGTTGTCAACACAGGCTGGAGCTGGTGTTCCCAGTAAATCCATATAGCCGGGTGTCGCATTCTCTTCGCTTTGGCATGTGGGCATTAAATAGTCATCATCATCTAAGGGTAAATCTAATCTTATGTTACCTATGCAGATCTCACGGTGTGAGTCGGTTTCATCATCGTTTGGAAGTTTGGCGCGTGAGTTTAAATTATACATTTTCAACGCGTTTGCAATGGGCTGCGCATTGCTTGGGCCAGCCGTTGTTTGTGACAATCGATGCGCATTTCGCTCTGTCATCGTGTCCTGATTGAGTTGTTGCCGGGCCAGCGTACGTTTTTCATCGTGGCTCGTGTATTGTGTATCGCCCTGAATAGCTAGGTAACGACTTGGATCACTTGCATACTTTTGAAAATCGGCCACTAAATCTTTGAATGTTGGCCTACTATCGGCATCAATTTGCCAACACGTGAGCAACGTACAATACAACTCCAGTGAACAGATGTCGGGTTGCTTTAGTTTTACACCAGCCTCAATTTCTTCGGGCACATTTCGGGCTGGGATATTTTCGAATGGCCGTTTGCCAAACGTAAGCAGCTCCCATATGGTCACACCGAACGCCCACACGTCTGATTTTGTTGTGAATATTCGATGACGAATACATTCGAGCGCAAGCCATTTGATTGGCATTTTACCACCGGCCGCTTTATATTCATCGTTATCGTTGGATAACAGTTTGGCCAAACCGAAATCGGCAATTTTCGCCGATACCTGTGGACTGACCAGCACATTTCGAGCGGCTAAATCGCGATGAACCAAACGGCGCTCTTCCAAATGCGCCATTCCCTTGGCTATTTGTGTTGACCAGGTGAGTAATTGTAGTGAACTGATTTTACCCTTTCTGCTTTTCACATACTCTAGCAACGAACCGTTCGTCATCAATGGTGTGATCAACATCATTTTGTCTGCCATACAAACGGCAAGCAGTCGCAGAATGTATCCATGCCTAACACTAGCCATCATCATTGCTTCATCCAAAAACTCTTTGCTCGCTCCATACGCATCACCGCTTACATTCGTCAGTTGTTTTATCGCAACGGGAATCTTGTCTTTAGCATATTCTGGCTTCCAATATCCTCTGTACACTTCACCGAATGCACCGCGACCCAATAGCGGACCCATGCTCAACTCATCAACCTTGGCCATTATCAATTGTGACAGATTCGCACCAACATTTGATGGTCGCAACGGCTCGGCATCTTCACAACCCGATAACATTCGCGTCGTATTCACAATTTCCTTTTTAATTTTGGCCTTTTGTCGACAATGCAACGATGATATTATCAAAGCGGCAAACAACAGCAACAGTACGATAAATGCTATAGCCAAATACATAATTGTTTCGGTTGATTCGCCCGATGCGAATCCAGCTTTTGCTGCAACTGCACTGCAGTAGTGCATGTAAGTTAATTCATTGAGCATTTTGTACGGGAATTCGGGTGGACAAGTGGCTGTGCAGTTGAATAATGTGGAATTATCATTTGGATCACCGTTGTATATTTTGAAATTTTGGCATTGCACACAGGTATCTGGTCCAGGTCCACTGCATCCACGGCACTCTCCGTGACATGCAAAGCATTCACGACGCTCGTCGTCCGCATAATGATCAGTCGGGCATTCATCTTCGCATTGTTCGCCTCGTTTGTAGCCAGCACATTCTTGGCAGACTTGTGAATGGAAACCGTAGCCTGTGCACCGCTTGCATCGTGGATGGCATTTGCGACAAATTGCTTTGCCGGCCAATGGTTTTAGTATACTTTGCTCTTGTGGAAAGACGTATTCATAATAGTATCCGACTGTGGAAAGGTGAAATGGGGAGAAAAACATTGGTATTAGGTGGATTTATAGGAAAAGACAGTGAAATTTAATCAAATGTCTCCAATTGCTCTTTATTCAAATTTACCTGGGCAGTTTTCCCTCTCTCTCAAGCATCTTTCGATTTTATTATCATTAATGATCGCCTTTTCACACGTTATGCATCCATTGGCTCCAATTGTATCTCTTGGGCCAGTGCAACCGGTGCATGTTTCATGGCAATTGAAACACGTTCCATTTCGAGCGTATTTCGTCTTTGGGCATTCAGCCAAACAGATCTTCCCATCTCGAACATGTTCACATTCAAGACAATCAGTGGCCTCAGGGCCTGAACACGATCGCTTACATTCCGGATGACATTGGCCGCAATGATTTTTATCGGGCATTGTGTACAAATTCGTTTCGCTTTGACAAGATCGGAAACAAGTTCCATTGTACTTAACATGCTTACACGCTAAACATTGATCGGGACCGGCGCCCCAGCATCCAGCCTCTGTACATTCATCTGAACAGTATTGACCACCACTCCCTATTCAAATACAAACAACAATTAATAAAATTCATAAAAAAAAGTCTTTACTCTGCAGATCAAATCAATTTGGGCAGTAAGTATACTTACTGCATTCATCAGGGTCCTTATTATTGATAATCATTGAATCGTGTTGATCTGACTTTTTGATTTTCTTCCAGTCGATATTGTTGGCAAAGCAAAGATTCTTATTTTCCAGTATTACAACTGCCCCTGAATTGATTTGCCGCAATGAACGTAGCTCTAATGACTTTAAGTTGGTTTTTACAATGTATAAGGAGGCAAAGTAAGTGTCGAGCAATTGACGACCGCCGATCACTTCGAGATTTCGAAAGTAGGACAGATTTGTGAAATCTTGGTGATCTCCCTGAATATTAATGAAACCAGTCACTTCACGCAGAGTTGAGAACACTTCCAAGCGATCCGGATGCATTTTAATGAATCGTGGCCCAAACGAGAAATTGGCATACACTTGCTGATAGCCGTTAAATGTTTGATCCAATATTTCGAGTGTTCCTTCGATGATAGTACAGTCACGGAACGAATCAATGTTACCGGAATGAACAACACCCACACCCGAACATGTCTTTGGGCATGGGCCGTTACAGGTGACACATTCACCATTCTTCGCCGTTTTATTCGCCGGACACGTTCTCACACAAGCGCCGTTATCTTTAAGTAAATGCTCAGGACAATTTCTTACACACGTGGCTCCGTATGCATATTTTCCGTCTGGATTTGGTTCCCATAGATAATTGGTTGGATTGTACTTTTGCATCGGTGGACATTCATGCTTACACACGCCGTCATCGTAAAAGTTTCGACATGCTAAGCACTCTTTCTGTGTTGGACCAGTGCAACCACCAGCGCAAAATAAATGACAGCAATCACGCGGATTTGGGCCAAAGCAACGACCCTCTCCACATTGCGGCGAACAATTGATTTTGCTGAATTTCTGACAGTTGTGTGCTCCTTCGCCCCAACAACCGGCAACGCACGATGGATGGCATTTCGGGCACGCCGGTTCAGGAAATGTAAAATTGTATACGTATCTCGATACTTCTCCTGGTCCTGTGATTTAGAACGAAGAGAATGTAACAATTGTTGTATTTGAATATTTCGTTTGAATCGAATTTTAGCTCGTTATAGCTAAAAATGACCGAAATATATGTACCTGTAATAATTTCTTCCCAATTGATCGTTTGAATAAAGCAGAGATTTTGATTGTTGAATATGAACACCGATCCAGACAAAATATCACGTAGTGCCGGTAATTCTAGCGAATCCATTTGTGAATAGCTTACAAATAATCCAAATTGTTCATCGTAAATGTTCAATTTGAATAAAGTTCGACCACGAATAATTTGCAAACTAAATTTAGAATGGAAAAAAAATCAGAGTGCGTATTACGTAAGTTGGTCGTTTCGATGGAGGCGAAACAAAAATGTGTATCGTCTAAATTACCGTGGTAAAATGATGTTCTTCACATGCACATGGCTGATTAAAACATATCCCGTAACTTCACGAATATGTTGTAAAAAATCCAAATTCATGTTGGCACTTTCGAGCCATGTTAATTCTAAATTTCCATCGACATGTGTGCAATTCGAAAAGCGATCGCGTAAGTTACGATAATGATGGTTTCTGTTTGAGGGTACTGACATACGTCCATTAGTGCCGATGCATACTGTAAAGGAAATTTCATCATATTATTTATTCACCGTGTTACTTATAAATATTCATCGTACATCATTTCAATTATTGTCGTTCAATTATCATTAATCAACATCTCATTAAAAAAAAAATGAATTTCATTTCTTGAGCGAATGAACAAACGATCCGTAGCATGTATTCGATATAAGTTATTGAACAGAAATATTTCAATTCGTGGAATGAAGAAAAAGAAGAAGAAGCAGCAGCAGCAGCAGCAGAAGAGAAAAAAAAACAAAGAAAGGCTCTTGTACACTTAAGATGTCGTCTTGTAAGCGAAGCAGGTAACCAATACACATGCATATTCTGGAAAAATCTCAGCGCAGAGGAAGATGTAATGTAATGTTGATGGCATCTGTGCAAAGGTTCTGTACCTTTTCTACACACGTATAAAATGTATACGCGTATATCGGACCAAAGAGGAATTAAAAAGAAGCTGAGAAGAAGAGACTGAAAGACAACGTACACACATGTGCGTTTTTTTTCTGTGATGCACATGTACACATGCACAAGATGTGTGCTGCTCTTTGTGGATGATGATGATGATGGTACACGAAATTCAAGAGAGTATGCTTTATTTATGTGCAACCATTTTGTAACGCCTGTAAACAAGTGGCCAGGTAGGTAAAAAAATACCGTTCGTATACGGAGCGCCTCGTAGAGTTTTAAGCATCCAACGCATAAAAATGTACACGCAAACAACACAAAATAATGCGCTACGAGTGTGTCTCACTCGTATAAACGTAAAGAACTACAAACATATACGCATATACGAGCGTTCTCATACATGTACAAAGTCGGATTCGAGCGAAGAGACGTGAGATCATGCACAGAAAAATGGAATGTGAATAAGCCACTCGAAGAAGCACAGCCAAACGAACGAACGAACGAACGATTCCATTCAGAATGCTATGTGTTAACGAACGAATGGAGCCAACCAACGACACAAACAGCGACCGAAAGTAAGTGAGCGAGAGCGAGAGAAAAATTGATGTGATTGGGATTGACTATGCTGCGCGCGATATATGATCTCGTGATCAGTGTAGTTGTATTGCTTTTCCGTTTAAATGTGTGGGAAAAGTATTGTTTGCGCTTAGATATTTAGGAATCCAAATCAATACCATTCGCCTTCGATTTCGTTTTTTTTCTCCTTGTTTTTTTTTTCTTTTTTCTCTTGCGATATATAAAAACAAAACAAAGACATTTTTATGCAAAATAGAAGAAATCACAACATTTTTTTAATTGGTTGAAATGAAACAAAAATGCGATCGATATCAGTTAACGGCTGCAACCGTCGTCGTCGCCGCCACTCGACTCGATGAGCTTAGGATACCTGCTGCGCAACTATTTTGATTGAACATCACGTTTAGTGTATATTACATATTCGGAACGATTCCTTGAACATTGAACCCAATTAAAGTCTGATATCAAATCAAATGCACCGCAAGCACGCCCGTTCGCCGTTCGACCTCAATGCGAACAACAATTTGATATTATATAAAAAATCGAATTATCTATCGCAGATCTTGGACGAAAGCAAAAAAAAAGAAAGAAAAAATGATAAAAAAAAACTCACCTCTCATATCTTGTTCATCGATATAAGCACTGCAAGTCGATGTGACCAAAACCAGCGCCCAAATTAATCCATAAGTTAATCTGTAATCCATTTTATGATAAATGCACACGTCGTGCCAATTCAAATCACACACACACACAACAATTATTTGTTAAATCAGCACTTTCTGATTGTTCACACATTTTTTGAATCACAACATTTTTTCCATTTCGATCTAAATAAAATATGATTGCGCCAACACTATTTATGATTGGCTCGCTGGAGCCATGTTCGATTTCGATTGCACGAAAACGACGTCGACGGTGGCTGCAGCAGCAAACGATGGTAGATAAAGGAATTTATCCAATGAAAATGCACTGATTGAACGTGAAACACACAGTACTGCTTTCCAACTAATTGAATTTTTTTTTTTATTATCACTTTTGCTTACTAATGAATTAAAAATGTAGCTATTTTTAATTAGTTGATTTCATCCAATAGAAAAAAAAATTCGTTTCAGAAACACACACTGTATTGGAAGCAGAAGAAGAGAAAAAAAAAATAAACTCGAGTCGAAGAACAGATACAATGAAAAATGTTGAATTCAGCACACAGAAAGAGGTTCCAGTCCAAGAACTGCTACGAGCACATACACCGTCAGACAAACTATTTCTCTCTTTTTTCCAAATTTTCCACACTTAATTTTTACAAAAACTTTTCATTTTAATTCGATAAGTTTGTCTATTTTTCACCACAAATTGTGAGAGTCTATTTTTTCACATTTTCAATTGGATTTGTGCACGAGAAATGAATTTATTTTACAGAAGGAAGCAAGTATGTCTTACAGACGCGCACAGATGTGTTTCGTCTTTGATTTTTCTTATAAAAATTTTTCGTTTCGAAAAGAAAGGCTCTATACATGTGCACAGTCGCATTCGACTTTAGTGAAGCAGGTGACCAATACATATGCACATAACTGGAACCATCGTCGTTGATGTCGTTGTCGTTGTCGCTGTGTGACGATACACAAACCCGAAAAAAAAACATGTATGACAACATCGAACACATCACAAGCACACACATATGAACACATGCACACACAACACGATCATGTACACGGTGCTCTGCTCAGTTCATACGGCGTACATCGCTGTCGATGTAGAGGAATTTTTTCGACAGTGTGTGCGATACTTATGTGTAACTCGGTTGTTTTTTTCTTTCTTCTTTCTTTTCAGTTTGTCGAATGCCTGTAAACAAGTGGCTAGGTAGAAGTGCTGGGCTCACATAAGAGTCGTGGTCTTGCTCTCTTGTTCCCACATATAGTTGGGCATCTATCTATTTAGCGTGTGTTGTACGAACGAATGAACTAACGAAATATCTTTCCACTCTACACACATATATTGCCATACCGCGCGCTCACTCGCATACACAGAGCGACACACACACACACACACACACAAAATGAATACGCACGAATCCAATACACGGGTCGAAGCGACCCGAAATACACGAGATCGTCATGCATTCGTAGGAAAATATGGAATGTAAATAAGCCCAAATAATAAATGTTCTCAGCCACTCGAACTTATGATTCTATTCAGAATATCGTTGTTATTGTTTGTTTGAAACGAACAAACGAACGAATGAACAGACAAAGGCGAAAGTTAGAGAGGTTGAGTGATGTGATTCGAACCTAACAATCCCGAGAGCCGACTGAGGCGATATATGATCTTCTATTTCATGTTCTCGCTGTGTACATATACAACAAATCGGTTATTCGACTTTACTTTTACGCTTTTCGTATATTATGTTCAGTTGAAGCGTATTGTTTTCATCTAAAATTCCATAACTAATAAAAAAAAACAGATCTCGTGATGACTTTACGTACACAATACTCACTTTTCGATGCAACTGCACGAAGACCAATCGCTGTTAAAATCCAATGCGTCTTTTTCCACAATTCAAATGGTGGCATTCAAATGAAAGTGCTTATGCGCTTCATTTTTTTCAGGCGCCTTTTTTTTATTGATACTTGAATTTGTTTCGTACATAAAATGCTTGCGCTATGCGATAAAAAAAAAACATTTTGTATGTAGCTTATGTTCATGTTTTGCTGATAAAGTAGCCTCATTACCTCTGAATACGTCGATAATATGTCGCAATTGTGACTGTGTAATCATTTTTGTTATACACCAAAGAAATTGGTTTTGGTCACCGAAAAAAAAAAAAATTGGTTTAGTCATCGAAAGAAAAAAAGAACTTGGCTTAGAGCCAACGTTTTTATCGATAACAACAATTCAAACGATGATTCACATTTTTAGCTGAAATATTTTTGTTTCGATTCATATTTTTACATTTTTTTCATTTCCGCTGAAATTTTCAGCTACAAAATACCTATTAATACCAAATAACTATTTAGCTTCCAAATTGCTCATTTCGAATCGAATTTTCCGATTGCGCATTCGGCGAAACGAAAAACTGAATGCAAATGCCCATAGATAGAAAATAGTTGAATGAACTCGAAGAGTAAAAGATTTGTTTCTTTCCATTTGTCGGTTGCATTGTGTAAAAATACACCGAAAAAAAATGTATACTTAATCTAATTTCATTAACGGTTGGGCCCAGCCGCGTAAACAATATGCCATTGAATAAACGATACTGCGTAATCCCCACAGTAGCAGATAACTACTATCTTTACAACGTAATACAAGACAGAAAAAAAGACGACGAAATGTAAATATTATTATTGTCTTGTCGCTGTGTGCGGCTAGTAAATTGTGAGATATTTTCCGAAAAAAAAAAATTGAATGAATTCTCTCGGGCCCCACGATGTTGAACTGACTCGAACTTGACTATTGAAACGATTTCAATTGAATTCATTCTCTGGGTGTGTGAGAACACGAGCAAAATTATGTATATCCGAAAAAAAGAGAAAACGAATTTCTGGTGAAAAAAAACTTTGTGCAGTGTGCACACGGTGATTTTTGCACCGAATCACATTTTATCTTTGACATTGACAATGACTTTGCCGCCAAATGCAAATACAATTCACACCGTTTCAGTTTTAAACCACCGAACTTCAACTTTTTTCCGCCATTATTTACACTTCTAATTTTTTTTTTTATCATCAGTGTTCGCAATGTTTGGCTCCCACTAAAAAATTGTAGCGTTAAATGATTCAATGTCAAAGGTTTGTCGTATGATATGGGCTAATAAACGTTGCAGAGCGAGTATACACACGCGCGCCCGTCAAACACAGAGCCTTCAATAAAAAAAAATTTGTAAATTTGCTGGAATGAGCAATAAAGTGTATCTTTTTAAGCGAATTTTGCATATTTTTCGATTTATTCGCGCAATTCATTTGCGACGTGCATAAAATACACGAAATGGAAACGGATGGTTGACTGAATTAATGAACTTTGTAATAAATCACATTGAATCCATTTTATCGGACGTCGGATCTTTTTTTTCTGTATTTCATTTTTTGACCAATTAATGTATGATACTCCACGCACTCGACGCTTTGTTTATTATTTGTAATAAAGAGGAGTAAAATCATTACAACAGCGAAAAAGAAAAACATTGTTCAACAACTAAACGCTGGTTCACGATGAAGAATTGAATTACGGTACGTGTTTACATGAAAGAAAATGGATCGAAAAAAAAGATACTTCCTCTTCTGACATCCGATTCCCTTTCAAGTGCAGATGCGGCAGATGATTGTTTTTTTTTTATTCATTCTTCTCTTATTTTATGTGTATCACACACAAAACGACGTCATTATTTCCATGAATTTGAACTTCAATCACAGTTTCCATTTCGGTTTCTGTACACACGAAAAAAAAAAGAAACAAAATTGTCAGTGAACGCTAAGTAACTAGATGTTGATTATTTCCACGATACGATTTTCGGGGTTCGAGTTTAGATTTCCATTTCATTGAGCATGCCACAATTACTGCGGGCAATAGATAATTCCTTCTGGAAGCCAGGCAACTACAAAAAAACGACAAAACGTATTCAAAAAGGCTATGCGTGAGTTGGTTTCGTTTTAGAAGAAAGAAAAAACTATGCGTTGACATTGATTTTTATTGCATCATGAACATGTTGTGTGTGTTTTTTTCTCTCTTCCTTCTTGGTGAATTAGGCTGTGTCATGGCTTAGAGGGACTTATCGACAAACGAGCTCAAATTGAAAAATCCTATGCATCAAGTCTGAGATTATGGTCGAAAAAGTGGCGTAACGTTGCTGAATCCGGTTGGTTGATCTGGTTTTTTCGTTCTTTTCCTTTTTGTCAAAAGGATTAAGCAAAAATGCTCAAATTCTCAATTTTTTCCCATACATTTTTTTGATCCTATTGATTGGCATAGATATATCATATGGCACAACGGCATCTTTACCGAAAAATATTGCCGATGAAGGTGAACAAATCGCTGATATTCACGCAAAAACAAATCTTACCTTACGCTGCAACGAATCGAAACGCATTCGCATCTTCCGGAAAGGGTTTTTTCAAAAACAACTATTGAACTTGGTAACTATTGAACCTCTTACCTTTCATCCTTTGTCCGGAGCTCATTTCGTTTTATTTCTCGATTTATCTTTTTTTTCTTCTATTTTCTATCATTGGAATTCAATGAAAAACAAATCCATTCATTTTCCTTTCAGAAACTCTTTCAAGTTGAAGAGCGGAAGGAAATGGAGCAACTGTTCGAACGCGCCCAAAAACCATATGTTAAGCATTTGAAAAAGATTGAAAAGGCAAAACGAAATTATTACCGTGCATGTAAAGATGCTGAGATAGTGATGAATCAAGTGCGTTATGCTCTGGCTGAAAAATTAATCCCACCGCAGGTTGGTAAAAAAAACCATTTTATCTCTTGAATTTAAAAAAAAATCCAATAATTTATGAAATTATAACGCGATTGAATGCAACACTTGGGTGCATATGTGTTACTTCCTTGTTTTTAGGTTCGACGAATGCAAGTGTTTATGGAAGAAGCCGATTATAAAATTTATCGTCGCCGTTTAAAGTATCAAGATGCATTGGACGAATTGATGCGCTACCATCCGAAGTATATAAGAAATATGACATCTGCGTTTCTCAAGTGCCAAGAAATGGAAAAGGTCGAGTTACAGTTCTACAAAGCGCTTTTACACTCGCTGCAACGAACGCTTGACTTGTCACAAAACCCAAAGTCTGTGTCTCTATAGTCTTGTGTTATGGTACTCGTCTCAAGTGGACTGCTTTTTTGTGTGTTTATTTTCAGTTTGGCACCAATTTATGATGAATTACATCACGTCATTGAACAAGTCGATTATGAAAAGGATTTAAAGATGTGGTCGACCAATCATGCGATTGACACGAGTGCACCACAATTCATCGTCTGTTTATTTTTGTTACTCTTTGTTTTATCTTTTCGAATTCTCCTTTGAAATATTTTGAATATTGTTTTCAGGAATATGCACAATATGAGAAAATTCAAACTCTCGAAAAATTGGACATTTTCGTCATAGAACAACCTTCAACGGCAATGTAGGCTTTTATAATACAGTTCTACCGTTTTTTTCTCTGGCAATCGATTTGAACTATAACAGTGATTTGGATGACTTAAACTAAGAACAACCAAGTTCTCCAAATATTCAAATTGGCTCATTTAAAAAAATCGCATTGGGCGTTAAAATTGTGAGGCTAACTTCTAATTCAATTAGTTTCTGCCAAATATTTTCTTAGTAGTGATTAAGTTTATGAAAGCATCATAAATGGGAGAAAATGGCATTTGTTCTATACTTGTTTGTAATTTAAACTTGTGAAAGGGTAAAATATCGAATGCGACCTTATATTTAAATGAGCAAATTTGGATAGTCTGAGAACTGAGTTTTTCTAAGATTTCGGTTCCATAAATCACTGCAAAAGTCACTGCCAAATGCCAGAGAAAAATAAAACCAACGGTAGAACACATGTGTAATGAAAATTGTCAACCTCTCGAAACTCAAGTGTTTACTCTGTCTCTTCTTTTGTCTAAAGAACAAGCAAGTCTGAAAGTGAGAAGACCGAAATGGAAAGCAAAATGGAGACAGACGAAGGTGTAGATGTTGTAGTAGACGATCGTGAAAGAGATACTCGAATAGAAAAAATCACACACGTGAGGGCTATTGCCGATGAAATGACTGTAATTACGTTTTATGATGCTTGTTGACTTTTTCGGTTCATTTTTGCCGTACTTTTATTGGCAATGACCAAAGTTATGACCTGTTTACCTGTTTTCCGTTCCGAATTTCGAACAAGTTGGCCATAAACTAAATTACCTTAGTTTCAGGAAACTCAGCAAGGGACGGTAGAACCGGACATTATATCGTTGATGTCGATAGATGACACTTATGAAGACTGTACTCAACACGACCATATGATGTGTACATTTATTTGAATATTCTCAATTGTTTTATTTGATTTCAAATTGTTTGCTTCAATTATTTTCTTAAAAATATTTTATCGAATGCTTTTTCCCATTTTCGTAGGGAGTGTACCAGATCAATGGGATTCCAAATCAATTTTGTCAATCGAAAATCGTATTTGAATAAAGAAATATTAATGAGATAATTTGATTTAATTTGCCTCTGCTTTAGCTTAAGAAAATTTCTTAATTGTTGAGAAATAGAATGACTTGGTGCAATCAAAGAAATATTCTTCCTCAATCTACGCACGAATAACATTTTTTGCAATATTTTTGAACATTTTAGTACAAAATGTCACTTTGTTCTTTCTTCAAAACGCAATCGTAGTTCACATATGATTTTGAACACAAAAAAAATCCAGTCGCAATTTTCATTTCAGTTTTAAGCTGTTAATCAAACCTTGTGAAATTATTTTTAGTAGAGCGACCTTTTTTTCGTTGACAAAAGAAATAAAGAGCATGTTACGTCGCACCAGGCAACAAAAAAAGGCAGCCAAAAACTCTTTTTGGCAACCAGGAAACTACAAAAAAACAACGAAACGAATAAAAAATGGTTACAAGTAAGTGGAACTATCGTTGTTACTTATAAATTGATTAGATTGAATTTTTAATGAAACGTAATGGGTTTATTATTGGTCTTTAAATGAAAAACAAATTATTTCAATTGAATTGTATGTTAGATTATGCTCAACGTTGCAAGAACTATTTCAAGAGCGAGCCAAAATAGAAGCATCATATGCGAAGAACCTTAAAGACTGGGCGAAATTGTGTAACGTAGTTTTAGATAAAGGTTTGTCATTATAATGATACTATAGTTCACTGTTCCAATAAAAAAAAATCATTATTCTAAATATTTTGCTCATTATGACAGGCCCTGAATATGGAACGATGCGAAACGCATTGAAAGGAATATTAGCAGAAGCCGAATGTCTCTCTGAAATTCACTCAAGGGTGAAAAATCGGTTGAGATGCGGTGAATTTCAAGAGCTGCAAATCTGGCAAAATTGCGCATACACACCGGTAAGAGTTTATTCTTATTATTCATTATTGCTTACATTTCGACTGGAATGATTGCAAAAGGGGGAGACTCGTCAATGATTTGCCACATTTCGATATGTTGAATAAATGTGGAATTTCAGGTTTTCACCAAGATTGAAGAGCACAAAAAGATGAAGGAACAATTTGAAAAAGCGCAAAAACCATACGCAAAGCAGTTGGCAAAAGTCGAGCGGGCAAAACAAAATTATCACAAACAGTGCGAAGATCATAGAATACTGTTGAATCAAGTGCGATGGGCTTCCACTGAAGTTAAATTGTCAACAGTTCAAGTATGTTAACCAAAAATAACATTCTACATTGCTTGAATTTACTACACATTTTCCAATTGATGGATTCGATTCGAGATTCGAATTCAAAATCAATTTGTGAAATTCCAATTTTTACATTTATCCTTCGAATTCATTCTTTTTCACTTTAAGAAAAAAACGTTGGTGGCATACATTGAAAAATCGAAAAGCAAGCTAATCAAGCGCCGTGAGCAATATGAAACCGCATTGCAAAATCTAAACGAATATCATCCAGTCTACGTACATGATATGAGCACATTGTTCGCGAAATGCCAAGAAATGGAAGCAGCTAGACTCACCTTGTTTAAGAGTGCCTTGTTTTCGGTGCATCGAGCATTGAACGTCATACAAGATCCGAGGTAAGAATTACGACAGAAATGGAATTTACCTTTGGTAGAATTGATAATCTAATTTTTATATTCTAACTTTATTCACATATCGAATCTGTATCTTTAACAAACAATCATTATATAAAGCTATGGATTCAATTCCCTATTTTATCTGATAGTTTGTCACAAATTTATGAAGATTTCCATAAAACAGTTGACAATGCCGATTACCGCACCGATTTAGATTGGTGGTCGAGACACTATGGGGCCGATATGCCAGTTGACTTGCCAACATTTGATGTGAGTATGTGTTTGATGTGACACAACATGTTTTATCACTACCATTCATATTTTTGTCATATTCCCATTAAAATTTAACTCAAATAATATCGAAATGTTCAATTAATGAAGGAATATGCTGAATTTCAAACCCTTGCATCGAAATACGAAGCGGTGTATACACTGCTAGACTCGCCGATTCATCCGAAATCAACACCAGTAAGTAACTAAATACACTCGAATCATTTATGATTTTATGATCATTGATTTGCAATAAATCAATGCAAATGCAATGTTCAAGAATCGGAACAGCCGATTCGTTACTTAGCAACGTTTTAATCGGCCAAAAAGAAATTTAAATCATAATATTTTTGTATACGAAACGTATATTTCCCATAATAAAAGGAACAACCGCTACAAGACAGTCAAATCGATCAGACATCGTTAAATCCACCAAATAGCAGTGAACATCTAGGGTCAAGTGGTTTACAGGAGCAAAACGTTTATTTATCAAACCTAGCGAACGACATAACTCCTGGTAAAAGACATACGGTGGGAAAAATTGAATGTTTTCCTTAAAAAAAACTATTTCCGCTCTTCTTCCAGATTCCGAAGTGCAAAGAAATTTATGTATCACGGATCATTGGAATGATTTTTCACAGGCTGTTTCTTCCGTCGTCAAATCGCCCTCATCTAATAATGAGGAAGAAGAAAGCGATGAGCAGGATGAAATAGAAAAAAATGAGCCGCTCGCAGAGAAAGAATTGTCCAAAATTTAAATAAAAACGCAACAAAATTTCGATTCCAATTTCGGTGTTAAATTATCAGCTTTGATGAATAATTTTAATAATTTCTTCATTTGGCAAAATTATGGCTAAAAACAACAATTGTTGTTGAATAATAAAATATTCAAGCAAAAAATAGTGTTCAAAACCAAGTCAAACCAGTCATTAAAATATAAGTGGCAACAAAATGAGATGAACGCACAAAAATAAATGCTTCGAAAACCGAAAATCAGCGTTGAATAACTTGTACCCCAGTACGAATGTTGTGCATAAACAAGAAGAAACTGACTGTTTCAACCATTTATCATATAGCTCTTTTCAATTTCGACCGGTGTTCCCAGAACATGAACAAAGCATGATCGAAAATCGTTCTGTAACAAATGTTTCGGTTCGATCTCAAAAGGTGCAGTTGCTTTAAAACACATGAAAGAGACGAAATATTGGTTTCTTTACACTTATTTTCTTGTGAACATGTGAACAACTGTCTGGGCAACTTCATATAGAATGCACCGAACGAAGCAAAGAGAAAAGAGAACAAGAAGACAGTGTTTCACATCATAAAAGAAAGAGGGGAAACAATGTCTTTTTCGTTGGAGAAACACATCGTATGTATTCCTTTTTACACTGACTACGAAGTGTACTTGTCTTTGTGCTGGAACTGCAGTAAATCGTAGTGTGTGCTTTTGTTTATTTTGTTTCGTCAAATATTGATATTCACTCAGTTTTATCACTTCTTCCAGCAGAGATAGAGACGGATTTCTATCGGACCATTTCTCTAGGTAAGAAAGAAAAAAATATTTTTTGATAAATCAACACTTTTTAAGGAGGTTTTACAATATGAATGCTTGGTAACGATTTATTTTGTTTGAAGATTGAAAAAATATCAGTTCGCAAAAACAAACCAGCCGTTAGTTCTTTTTTCTTGCTCGGTGCAATATTTTGATACTGTTATATTCAAATCAATAGCACACGCAAATGGCGAATACATGTCGTGGTTTGCATTTCAACAAATCAATAATAACCCTTGAACTCGACTGATATAATTGATACTGTTGAGACCAGCATTAATTAAAACGCAACCAGCAAGATCAGACTTTTGCTTTGATAGGGTTTGGTGTTATCAAAACATATACATTTTAAGAACTCTCGCTAGTTGCAAGATTTGGTGCAAAAATACAAGCCATTTTATAAATAAATCTTTTCAAAGAATTTTATAGGGTCAAATAAAAGGCATACAAACAATTTTTTTCAATTTTCAACTGGCATAGTATAATTAACGGATGCTTTTTAATTTATAAGTAAAGCAATCAGTGCAATTTAGTAGCTGTTCAGATTCCGCAGAGACGACATCATTGATATAGTACTTCAAGATCTCGAAACGGACAATTTTCAGCATTACATATTTATTTTCGTATTCCTTCTAAACCATACTTGAACGTTTTATTTCATCCTTTTTCACCATTTTAGGACCGTTTAAGAAAAGAAGTTTTCATTTCGTTTCGTAAATGAAATAACTTCCTAAAAATGAACAAGTTTATACCTTTCGTTTTACTTTTAACGCTGGCATTTTTGGCTTCATTTTCCAAAGCCAGTGAAGATGGTCAGGATATGAGGGGTAAGTTTTCATGATGAAAAATATTATCTTGGTTTCTGTTTGTATTCACTCGCCTTTTTATTCAAAGTAACGATATATTGAAATTTTCCAACAGTTTGCATCGGTACCAATGTACGTATGTCAGTACCCCCAAACCGAAACCATCATTATCGTAACTTACGCGATCGCTTTACGAATTGCACACACGTCGACGGAAATTTAGAGTTAACATGGCTCGAAAGTACCAACATGGATTTGAATTTTTTACAGCATATTCGCGAAGTTTCGGGATATGTTTTGATCAGCCATGTGCATGTGAAGAGCATCATTTTACCACGGTAATTTAGACGATACACATTTTTGTTTCGCCTCCATCGAAACGACCAACTTACGTAATACGCACTCTGATTTTTTTTCCATTCTAAATTTAGTTTGCAAATTATTCGTGGTCGAACTTTATTCAAATTGAACATTTACGATGAACAATTTGGATTATTTGTAAGCTACTCGCAAATGGATTCGCTAGAATTACCGGCACTACGTGATATTTTGTCTGGATCGGTGTTCATATTCAACAATCAAAATCTCTGCTTTATTCAAACGATCAATTGGGAAGAAATTATTACAGGTACATATATTTCGGTCATTTTTAGCTATAACGAGCTAAAATTCGATTCAAACGAAATATTCAAATACAACAATTGTTACATTCTCTTCGTTCTAAATCACAGGACCAGGAGAAGTATCGAGATACGTATACAATTTTACATTTCCTGAACCGGCGTGCCCGAAATGCCATCCATCGTGCGTTGCCGGTTGTTGGGGCGAAGGAGCACACAACTGTCAGAAATTCAGCAAAATCAATTGTTCGCCGCAATGTGGAGAGGGTCGTTGCTTTGGCCCAAATCCGCGTGATTGCTGTCATTTATTTTGCGCTGGTGGTTGCACTGGTTCAACCCAGAATGAGTGCTTAGCATGTCGAAACTTTTACGATGACGGCGTGTGTAAGCATGAATGTCCACCGATGCAAAAGTACAATCCAACAACTTATCTATGGGAACAAAATCCAGACGGAAAATACGCATACGGAGCCACGTGTGTAAGAAATTGTCCTGAGCATTTACTTAAAGATAACGGCGCTTGTGTGAGAACGTGTCCGGCGAATAAAATGGCGAAGAATGGTGAATGTGTTCTTTGCGATGGCCCTTGCCCAAAGACATGTCCGTTTGCAGGTGTTGTTCATTCCGGTAATATTGATTCGTTCCGCGGCTGCACTATCATCGAAGGAACACTCGAAATATTAGATCAAACATTCAACGGCTATCAGCAAGTGTATTCCAATTTCTCGTTTGGGCCACGATTCATTAAAATGCATCCGGATCGCATGGAAGTGTTCTCAACTCTGCGTGAAGTGACTGGTTTCATTAATATACAGGGAGATCACCAAGATTTCACAAATCTGTCCTACTTTCGAAATCTCGAAGTGATCGGCGGTCGTCAATTGCTCGATACGAACTTTGCCTCCTTATACATTGTAAAAACCAACTTAAAGTCATTAGAGCTACGTTCATTGCGGCAAATCAATTTTGGGGCAGTTGTGATACTGGAAAATAAGAATCTTTGCTTTGCCAACAATATCGACTGGAAGAAAATCAAAAAGTCAGATCAACACGATTCAATGATTAGCAATAATAAGGACCCTGACGAATGCAGTAAGTATACTTACTGCCCAAATTGATTTGATCTGCAGAGCAAAGACTTTTTTTATGAATTTTATTAATTTTTGTTTGTATTTGAATAGGGAGGCGTGTTCAATACTGTTCAGATGAATGTACAGAGGCTGGATGCTGGGGCGCCGGTCCCGATCAATGTTTAGCGTGTAAGCATGTTAAGTACAATAGAACTTGCTTGCAAACGTGTGAGAGTCAACAGAATTTGTACACAACGCCTGATAAAAACCATTGTGGCCAATGTCATCCGGAATGTAAGCGATCGTGTACAGGACCCGAGGCCACTGATTGTCTTGAATGCGAACACGTTCGAGATGGGGAGAATTGCTTGGCCGTGTGTCCTAATTCAAAATATGCTCGAAATGGAATCTGTGTCAATTGCCATGAAACATGCACCGGTGGTTGCACTGGCCCGAGCGACACAATTGGAGCGAATGGATGCATAACATGTGAAAGAGCTATTATCACGGACAATAAAATCGAACAATGCTTGAAGAAGGATGAAAAATGTCCAGGTGATGAGAACTTTTTTTTATTTCCCACATTTTTTCGGACAATTTTTTTTAAGTTTCCATTTATCCATTTCCAGTTGGATACTATGACGAAATCGTGAGATGCCCAATCGAAAGCCTTTATATTTGTTCCGATCTATTGAAACGGCTTGATGGAAAAACGGTTTGCCGCAAATTAAAAGAAACTGTTATACAGTTGCCAAACACAAACATCACAATTGTAACACTAGAAAGCAGCATTAACCCGATTATAAACATTCTTGAAAGCAGCCAAACGTCAACAATCAATATATTATAGATAGATGAGATCATAATAAAATCGATGTGAATTCTGTGAATGTTTCTGCATTTGAATGATATTTCCGTTTCAGCTATCAAATTCTTACTGTAGTCAAATAGTCAATTCAATTTGTAGTGTATTTCAACGCACTTTTTCTACTCGAAATTTTAAGGATTGAAAATTTTGAAGAATGAAAAAGAACCATCCCCATTCAAAAAGTTTTTCTACACTATTTTTTACACACCGTCTCCACTCGCATTTAGTTCCCATTACATTAGATACATTGAAATCCAATGGAACTGGAGAATGGTGTAAAACTGTTTGAAGTTCTTTAATATTTCCATTTTTTTTCATATGCCCCCTTCGCTCGTATTTAGTTTATATATTATGAATGTTGAATTGCTTAAGGTGGCACTCAATGCAAGTGTAACACGAGTTAAATGCAATCCTTCTATCCGAATCATTTTCAATTCTCCCAAAAATGAACATACCCAAGCGTTAGTGGAATATAAAAAAAACATTTTTTATATTACCCATCGAGTGCTAGAACAAGTCTAACACTTTTTGCTCCACGGACACGATATATCGCATATATGCAAGCATATCCCACCGGGCGGTAATTGTTGACACATACCACTCGACATTACACGCTAATGCCATCATGGTGTCCGCTGAAGTTGAACGTAGTAGCATCTTTGTTGAACTGTGTCTGCTGCCATGCACGACGGCCGACCGCTTATGATATATATGCGTTCTGTATTTAAAATAAACTCAAATCGGTAGATTCGAGATTTAGCAAATCATAAGAATAAGCCGAAATGAAAAACTGCATTCGTTCATAAAGCAGCAAGAGAGCATCAAGAAAGAGTCAAATGTTTATTCGCTACTCAATCTCTCTCTTCCCTTCTTGTGTACAAAACAGACACCATACACATTGATTCGCTGATACGAAACCAATACAAATCAATATGTATGGTGTTTGTTTTGTACACAAGAAGGGAAGAGAGAGAGAGATTAAGTAGCGAATATACATTCGACTCTTTCTTGATCTGCTGCTTTATGAACGGATGCAGTTTTTCACTTTGGTCGTGCATTTAAAATAGTCAAATTGTTCAAAAAAAAATATATTTGTATTTTATGACAAAAAAAATATGGAAAAAGTGAATAAATTCATTGTAAATGAAAATATGAAAAAAAAAATCAAAAGTCGCCGAAGCGGAATCGAACCGCTGACGTATTGATTGAAAAAGAGAGCGGCATTTGATTTTTTTTTCTTCCTTTTTTTTTCATTTATTGTTGTTGTTAGTGAGGGAAACGTTTTGAATGTCGTAAAAAGAGAAAGAACGATACTTCATTCATTGAGGAGTTTCACAGAGAAGACTTTTTTACACCGAAAATATCATCAATGAGTGTGTAAGTCTTGGTGTTGAACTACGGCAATAAATTGTGTTATCTTCGGTGTTTGAGTTCAGTTGAATCAGTGCTCACTCAAATTTTGCAGAAGCAACATTGGGATCCTGCGAATATCGAGCAACGTTTTTCGTCTTAGTTTGTTTTAGCCATACTCACCAGTGAAGGTTTTAATTAAACATTTTCTATAATTACTGATTGGTTAAAAAAGAAGTTATCATTTCATTTTGTAAATGAAAAAAATCTCATTCAAAAAATGGACATCTTTAAACTTTATATTTTACTTTTGATGGCGACATTTGTGGCTTGTATTCCCGATGTCAATGAGAATGGTGAACAAATGAAGGGTAAGTTCCGATAAGTAAAATACATTGTTTTGTTTCTGTCTATGCTTACTTGCCGATAATTTTCCAACAGTCTGCATGGGCACCAATGCACGCATGTCAATACCGTCAAACCGAAATCTTCATAATCAAACCGAAATCTTCAAATTACGTGATCGCTTTACGAATTGTACACACATCGACGGAAATTTAGAAATATCTTGGATCGAAGATCCAACGACGAATTTGGATTTTTTACAGCATATTCGTGAAGTTACGGGATATGTTTCAATTAGACATGTACATGTAAAAAACATCATTTTTCCACGGTAATTTAGGCGAGAAAATTCTCTTATTATTTTAGCTTTCATAAAAAGGACGACATTTTTTATTTTAATTTTAGTTTGCAAGTTATTCATGGGAGAACTTTATTCAAATTGAACATTTACGATGAAAAATTTGGATTATTTGTAAGCTACTCGCAAATGGATTCGCTAGAATTACCGGCACTACGTGATATTGTATCTGGATCGGTGCTCATATTCAACAATCAAAATCTATGCTTTATTCAAACGATCAATTGGGAAGAAATTATTACAGGTACATACATTTCGGTCATTTTTTAGCTATTTCGAACAAAAATTTGATTAAAACGAAAGAAACAAATACAAAAATTGTTACATTCTCTTCGTTCTAAATCAAAGGACCAGGAGAAGTATTAAGATACGTATACAATTTTACGTTTCCTGAACCGGCGTGTCCGAAATGCCATCCGACGTGTGTTGCCGGTTGTTGGGGCGAGGGAGCACACAATTGCCAGAAATTCAGCAAAATCAATTGTTCGCCGCAATGTGGAAATAATCGTTGCTTTGGTCCGAATCCGCGTGATTGCTGTCATTCATTCTGTGCTGGTGGTTGCACTGGTCCAAACCAGAACGAGTGCATATCATGCCGTTATTTTGATGATGATGGCGTTTGTAGAGATCAATGTCTACCGATAGAAAAATATGATTTAAATAATCATTCAGGGGAACCAAATCCAGACGGAAAGTATGCCTACGAGCACAAGTGTGTTAAAAACTGTCCAGAGAATTTACTTAAAGACAATGGAGTATGTGTGTCAATGTGTTCAGATGACAAAACGGCGAAAAATGGTGAATGTTTTACTTGTGATGGCCCATGTCCGAATATATGTCGTAACACAGGCATCGTTCATTCCGGTAACATTGATTCGTTCCGCGGCTGCACAATCATTGATGGTAATCTCGAAATATTGGATCAAACATTTAACGGCTATCATCAAGTGTATGCCAATCTTTCGTTTGGGCCTCGATTCATTAAAATGCATCCAGATCGCTTGGAAGTGTTCTCAACTCTGCGTGAAGTGACTGGTTTCATTAACATTGAGGGAAAACATGAAGATTTTACGGATCTTTCTTGCTTGCGAAATCTTGAAGTCATTCGTGGCCGTCAATTATTCGACACCAATTCTGGACAATACACCTCTTTACACGTTGCAAATACGAATTTGAAGTCATTCGAGCTACGTTCATTGAAACAAATCAGTTATGGTGCAATTGTGATACGTGAAAATGAGAATCTTTGCTTTGCCAATGAAATCAACTGGAAAAAAAATCATAAAGTTCGAAAATCATGAAATTTTGATTATTAACAATAAAGAACCGAGTCAGTGCAGTAAGCAGCATTGAAACGTTGGATAAATTTTAATTCAAATTGAATTTGATTGTCAGATTTCATTGTTTTATTGATATTTTCTCGTTCAAACACAATTGTAAACAATGTAATCAATAATTAGGCTTTCTCCACGACCAACTAAGAATTGTTAAATATCACAAAATATTTGTAAAGATAAAATCATTGATAAAAACCGATCATAATAAAATCGAAATGAATCCGAGACATTTGTTGTATTTTTCAATTATGCTAATCTTATTTCTTGCTAAAATCAAATGCTTAATTCAATCAATTCGTACCGACCATTTCAGCGCTTCTTTTTAAAAATGCGTAGTTGACGTTTCGTATGCTACACAAAAATTGTTGCTTGGGTTATTGGTGTACAGTCGGAAATGAATGAGTGTGTGTGCGTTATGAAGTGGCAACTGGCGTTGTTTGCGATGTTTTGTGCGAAGTGTTTTCAATTTAGGCGGCCATTTGACTCATCGCATCGATATTTATGGTTTGTAAACTTGAAAGAAGATACAATCAAACGAGGCCCGCATACACACATGCACAATGACATCGATTCAAGAGCGGATCGAACGTATACGCTCCATCCACTCAGCACACTGTATATGCAGAGTGTGCGATGCCGAGTCAAAACTCGAGCTCGGTTCAGTACACACACAGAGAGAGAGAGAGACGCAAGTGTGTGCGACGTACATACAACCATACCCGCCCGTCACGTTAAACGCTTGTCGGTGTCTTCATTCTACGTCGTTCGATATGTCTACATGTCGAATGGGTTTTCGACAGTGGTGAATTCGTACTGAAGCTAAACGCATCGCTAAACAGTTCACTGTGCAAAAGTATCCAGGCGTTTATTCGGCTCAATCTACACACCAAAAAAACGCATATTCTGAGAAAGAAAGCAGAGAAAAAAACCAAAGCGATATAAAAAAAAATAAAAATTGAGAAGAAAATCGTGTGCAGTTTTACTGTCTTCGTCTGTCATTAATTTGTTGCGAGTGCGTTCGTTTTCTTTTTGTTTGTTCTTGGGTCATTCAATAAATTTACGATTGGATTTACGTTTAAAATACACCAAATTTCAATTTGATCGAAAAGTTATTTGCTCATCGCTTGAATCCGAAAATATTCGCGGCATATTCATTAAAAGTTATTGTTTTTTTTTGTTTCGTTTTCTTTACCGCTGAATACACATATATCGCTGATTTGATTCGATAGTAGGACGACGGCTACATCAGCATTGGCAATCAGATTCAGAACCTTTGTATGGGTTTGCATAGTTTTGTTGCTCTTTTTTTTCGTCTCTTCTCGGTCATCGGTGTAGTTTTTCTTTTCTTCTTCTGTGTAACGAAACACGTATTTTGTGAGTGAAGTTCTTCTCTTTGCACTATATTACGCTTCTTCATTCGTTTTACTCTCTCTCTCTCTGCATGTGTCGCGCGCGAGCTACGTTTTCAGTTTCACTGTTGTTCGTGTTTTGAGTTTGTTTTTTCGCTGCTTACTTCGTAGTATTGTGAAAAGCCAATTAATTCATTAAAAACGCGCAAACTGCAAAGGGAAAAAAAATCGCCGCTTGAAATTCAATTATGTCTCTAATATTTTTTTCGCGACGTCGAATAATGTGACAACGAAACTGAACGAGAAGAAAAAAAATTTACTCATCGTTTGAGTGTCAATCATACTGTGTGCTCAAACGAGGAATCCATTCAAAATATCGTGTGTGTGTGTTTTTTTTTCTTCAGAGAAATTAAAACCGAAGAAATTAAATCCGATAATTTTGTTCAATGTTCAAATGCGTGCATTGATTGCTATCCATTGAATAGAATCATTTGTAAATCAAGCGCTCTCCTGATTAATTTCGATTAGAATCGAGTGTGCGTGTATCTGTGTATATTCACATCGTGTTATGTGTCAAGAGATACATTTAACGAGGAATACGTTCGAACCATTTTTTTTTCAAGTTCGATCGATAACGCAATTAAATTTTTAATCAAGTGTATACGTGTGTATAGTTTTTCAGGTGAAGAGAGAAAGAACACAAATTGAAATTGAAAATTAAAAAAAAAACACGGGGCTAAAAGTGTCAGTGACTGTGTATTCTGATATAGAAAAAAAAGCGAGTGAAACCAACGACATCCAGTTATCGCTTTGTTTCATCGTTAAAATAAACCAAAAAGAAGGTGCTTTATTGGATTAGTTTAGCCCATTTGCGACATAAAAGGTAAGAAGCCGAGATAATAAATTTATTCAAAAAAATACGCAGAGAGAGAGAGAGAGAGAGAATATGAAGAAAAGAACCAACAATAATCGACGAAATTTTTTTTTAATGAGTGCTTATCAAGCTTACGTTTATTTGTACATTCTTATAGTGTATGTTTTATTCGTTCTCAATTCATATCTCTCTTGTTCACTCCCGCTCTCTCTCTCTCTCTCTCTCTCTCTCTCTCTCTCTCTTTCTCTCTCTCTCTGGCGGTTTTTTTCCTCGTCTTCATTTCATACGTGTGTTGGCTGCTATATGCTTATTTGTTTCGTTAATCAATGGGCAAAGTAATAACACCTAAATTGGAAACATGTTGAGCGCAAAGAATGAAGAAAAAAGTGCATTTAAAATGAACGGGGCGATAAATAAGCGGGGGCTTCTCTTCGTCTCTCACTCTTGATGATTTCTATTCACTCGTTTTGGTATTGTGTGTTGAAAAATACACATGTGAACTTACGTAACGCGGAGCAGCCAGTGAAATAAACTTCAAATGAGATGCGATACGCTCAGTGGAGAAACTAACTAACATTGTTTTTTTTTTGTTGTGTATATATTTGCGTGGTGGTTTTTTTCTTTCGCTCTCTATGGAGATTCTTCATCAGCAGCAATTCAGTCGAAACGTCCCTTATGGGAAGTGCATATACATAAACTACATTTCAATCGTTAAAGGTTAACATTCGCTTAACAATGCGAAAATATGAGAAAAAGACAAGTCTTGCCAAGTGTTTGTTGATTCTCCGCCGACATGTTATTTTTATCGAATTGATATTCGATGACATCAGTCGAAGTTCGTGAGAGAGAGAGAGAGAGAGAGAGATACGTGTATTGAAGGTGAAAATGAATGTAGTCAACCAAAAAAAACCGACGGCAAGTGTGCATCAAATTGTCTATCGCTGTGTCGCGAATGACGGCACACACCGGTCTTTGTGTATGCCTGCACCTATTCTCATCGCGATTGAATAGAGAGAATTTATGGCTTGTGCCATTTAGCCTGTATTCTGCTTTAAAATTGGTTTCGATTGTTCGGGAATAAATATGCAAATGTGAAATGAGCGGCGACTGCTGCTACTGCTGCTGCCGCAGCTGCTCTCACCGTCGCTTTTGTTCTTTTTTAATCGATTCGATCATCATAAAATGATGCGAAATTTCGCAGCTTATTCTCGCTTTTGAATGGAATTTTACCGACAATTCGAACGCCCGTTCCGTACGTTCATCTTGAAAGAGAAATGCGGTGAAAATGAACGAATAACGTCGCAGGTTGCTGCCATTCACATGCAAACCGAAAAAAAAAATCCAATGATAAATATTGGATCAACACAATCAACCAAATTTTAACAACTCGACAATCGGTGTTTTATGCACAATAAAATGGCAAACATGCTGATGATAGCCCTTGATAGTGAATGATATTTATTTTATCGAGCATTTTTGTGTTATGAAATCGTTATATTTCCATCATTTTGTGTATCCATTAGGTTTGGTTTTTTATCAAACATGGACGCAGAAAGCGTATCGCTACAGTTATAAAATCACTTTTTTGCATTCAATTTAATTGCCGCGCCGATCTTTTTTTTTAATCGACCGATAAATTAATTATAACGATTTTTTCTGAACTAACCTTGTTGATAATATCTGTTTGGTTGAAGATAGTGTGTGGTGGTTTCGGTTTTAAACGATAGTTTCAACCAAAACTAACTCGAAGCTAATGTGTAGAATAGGAACTAATGTATAAATTAGCATCTCATTGTATTCAATTGTGTGGAGCTCTTTTTCTGCAATGATCAAATAAACTAAAAACAGATTTTAAAGAATGTTTTCACAAAAAAACGTTTGTTTGTTCATTCGATGCCTGAAACGTGAAAGAACCCAACCGTTTTACGAGTGAATGTTTTGCAACAAACAACGCACAGAATTTCGAGTATTTTAAACGAAGAACCAAAACAAAGCAAACTATTCGGGGTGATTCACACATATGTTTGATTAAATATGGACTCAAGTACAAATAAACACATTCACGATTTACTCGTAGTGAGCGTTTATTTTGATTCTGGAATTTTGTTTTTGTACATTGTTTGAGATAAAATTCAAAAGCAGCGATTGCAACATTGTCCAAAATATTCATAAGAATCTGGCTTCAATTGGCCGATTTTATTTTGTTTGCATGCGGAGATAATTGTCAAGAAGCATTTGGAAAGAGATTGCGAGACAAAGAGAAAAAAAAATGAAAAAAAAGAACATTTGTTCACTTCGAAATGAAGACTTTCATATATGCAAAGCAATGGCATTTGGAATCAAAGCCAGATGCCCATCGCTTGATAATGCCTCTTATGAATGCAAGATGATTAATTCAATAACTTTTACCCAATCCAATTAGATCAACAGATTGTATGCTCTATTCATATTCAATACATCAATGTTTTTCTTCGTTTAAATGCTCTCGCCATAACATACCGCTAGCTCTTTCGCTCTTTCACTTATCCGCTCATTTGCTTGTTCTCTTGCTCATCTGTTCTTTCTCTTTCTCTCTCTCTCTCTGTGTGTGTCTCACTCTCTCTCGCTCTTCGATTCGTTCACTCGCTTTGTCAATGGCATAATAATTTGTATTGTAATTCGATTTGCTCTGTTTGTAATTGAATAAAAACGTTTTTATTCTGTGGCAAACATAGATCATTGGCTAGACGATCAATTATATTTTTATTTGTGTATTTGTTTATTCAATTGAAGGCAAAGTGCTTCATATGGTTTTTTCTTTCAGAATAATTGAACTCGAGTTTTTTTTTTCTCTCCCTCTCTCTCTCTCTCTCTCTCTCTCTCTCTTGTAATTGAACGCCATTCCAATTGCTGGATTTTTTATGTTTTGAAAACGGCAAACCCATCGACATTCGATACAATACGTAGTTATTTATGTCATTCAGTTGAAATTAAACAATTTGTTCGCTTTATTTTGATTAAATTAAAACGAAATAGTTTCATCAAACAGAGAAAAAAGAACGAATTCGATAAAAACGTTCAAGTGCCTATGGCTACTTGTTCTTCATGATGAGCATGATTCTGTTTGAAGCGTACTTATTCGTTCGGACGTATATTTTTCATATAATTTATGATGAATTCACGGGAATAAATTCCACTGGTTTCATTCGAGTGATCACTGACCTGTTGTGTGAGCGCGCGATTATATATCGCGCAAACCGTGTGTGTGTGTGTGTGTATACGGTTTGGGATATCAGAATTTGCATCAATTTACTTGAAACATTATTACTTGGAGCAAGCTGTGCGGAACATAATGAATCTTTCTCATGAAATACGAGTGAAAATAATGACCGGTTATCAGTTGAATTGATCGCGACTCTCCCGGCGAACGCAGAGCCCGTACTGACCTAACTGAAAGTCTGCGACGAATTCACTCCACAGAAATCGCGCGCAGGATGAATTCCAAAAATTGTTCCACACGTAAGGAGAGCGGCTTGAGACCGCTGCTGCTGCTGCTGCTGTCGTCGGTGGCGAGTTTCTTCACTTAAGAGAAAATTGTCTATAAAAGTCGACCAAACCAATTGATGAACATGTAATAGTTGGGTTCGTTGTACCGAACATCGGTTATTTTTATCAAAATAATTATCATCATTTCGTTGAAAGCTCTTCGCCGAACGGAACTTTGCTCTTCAATTACGCATATTTTCATACTTCTATACTCCAGTTTGCATTGCGCACAGCAAAGTATTCTGCAAAGGCTGGCATTTAATATATTCTTCAAACTCCTAAATATAATTTTCGCATTTTTACTGTGTGAACGCGAAAGATATCGACGCGGCGCGAGCATTCCAATGAGATAATGTTCAAAGAGTTGTTGTGTGTGAAACCGCAATCTAACTGACAACATTATACTGCACACTCACATACACGCACCAGCATCGATGCTTTGCCGCTTCGTTTTATCAAGAAGTTACCATTTTCAATTTCTCTCTTTTCATTCATTTGTTTTATTCCAAACGGCACACAACATACTTAAAATCTCACTTCGACGATGATAGATAAATGGAAGCGAAATATTTGCTCACGATAAGAAATTGCGTTGGGAGATTGTCTGTATTGGCACAACCTTTGATTGGATTTCTTTCGATTCTTACTCTCAACTTTGAGCACGTATCGTGCGAAAGGTTAATAATTCAATACGATTCTCTTTCTTCTTCGACTGGCGTTGATAGCCATCAATAGGAAATTTTCTCTTTACGCACGACAACGCGTTTCTTTTCACGACCAAATGAATTTGCAAAAGTCCAAGATCATTTGAAATGCTACAAACGGATTCATTTCAACTTGTTTCTTGTGTGACTTTTGATTTGCTACACAACTTTCAAAGTTGGTTTTGTGATGACGACGAAAAGCCGGTTCTGGTGACCACTGCCAAATGCAGAGAGTGTTTTAAAAAAGCAATTTTTTTTTCTGTGGCTGTTGTTTAGAAGTTGATGACCGGAATAAAATTTGAATGAAAGTTTTTGGTGTTGTTTTTCACGTGTATGTGCAAAAACACAAAAGATTCCAATCAACGGACTAATTCGTGTAATATTAGCGGTAACATTAGACTGAAGACCCATCGATCGCATTGTAAAACTGTAAGATTGACAATAAAATAGAAAAAAAAACAGTTGTTTTCACATATATTACGAGAAATGAATGCCAGAACTCATGCTAATTTTTCGCTTTGAATTCGCTTTGTTGACAAATTTTATGCTTTTCTGCTTTTTTATGTGTTTCAAACTTCTCATAGAAAGTATTGCCTTTTTATTGGAACGTGTTTTCTTTTTGTGAAACGCAGAAAAATATCTCGCAATGATCGTGGAGCATTCATTTGCTGATGGTCAACTCAAGTAACTTGTCATGACCATATTTGCTCCCACGTTTTAGGACGACTTTATGCCCATAGAAACAACGAAGTTGATTGGATCAATCGCAATCGCGCTGAAGTTGATGATCAAATTCAATACTGATGATGAATAGAGAAGCAATAAACCAAGAATGACTTGATCAATGTTTCAATATGAAAATCTGTTGCGTAAATGGATCATAAAAGCTCGAAATAAACAAATTTCAGAACATATCGTTTGGGAAATCACATCAAAGATAACAAAAACAAATCATTTCTTATTTTCAACAAAAAGCAAAGCTTTTCACACTTTCGACCAGATCCAAGCGGCAATTCACTCATCTAGCTTCATAAATTCTAAGCTTAAAAATCCAACAAAACAAGTGACTACAATGATGAAACCGATTTTTTAGGTGTTAAACATGTAAATTTTCTCATGCTATTCTCACCCATCATACTTTTTTGCTGTCGCTTCTATCAAGAAGATGAATATTTCATTTTTGGTCGGCCAAATCATCGCTTCAAAATGGAAATATGCAAATGTCAAGTCAATCGTGTGTGCGTTAAGACAATTTGGTATGTGATTGCTTGTGATGGTCATCATTTGGATTGAACAAAACTTTATTGGTGCTAAGTTTGTTTTTCAAAAAGTTCTCCATTCGTAATACACTCCATTTGAATCGCTCAAAGCCATCATTAGTAAATGAATGAAAAAGGTCAACTTATGTGTTAATTTGACGTAATTGCATGAAAACATGAAGAAAAAAACCTTCGTCTCTCTTCGACAAAAAACCTCTACCTTTTCAACAAAAAGCGTCGTAGGTGCGTTCCAATTTCGTCAATATTCGAGACTCGGTATTCTCATGCGACCGTTCGATATTAATCTCGAGTTATGGGTGCAGTTTTAAATTGAATCGGAAACCTCAGAACGGCAACTAGCGAGAGAGAGAGAGAGAGAGAGAGAGGGAGAGAGGGAAAAAAGCGACAAGACAAAATCACATTCCACGCATTCCCATTTGAAAGCGTTCAATGATCTTGCACTCTCAAGTTGAGAGTCTCAACATCAAGGCGTATAGTGTAGCAAGATCCGTTTGGCTGTGAGTGTCTCTCGATCTCCCATTTTTTCCCCCCATTCTATTTGTTCATAATAACAAGTTTTAGTTATTAGATGTTGGCCGCTCGCTACTCAATTACACATTTTACACTCATGATATTCAATGTAACGGCAAAAAAGTTATACGAATATCTTGTGTCGTCTTCGGCCATTTCACCGAAGCGAAATTCTTTCGCATAAACTTCAATCGAGTAGATGGAAATGGAGTGAATGTATGATCTCATTTTATCAACGGATAATCATCTAGTCTAGTCGCATTCAATTTTAGAAGAGAGCCTTTGGTGTTCTTTGCGCGACAAACCCGCATGCAATGCTTCAAATTAATGCGATAAATTAGATTGATTTCATGGTAAGAGATTCGAGCTGAGATGGGTGTTACTGGAATTTGCATCTCTGGCCGTCATCTCAATCTCTCTCTTCGTTGAAATTTGAACCAGAGAAACTAAATGAAAGAAAACTTTGTGCGACTGTTGCGCGCACATTTCTATGGTTCATGTGCCGTTAATAGAGACGTCGTAAAGTTCTCTTGCCGAGCTTCTTGATTGAACGATATTCATTTTTTCTTTTTTTTGTAACGTGCGCATAATTTGTAATAATAGTGTTTTGAATCATCATTATTCTTGCGTTTAGAGCAACAAACCCTCGGGTTTTCTTCTCCGGCGTCGTCTTCTCTCTGCTTCTACTGCTGCTGCCTTCTTCTTCTTTTTCGTAAATGGAAACTCATTTTCTTATATTTAGTTTTCCTCTTGATTCACTCCATTGAAAACGATGGCACACTAGATGAGATTGACACGCGAGATTTTTTTTTTCCACTCATAGTAAGCATGTATGTATTACTGTAAAAATGCAAATATTTGCGTTTCATGTTGTCGCCTCTATTCTTCTCTGTCTGCCATATTTTCATGTTTCGCGTTCTTTATTGTTTCTGTTCATTTGTTTCGATTTTTCTTCGTTGCTTTTTTTTTCATTGTGGTTGCAACGAAAAAAAAAGGTGATGAATGCATTCTATTTTCAAAGATAAGTGCATCTCATGAACAACATCCAGCGCCTACCAAATACTCGGATGCGGCGAATGCTGTGGCGCACATCAAGTATGAGAGTAAACAATCGTGATTCGTGTGTAACACATAGCTAAAAGAGAGAGACGTAGCGATGAAGAGAGAATGAAAGAAAGAAGGAGTGGGAATTAGAGAGAGCAGCAGAGATCGTCTTGTGCGCTACGCGAAGCGATGAGTCGACCTGAAGTGAGAGAGAGCGCAATGCGTTCCATAAGTATTTTTTTCGCTAGTTATGTGAGAGAATGACGTGCGAATGTTTTCACTTGTATAGTTTTGTGCTGCTTTGCATTTTGTTAGAGTTGTTTTAATTCGTCGTCGTTTTTTTTTTCTATTCTTGCCGCTTGCGCGCACTTCTATGTAGGCGAACGTGTATGAGTGAATGTTGTTGTAGTTTTTTTCTTTTAATTCGCGCGCTCGCTCGATATCGCATATAGAATTGAAAATTATTGTACTGTGTAGAATGTGCCTACGGGAATTTCAATGGGATTGTTAGGAAGTTATCTTTCTCTCTCTCTCGTTGCCAATCATTATAATTCGCCAGTTGAGGCGTATGAATGGTGCGACAGCAGCGGCGTCGTCGTTGTCCAAACTGGACGGTCATTACTTTGGGAAGTGACATTTGAATTTTGCATTGTCTCAGTTGTCCCAATGCAGACACAAGATGTACAAAGAGAAATTGTTCACAATTGTAACTTTGGCCGTCGATTTTCCTGCCCCATACGGAATTGCTCATCATTCTGTGGCGAGCAGAAAAAAAGAGTCCATCTCATGCAATGGAATTGAATGTGGCACATTTTTTTTGCGCCACAAAACTGCAAGGTTAGATGATTACCGTTATTTACGTGTTGTCGCCCGATCGTGATTTACACCGAAGCGGCACAATGGATGGAAATACGCCGTCGTAGCGACGAGCACATATGTCTTTTTATAGAGATAATTTCATTAGTGAACAATAGTTTTATTCAACTGCATCGAATGAATGGCAGCAACTGAGTGCTGGCGCGAACACTCAATATCTTCATCGATGCGAAATGAGAGTGGAAATGGGAAACAAAAGTTTTGAATCTCGCACACACACACACACAGATACATACACTTATTTAAAGTGACAACTCAGAAAATGATGTTTGAAAATGGTTTTATGTTTCATTCACATAAAACAATAGTGCTATGCCATTTCCTCATCATCTATGCAACAATAATGTGAAGCACTGTACCAGCAAATCAGTGCAAAATAAAGAACGAACGAAAAATAAAATCCGCAAACTCATTCAAACTCTTCGTTCGTGCGTGTGTATTTGGTTGTTAGTTTTTTGCTCGCAATCTATTCTAAACCATTGTTTTGTCGAACGCTCTACCATCTTCTTTTTCATTTCAAAGCGATTAATTTACTTTGTGAGTGTGTTGCTCTGCGATTCGTCGTTTCCCTTGACTTTTACAAGTGTCTGCACTTTGTGCAAACACACGGGCAATCGACTCTTCTTTTTTCTTCTCAAAGTGTTTTTTTTTCTTCTCAAAGTAGTAATCGCGCACATTTATAATATTAATTCAACCGGCAACCGCGGCGACTATTTTTTCCTGTTATTCTCGTTCTTCTAAAATCGCTTGTCACTGAAGCTGTACATCAAGAGCACAAGATAAAGTTGCTGTGTGTCCATAAGACCAGAGCACTTCAACAGAATCACTAACACTGATTTTACGTACAGTCGCCACCGGTTCGGTTTTCGCTTAGCCAGCCGATAATTAAACGTTCATTCTAATGTAATAATGTTGTATGCAATCTAAATTGTTGGAGAGTGTGTAATATACGTGGGCACATAACGCGCCGATAACGGCATTCACATCGCAAATCACCTAATGGACATTGACTACGTAGTCTATTCATGGAATGTTAACCGCTTCCGGTATTGTCTATTTCGTGATCATATTGACGACGACGACAACGCGCCATTGACGAATGTCATGTAACGAGACATATTCCATCGAACAAATCAAATGTGAATTTCACGTAAAAATAAAAGAGAAAGAGAGAGAGAGAGAGTGAATTTGATTGACGCAGTGAACGTATTTGCTCAGCAATCATCATTGACATTGAACATTGATTCTACAAATATGCATGGCATTGCACGCAAATGGATTCAACCATTTCTTCCGTTCAATTCTATTAATTTCGATTGAATGGCCACCAATTTTTTTTTTAATGGAAGATGAAAGATAAAATATGAGAAAATCGAAGAAGAAAGAAGAATAAATCAATCTGTTAAAAGCCATGGAAGTGAAGTGAAAAAATGGAAAAAGGGAGAAAAGAGTAAAAATCGATAAAAAAAAATAATGGAAAGGCTAGAAAAAGATTGAAAATAGTCAGGAAAGAGACAGAGACAAAATAGACAAGGAGGAGAAAAAAAGTCAATAGAACACATTAACATTTCTCCACATTTGCGAAATGAAAATTAATATCACAATGTTCATTGGTTCATATGCATTGTCGAATTGATGAAGCGGAAATTGTTCGGAAGTAGAAAAAAAAAACATCATCGTCATGTTTCACAATGTGAAAACGAAAAGTCATTCTAAATTATGGCTTCGGTCGCAAATCGGCCTAAGAATATTGTCGACGTGATTTTTGAATCGTCTGATTTCTCAATTACACTGAAAATGCTATTTTTATAACCATTATTATATTCTTTCGTTCCTCCATACTCATTCTAATGGTTTCTAATCCTAATCACTTAATATTTCCCTTAATGGTTAAACGCCTATTAAGCATCGATTATGGCGCGAATAAAAATAAATTATCCATGTGTATATTTAAAAGAAGAAAAAAACTCCATCTCAATGTGCGATATGCTTCTATGCAAAGAACACAATCAATCCATGGGCAATATTCGTTGTTGACATTCTCTAGCAATAAACGGTCACGCCAACACTCTCCGATTCTCTCGCTCGACTCTTTCTCATTCACCTATCGTCGGCATATTTGAGTAACACTTTTATTTGGTTCGTATCATTTGTTTATTTATCGGTTGGTATAAGCATCGGCCATTCATTCCATTAAGGCGGTTGTTTCAACGCACCGGATCAGACAAAGACACGTGAGAAAGGGAGCAAGACAGAGATGCACGATCAAAAATTTATTCATAGAATGTTATTGAACTCTCAATCTACATACTTCTATACACACACACACTAGTTGCTTTCCATTCAGTTTGCATTTCGAACATGAGCGTGTGTATATCTATTGGGTGACCAAAACGACAGCCAATCCAATCGTTATGTGTGAACACAAGAAGAAAACTCATTTTAATCTGTCATACTTGTTTTTGATTTATGCTCGAAGTTTTAATAAACTTGCATACCGCACAGACTGTTGCGACGGGGAGATTCTGTGTGAGAATCAACTGCGGAAAACTTATCTATATAAATCGATTAATATGCAGGGATTTTATCTGATGCGAGAATTCAAATGGAGAAGAAGAAAAAACGAATGTAAAATTCAAAACAAATAAGCGGCGATTTAACGCTTAATGGCAATCAGCCGCTTCATTTAATCAAGTATTTATTTTTTTGTTGGTGTGAAAGATGAGACGAATTGTACAACTCGTCGCTGCCACAATGAACAAACTCTGTGTGATGTATAGAAAACTAATGTGTAACCGTTGTGCTTCGTTGAAAAATGAATGAACTACAAATGAATGGTGAAAAAAAGAAGTTTGTGATCAATTTTTCTTCTCTTCTGCTTCGTCTTCTTTCTATTGTTTTGCACGTGCTCATTGGATTGCCACCGTCGCCGTCGTCGTCGTCGTTATCGCCACATAGCGTTCAATGTATCATGGGTACTTAATCGCATTGTTGTTGATACACTTACATAATACCGAATGATTGCTGGCGTGTACACTGTACAGTTCAAGTCACAGTTGGATTCGATTGCGATGAATTTCTTTTTTTCGGTAACAATGGCATCGATTGTGTCATACACACAATTCGCTACACTTTTTCTTTGCTCTGCTGTAACGAAATGAAAATGTCGTGTTTTTTTTTCTTTTTCTTCTTCGTTACTGACAGTTATCGATATCATTGAATTGTGGCCATGTGTGTGGTTGGTAATACGTGTACAATTGTATTACGTCGGATTAACACATTTGATAACATATCAATCGTTTCTACAGATGATGTGTAACCTTTGAAAAAATTCATAATTCAACTGCTACAGCGAACAAATGAAACAGGTTTTCATTGGCGAGAGAATTGAGTCGCAATTTTTGCTATTATTTTAATTTATATAATGTCAAAAGGTGACTTCGAACAATATAGAAATAGCCATATTTCATTTAATTGTTTTTGTGTTCTCAATTTTAATCCGCTTCACGTCCCCTCGCCAAAGCGAATTGCGACGAACCGAACACCCACATCACAACCAACTTTGGATAAATGCCCGCCAAAAAACTTTGCATTGGGATTTAACTCAATTGAAACTTGGAAACTCATTCTAAACTTTGCGCATAAATCAATGACAGAATGCAATAAAAATGCCCCACGGTATGAACTATAAATATTTGCAATGTGAAATGCACGTGATGCACCATGATGAGCTATTAAATCCCAACAAAACCGGAACCAATGCAACAATTTGTTTAGAATATCTCGGACACAATTTTATTGCCGTATGAACGCATTCATCCGAGGCATTCACATGAGGTCAATGTTAAATTTCTTATTCGCTCAATTGATTTTTAGTCAACATGACTGAAACAAAAAAAACAACAACAACACCGAGTCAAAACCGATGCAATTGACCACAGCCATAAGTCATAAAAGTGTGTGGTAACATGGTTTGAGTGACGCGTTTACGGTTTTTTTTTTTTAATATAATGAGCTGAATGAGTGCTCGGTTTCATTTCCCGTACCGTATTGACCGGGAAAGTACTCGGCATGATACCCAAAAAAATTGAAACTTTCAACTGGTTTCATATTGCAGCCAAATGAACAGAGGTCATACAATCCATTTGTTTAGTCACTCATTTATTTTGCCATTTTTATCGAAAAAGGTGAAAGAAAATGGAATTAAACGCGATGATGCATCGAATAAAACGCTTTTTTCCGGTTGAAAAGCCGAATAGCAAACCTGTTCAAAGCACCAAATGGGCGAGAGTTGTGGAAAAACCAATTTTTAAATGTTTCATGGCTAGAGTTGAGAGATAGGGAAAGAAGAGTTGGAAGAAAAATGAGAAAAAAGAAGAGAGAGAAGAAATAGAAGGGAAAACAAGAGAGAGAGAGAGAGAGAGAGAGAGAGAGAGAGAGAGAGACATACAGCAAAGATCGTTTCTAGCAAAGAGAGACAGTGAATGTAAACAATCAATCACAAGCTTACATGTTTTTCTATCAGCCAAATGAGGAACGCATATTGCATTGTAGAATCTGTGCCAATGCGTGCAAACTGAAATTTATGCATATTTTGCAAGTGTTTCATCGTTGGTTGTATTCAAGTGTTGCTAAAAGTTCAAGTCAGTGTTTTAAATGGGTCGAAATGCATTCGCAATCAAGCGATAATATTTCGCGGCAGATCTAAACGATGAGTTGCTTGTTAACATTCCGACCGATGAGATGCTGTCAAACATAACAAACAATCACATTACGCGCTAGTAACAACAGCAACCGCATCGAGAAACTCATTCAAATTTCTTTTCTGATTGCTTGCATCATTATTTCACTAGGTGCATTCGGTTTTTCATGGAATCGACACGGCACGATACTGAATTGTCTGTCGACAGTAAAAACCCCCTTTTCAACTTCGACTGAGTCATTGAAAACTGTTTACATTCAGTGCATTGATTTCTTTTTTCGCATTTGTGTTAATATAAACATAAGAAAAGCACTGTGCCTCTCTATCCAATACCAGCTACTAGTAGTAGTGCAGATATCAGCATTTTTTTTTCAAAGAGACTTTTTTAAAAAAATCAAAGCAAACGATGGAACAAATACGTGAACAAAATCATAAAGCCAACGTATTATTAAACTGTAACAAAACATGTGTTGAGAAAATCAGAATAAATGATCTCGATTTTGCATGCGTTTAATGATTCATTCCTCTTTGAAGAAAATGCCTTCATAAAGTAAACTAAAAAAATATACACATTCGTTTCACGAGCACGTGATATATTCAATCCCGATAAAGATCATCAATCACCGGATAACTGCTATTAATATTTCGAGAGAATATTTTGGCATGGAGGTTATTACCTCTTTGGTGACCCGAAATACATCGACAATCGCTCTTTCCACTTTTGGGATCACGTCAGAGTGTTTCCAATTTATGGGCACCTTGTCAATCGTTTTTCATTTTATAGTCATGCATTAAGATAAATTGAATAGGTCAACAGTTCAGCTATCGTACATCCTTAATTCGGTTCAATTACATTGAAGTGGCAAAAATTCAACACAAACATTTTATGATGTGAGACGAAATTCATGCATTCAGATTGTGTCTGATGATCGTTAGTCTTAATTTGTTAATACTTGAGTTTTGACAATAGACACATTGTTTTTTTGAGAATTTTGCAAAGCCACATTGAATTACACATGATATACATTATGATTTGAGCACATCGCTCGTACATACTTTGTATTACAAGGCTGTCTATTTCCACTTGAATAAATGAAATCAGTCGAAAATAACTTGATTTATTAGCATGATCAGTTTGGCTTTGATTTTGTGATAAACGTCGGAATTTGAATGGATTGAACCGTTACATTTTATGATGTGATTGATGAATTTCTTCGGCATAGCAAATTCCTTCGCTTCATTTGAAAAAGAAAGTTCTTGGAATTCAGCCTACTATCACTTATCCAGTCGGTTACTCATATTGGTTGCGAAAAAATATTTTAGTCAGAAAACTAGTGAAACATTCTAAAATCGAGACTGAAAAAATAGAAAAACCTTTGGATTTACTATTCCAAGTTCCCGCATTAAAACTTGTAATGGGATTATTTCTTTTAATTGCATAATAAAAAAAATACGGACCGGACCGACCTTAATATTTTGTTATCACTTGTGCTAATGCATTAAAGCTAAATTTCTGTCACGTGTGTCCACTTGGATTTCTCTCTCTTGCATTCAATATCGAATATTCTATATTCATAGATATGTACAGTTGGCTTGTAAATATTTTTTATCGACTTATCAGTATGAGTGGAATTTATTTTGGTCACAATTTTGTCGAACGATTTTTTTTATAATCGCAGTTGACTCAATTCTTTCTGAAAAGTTCTCTCTCTCTTACTATTTATTTATGTCAAATCCGTAGAAGGTTTTACCAAAAACAATAAATATTACGATTTTTTCTCCCTCCACAGATTCAATCTGTTAAAGTCCATTGAAACCATAATAATTCAACGGTTGATTAATGGTTTTACGATCATAACGCGTACCACGAACGTGTTTGCAGTCTCGTCAAGCGTCGAACGAACATTTAGCGTTTAAATAATGTCACATCACAGCGACGATCAGCTTCTGCAGGCTGGAAGCGATTCATTCTGGGAGGCCGGCAACTATAAACGAACAACAAAACGAATAGAAGATGGCTACAAGTGAGTATACATGAATCGATATAAAAAAAGTGATTTCATTTTTAACGCATTGCTTTCATTTGTCTCATTTCAATAGGCTTTGCACAGATCTTCAGACACTGATCCATGAACGAGCTGAAATAGAAAAAGCGTACGCAAAAAGTTTACGGGCTTGGTCGAAAAAATGGGGTGAACTCATAGAAAAAGGTAATTTAAGTGAAACAGTTTTGAGAAATACGCCGCTTATCTTGTCAATATGACGTAAATAAATTACAAGTGTTTTTGCCTGGGTGTATTCCACTTTATGACCTCATTTCGAAGAATTCAATTACAATTTTTATTATATGATTTTTTGACCATGTTTAACAAGAAAATGTTTCGTAAACTCTTGTAGGACCCGAGTATGGCACGATGGAAGCGGCATGGAAAGGCATTTTAACTGAAGCTGAACGCGTCTCTGACGTTCATCTAAAAGTCAAAGAAAACTTGTGCATTGGCGAAATTCAACAAATTAAAACGTGGCAAAAGGATAATTACCATAAAGTAAGCGATTCTCTTTGAAAACAGAAAAAAGAGAATTTTTTAGCAGTCATTTTTCATCCTCTGAAATTCAGAGCGAAGAATGGATCGAAAATGTTAAAGATGAAAATGAGGAGTTTCAAAAGAATTTTCACTCATTAATTGAAAATTGATTCACATCGAAATGACGCTTAGCGATAGCTTCACAGAATTTCAATAAATTACCATGACATTGACATCGACAACTTTTTTGCTCCCATTTTCAGAATATGCTTCAAATAAAAGAGCGCAAGGAGATGGAAGATCTGTTTAAAAAGGCACAAAAACCATGGGCAAAACATTTGGCGAAAGTTGAAAAAACCAAAGCCGATTATCACGGAGCGTGTAAGACTGAAAAGACGGCCACAAATCAAGAGCGAAATGCCAGTGCCGACAGCTCAATATCGCAAGATCAGGTGTGTAAACAATCATTTGGTGCGGTTTGTTTGGTTTAGCGTGTTTTTGAACACCGATAATTATTATCAAAATGATGTGTTGACGTAAAATCGTTTCTAAATTTTCTGTTGAATCCGATCGCCTGGATTTATTGATTCAATTTTCTACGCAATATTAGTTCGATAGCGCCATATTTGAGAAAAATGATGTCAATCGATAAGTTGAGCACTTGAAAATTGCTTATCTCGAGTCCAATTCATTGAATTTCGATTACGACGAAAAATGACATTCAACTGAGTGAAAAATTGTGCAATTCATTCGATAATAATAAAACCTAATGATGAATTCTGTTTTCAGATCAAGAAAATGCAAGACCGTGTACAGAAAACGAAGGATGAAGTGCAGAAATGTCGTGAAAAATACGAGCAAGCGTTGCAAGAAATCAATAAGTATAATCCAATTTACATAGAAGATATGACCTCAGTGTTCGTCAAGTGCCAAGAAATGGAACAAACCCGATTGTGCTTCTTCAAAAATGTTCTGTTCTCCATTCACAAAACGCTAAATGTCACGCAAGACCCGACGTATGTCCTTTTCCACAAGCAATTATTGCCCAATTCGGCTGCTTACTTCTTCCGTTTGAATACTAATTGGAATCGTGTTTTGTTTTTGCCTGTTTTTTTAGTTTACCACAAATTTACGAAGAGTTTTATCATACGATCAATAATTCTGATCATCAAAAGGACTTGAAGTGGTGGTCAAACAACCATGGAGTCAATATGGCCATGAATTGGCCCAACTTTGTTGTACGTATCGAATATGCTGTGTTTCAGCAGCATGAATAAATAAATAGTGTTTTTTGTTTGTGTTTTTTTTTTACTTTCCTCTGAAATCTAATCGTTTTGTTGCATGCAAACCCAATCTGCTCTTTTTTATTGGACATTTGAATTTTGTCTGATTTTCGACTTTTGTTTGATTTTTTTTTATCTTTTACTTCTTTTTTTATGTTTGATTCGTGTGAACTGACTCATTTGTTTGCCAAAAATATATGTTTGTCATCTGCTCGTTGCAACCTGAAAAACCGATACAAAACAGGAGTACACTGAAGAATTCCGAGATATTGCAAAGGGAAATAAATCCAAAGAAGCTCTTCCAGCTGCACCCATCACGCTCATCCATCAGAGACCCGTCGGCGAAGAGTTGCCTGTATGCATGTCATTTGTTTCGATCAGTTTTTATTGTTTACCATTTCATGTGACAGAGATTTAGCTTAGTTTTTACAGAATTGACTAAAAGTTTGGCTTGTTTGGTGTTTTTTAAAGCTCAAAAATGTGTGAACAGCCAAAATGGCGTGGTAATAATAATTTTGCTCCATTTTAGGAATATCCACCGCCACAAAATAGCCGAAACAGCGTTAAAACGGCTATTAAAACGACAGCTGTTCGAGTCAACAAGGAAGATTCACCGAAATCCAACAATTCATCGTCACACAACACATCCAATTCACCGAATAATCGAAATTCAACAGTGACGTAAGTATTCAATGAATTTTTGATTTCCCTTACCTAGTTAGAAATCGATATATCGATTGAATGAACTTTATAATAGGAATCGAAACTGTTTTTAGTTTGAAAAACGATTTGAATTTTTTTTTTTCAGAAATGGAACAAACAAATCAGAAGCCAATCCATTCGAAGAGGGCGACGATGGCGAGTGGGATGAGGGTGATGGTGAAAATATTCTGGTGGACAACGGAGAACCAGGCGTTCCAGTCAAAGCTTTATATGATTACGACGGTGCCGAAAGTGATGAATTGACATTTAAACAAGGTCAGGAGGAAGAAAGAAAGACACTTTATTGACATCACAAAGTGGAAAAAAGGCGTTTTAGTCAATTTGAACTAATGTTACACTTGTTCATCATTAATCGCCTATTTTTCTTATTAAATCTTCAATTTGTTCAAAATTTCCTTACAAATTCCATTCAAAATTCATTTTTTTATGAAAATTCCATCTTTGAACTTCTGTTTTAATTTCATTTTAAAATGTCTCCTCTCTCTTATTTCTCTCGTAGGTGAAGTCTTTGAGAAGCTCGAGGATGAAGACGAGCAAGGTTGGTGCAAGGGTCGCAAAAATGGACGGGTTGGTTTGTATCCGGCAAACTATGTTGAAGCTGTGGCAACGTAAACACCCCAAACGAAACGTTTAGAAATGTCGTTTTATTTTGTTTTGAATTAAAATTTATAATCTGTCGCATTAAAGAAACCCTCCCAATCAATCATTCACGTAGACCGTTTGCTTTTACTGTACATAAAAGCGAATTGCGATCCAGATTTTTAAAGAGAGGAAAAAACAAAAATTGTCAATGTAAATAAAATATTCATGATTTGTTTGAATAGCGATAAAAAGAAACTAATAACAATAATCCATGTATAATGCATATGTTACGATTCATTAAAAGAAACAATTGAAATTGTGCAGAGGAATTTGAAATTGAAAAAAAAATTAGAAGAAAATATAATTAGAAATTGTGAGTAGAAAGAGAGAAAATGAATGATCGCATGCATTCAACAATATCATTTAGCAATATTGATTAAATATCAATTGAAATTGTAAGATTTTGAAATATATTATAAATCAAGTTCCACGATTGTATATCAAGAGTATTTGTGGCATCCATTATATCAATCCACTAATCAATATTATATAGTCGAACATATACAAACCATTTTCTATCCGCGTAGCTCCAATCTTTTCTCAAATCGACCAATTTCAAAATGCATTTTTACAAACAGTACACAACATATACACATACTGGACTGCATTTTCATTTATGATAATCTATTATTCGTAGTATCCATTTGAAATTAATACGTAGCGGCATAAAACGGCGATTGATTTTTATCCCCCGCATTTTAAAACAACAACATTAAATGAACCAAACAGAATTATTAATGGAGAAAACAGCCCCAAATTGTTTAATCAATAGACATTGTTATCTACTATTAATATTTACATTATAAAAAAAAAACAAAATAAAATGTGAAATTGTTTTGCGACAGTAATCGTTGGCACGTTCTTTTTTATGAAAAAAAATTACAGTATTTTTTTTTTGTTAAAATGGACAAAAACAATTTTAAATCATAAACTCAAATTGTATGATGAAGTTTGCAATTGCTCAAGATAAAAACTATGACTCCGACGATCTGTTCCGCAGTTCGTTCAAATGAAGCCACAACAGCTTTTCGTTTGTATCGCTGTCAATGTTGTCATATTTGCTCTCTAGCTCCTCTTGTTCGTTGAGCGGTAATCGATGGAAATTGTTCACAAACGCTGGAACGCAGAAGTACTTCTTCACATGCTGTTTTATGGTTGGATACAAAGTTTCGCTTTCAAACCACCACTCTAATGGACACAGCTCCATGTCCAAACTCACATCTTCCGAATAGCTGCGGAATTCGATGTCGAATCGATTCTTCGGTGGCTTTGCTTTTGCCACCGGCGTAATGTTGGAAAATAGGGACGATAATCCGAAACTTTTTTCCGACTTTACTTTGAGCAATCTCTCATCGGTCTTTGCTTCAGAAGATTTTGCGTCGTTGTTTTGTACGATTTTCTCAAGTTCATCGTGAATTGAACTCAAATCGTCCGGAGAGGTAAGTCGCTGGAAGCGTGGATCTAGAAATGATCCGATTGTCAAAAAGGGATTCCCAATTATGCTGCAATGGAAATTGAATTGAAAAGAAAATTATGTAAAATTGAATAAAGAAGAATAAAATTCATTGGGTTGGGGTAGTTCGGATGAGAAAGAAGAAAAATGGAATATTTCGAGGGAAACGTCCCGTTCATGATCGTTTGTGCACTCACTTTTGTTGAAAAATTCGGAAAATTGTCCGTTTCAAATCCTTCTCCAACACAGTCAACTCAGTATCAGAGGATTTAGTATCACTCTCACTTTCAACATAATGCTGGTTTATCAACTGCAGCGCAACTGGTTTCATAATTGATGCATATGCTGATGTCTCGAAGGCTAGTACATCCAAACAGTTCTGAAAAATAACGGAAATGTTTCAATTTTTTAAAATCAATTTTCATTAATCGATTACATCAACAATTTTTTTTGTTATTTTTGGGATAATTTTTCTGCTTTAATCCTCGTTGTATTCATTACCTTCAACGGTTGCAAGCACTCGATCAAAATTTTGATGATCTGGTTATTTTCCTCGTTGTAATCGTTCAGAAACTGTGATAAATATTCGAATTGTTGTAGCCAAGTATGAGATCCCTTGATTTTTCCCACTAGAAATTCGTCGGCTGAATCGACGGCCGTTCGCACAGCAGACAACTGCATACATGCATCAAAAGCCATTTTTGTGACGTATGAAAAAGTCGGAATGGTAGGTATTTCAACCGGCAAAATTGCTTCAAAATCCGTCTCCATATCGAAATCCACAACAAATGCGCTGCAATTCTTCAGACTCTCAATGAAACTGACAATGAAATTGGTGCAATTTTTGGAAATGCAAAAGATTTGATTCTCCAACGCTCCGATGCGATTCCCTATGTCGGACCAGTAATTCACCGAGATTTCGACCATTGAACTATTGCCAAGTTTGTGAAATGAAAGCGAATAGTTTCGACTGTTGATGATTGACTTGATTCCGGTCAAAACACTCGAGTGCTGCAAATTGTAGTCCTTTTCAATGGTTTTTTCGATCTGAAAATGATTTCAATGGTGGAATTGATTAATTTCTTTAAAATTTGATAGTCAAGTTTGCAGATTAATCCAATCCAATTAGTTGTTCACCTGTGCCGAGCCCGGAATTTCTGCATTTTGTAAAAAATACCCAATCAAATCCTTGAAACCAGATCCATCAACAATCGTAGTGGGAAGCAAATCTTTGATAAGGAATTTTTTGATCTGTAGGACAACTTCATACGAGTCGTGACTGCTTCTATTACGCTTCACATTGATTTTATTGGCGATTTTCGGCGGCATTTTGGTGGAAATTACAATTTCCTTCGTTGAACTGTCGTACAGCACTTCATTCGATTCGTTGATGGTTAAAAATTCTTCCGATAGAAATTCATCTTTCGGTTGACTGTCGCTTGCCGTGTGATCTGTAACCAGTTCTTCGGCGATAACTTCGTGGCCATCCTCAGTCATGTCAATATGGTTATAGTCAATGGTTTCGATGTACTGGCTTTCACTGTCAATGTCATGTGGTTCGACCACTAAATTGCTTTCGAGACTTTTGTCGCCGTCGCTTTTTATAATGACAAGTTGACTGGGCTTGAATGTAAGCTTCTTCTCTTTGACGAAGGTTTTTTCGGTGATTCCAGTCGGATGGGAATCATCCTTGACTGGACTCTGGACTGAGTCATTGTCAGCATACCAATTGACTTCAATCTCTTCCGTCATTTTCGATCGCTTGGAATGTGGCGAAGATCCCGTTTCGGATTTCAATCGGATTGGTTCCTCAAACTCTTTATACTCTTCTCCTTTCTGTTTGTTTGAATTGATTTTCGCCAGCACATCCGGATGTTTGCAATTCAAGTGTGTACTGAGATTTGTTGTGTTTTTGTTGTACGCAATGTATGAATGGCAAATACTGCAAACAATTCGATTTTTCGTTAAAATTTGTTGATTTTTATCCGCTGGAAATCCGAAATATTTCCACAGTGGCGAACGCATCGTTGATGGCACCACAATGCTGCTGAATGGTACGATTTCCTTCGGATCATTGTACACCAACACCGGCTTCAATTCTTTGGAAAAGTTCATTGTTTTGGTTGTGTTTTCAACTCCAAAATTGAATACTTTACAATCTCGTTCAATCGAGATTTACGAGTTTTTCTGTAAATAATGAGAAAATGTCTCAATTTATTGCATTTTTAGTTTAATTTTAGGTAGAACTTATCAATTAGGAACGAAAATGTGAAAAGTTATCATTTTTACCCTTTTTATTCTCCAAATCTTGTGAAACTCCAGTTTATTATTGAAAATAAATGCAAAATTTTAATATTGTCTCTTCTAAATGCTTGAAATTCATTCAACAAATGACACTTCCAGGTGAATGACAAATATTAGTGTTGCCAGGCGTCTATAAATGCTGTACAATTTATATCCTTACCCGATTTTCATTAAAATTTGAATTCAAAACGAAGTAAAAAATAATTTCACTGGAAAATTAAATGGAAAAATCCATCAAAACTACAAAAATATCAATAATCTCGAATGGTTTGATTTTTCAAAAATTTCGAGAATTTAAACGGAAAGTATTACCTGAGACCAAATCCAATGTATTCAGTGTTCGAGATTAGAGACTTGTCATCGGCGCGCTGCTGTCAAACGTCGCATTGCAATTCAAAACGCCAAACAAACACATTGCTATTTGTTGTGTATTCCAGTCAAACAAACAGTCAAAGAATCAGCTGCATTAGAGGCTCATCAAAACACATCATTCATCTCATAGACTTGACATCCGTTGCATTTAGTGAAAGTTTCAGTTAGAAAAATGCAACTTGAACTCAGTATACTTACATTGAATGTGTGGTAAGTTCTTTGAATAAAAATTTGGAAGAGAATAAAAAAAAACTGGTATTATCTGATGACGCATAGGAAATTGATGAGTGATATATGGTTGTTTGTTGAATTTTATCTATCAATGGCTTACTAAAGGCTCTTTGTTTTAATCATTTTTTGTTGATACAAGTGTCGTTGATAAATCCCAATTAGGGAAACAATTGAATGTTATGATGAAAAAAAAACATCGCTATTTTCGACACTTCAAGTGCGTTTTTTTGTACTTTTAATTGGATTTTTGTTCATTTGTCAATGTGGATTAGAAAAAAAACTATGGAAAAATTTTGCAAAAATCATAGAAAATCCTTGATTCATCTAAAAAAATGAGCACAATCATTTTAATTGTACAACGAATGCAGCATAAAATGCGCGCAAATGCTGTTCAATGCTCATGAGATGCAGCGCTAACACATAAGTGTATATCAGTTTGCGAGAAAGTGTTTTTCAATTATGTGCACGATTCGACTGGTTTTTTTGTTGTTGTTGTTGTTGCATGTGCGTGACAAAGGTGTACTCGTGTCGCGTTCTCTATTATTAATTTCTTTGTTCCATTGTTCGTTCTCTATTTATACATTTTCAATCAAAAAAAATTACCCGAATTGTTCAATTTATTGGAACGGCATATTGTTTTTCTTTCTAGGGGCATTCCATATGTTTCAAAAGACCGTGATATCCGCATGCAAGCGATTGGTGACTTTTTCGATGCGAACAGTCATTATGATGTGATCTCACTACAAGAAGTATGGACTGAACGGGATTATCAATCGATTCGAAAGGCAGCGGAAAGGAATTTACCATTTTCACATTATTTTTATAGGTTTGTGTTATTTTTTATCAACCATGGGTTGGTCACATGATGACTGATGTAAGAACTTTCAATTGATTCGGAAAATATTTAATGATTTTCTCAAAATTTCTACAGCGGAGTGTTCGGATCGGGTTTATGCATTTTATCAAAATATCCTATAGTGTCAACTCTATTTCATGCTTGGTCTGTCAATGGTTATGTCCATCGAATTCACCATGGTAATGAATAGTTCGCTAATCTATTATTTATCAAGTGTTGAATAAGAAATAATAATTGACTATTATATCGAAATCCATATTATCAAAGGCGATTGGTTCGGTGGGAAGGGAGTCGGCCTATGTAAAATATTGGTTGGTGAACATCTTGTGAACGTGTATATTGCTCATGTAAGTATTTATCGTTGGTAGAAAGTTTACAGATTTTCACGAACGTTTCGTGACGAAACCATCTTTAACTCCTACACATTATTGGGGCGTATTCACTCATTAACATTTCATACATTCTCATACAGCTTCATGCGGAATATGACCGTGAAAGTGATGATTACAATGCGCATCGTGTGGTGCAGGCGTTCGACACCGCTCAATTCATTCAATCAACACGATGTGACTCATGCGTACAGGTGCTTGCTGGTGATTTAAATACGGAACCCGGCGATTTGGCGTACCGAATTTTAATGGCGGCATCTGGGTTACGCGAAACATACAATGAGACGGAGCATGGAGACTGTTGCACGAATGAATGCGTTGATAATTCGTACACACCAACCGCAATGAAAGAAAATGCACCGAAAGGGAAGCGAATCGACTACATTCTATATCGCAATGGATACAATCACCAGGTAAGATTCACTCTTCTATCACCAGATTCGATCGTTAGTAACTCATGGTCAGTATCGATCGGAGTGTATGAAGAATACGTCTGAATTCACATAACACTTTCCCTTTCTCTCTCTGAATTTACCAAAAAGGTCAAAGTGCTCGAACACAAGCTACCACTGCCACCCAAGATACCAGGGCTTGAAATTAGCTACTCGGATCATGAAGCGGTTTCAGCGAAGCTCTTGATTCAGACCAAATCAAAGTCGGCCGAAACGATCAACACATGTGCAGCTAAAATCGCCGAAGCTAATGCATCGGCCCATACAGATACATTGGGCGAAGGTATCGAAGTTTTGGATCAAATTCTGAAACGACTACGTTCGGATAAAAACGCTTATTTCGTAAGATACATTGGAATTTTAGGGATATTTGTGACGGACTGAAAACTCATTGAAAAATGTATTGTTCTGTTCCAGGCATTGGCTCTGCTGTTGATTATTCCGTTGTTCTTTTTAATTGACGTCTACCCACCGTTCGGTATGGGCATGTTATATCTAGTAGCGAAAATGATATTCAGTGGCATCGTCATCTTCTTCATTTTCATGGCAACAATGTGGAATTCAATTGAGAGAAATGGCATTCTATCAACCAAACTCTCAATGGAAATGGCTCGAACGGCGATAGCGCACTACGACAATCAGCCATTTCTCAACGATCATTCATGTTAATAAATTGATGAAGAAAAGAACTTTTCCCGACCAGAGTCATCATCGTTCAAGTTGATCAACATCGACAATGATGAGGAAAAGCTCTTTTCATGACTAGAGTCATCATCAATAGTTCTAATACATTTAAGTTGATTTTCATAAAGTATGAAGCGATAAAGTTCATGTCAAGTAATTGACGGCCGTCGATCATCACTGTCGTTTCAACAACGCAAACAAAAAAGACATTGATTCGAACTTTTAAAGTACAATCGATTTTTTATTCGAGATTTTTTTAGAAAAAAATATTATTCTCGATGAAAAAAAGTATCATATGAGTTATATACTTAAGTTTAACCTAACGATACAAAGCAAAGCCGCTTAAAATAGACATCAAATGAATTTGGCTTTTTCTAGACAAAAATCCGCAGCCAAAATCGAAAAAAAAACCATTTGGCCACTGATAAATATTCAAATGTGTTGTGTAAAGTATATACTTAATGGATAATACAGTCTAAGCTAAACTAGTTAGGAATTTCTTGGAAAAAGAACAAATCACAATGCCTTAATTGTACGATTTTAAAGAAAAAACCCTAACAAAATCATAATCGCGTTTCGGATTTGCTCACGCTTCGGCAAATGAAGAATAAAGAAACAAGAAATCAAACTGATCCGTTCAAATAATAAATATATATTGTAATTTAGCAGTTAAGATTGTCAGTTTACAAATGTGTCATGCGAATGATCACGATATATCGAATAAAAAAAAAATCGACAAAAATTTAAATCTTTGGATCTCGGCGAAAATGTGATCGTTCCTCTTTTTCGATGCCTTTGACATCGATGCCAAGAAAATCATCGGTCGGTGTGCTAAGCCAATCGCTGGCTGTGCTATCGGATTTTTTCATAGTCCCTGTCTTATTCACATTGGCTGCCTTATCGTAGGCGGATATATCGAAACCGGACACTTCACTGCGTGACTGTGACGTTGTATTGTCACTGCGTGTCGATTGATCGTATCGCGATGAGGAAGCCGATGATTGTGTTGCATTTTGTATGACACGCGGCTGATGCACAAAATAATTGCCCAACACTTTTGGTACTCCGTATTGTGGTGAATATTCTTTGGATTTTTGATTTCTTATGCTAATCCCTTCGTTACGGTATTTTGAGTGAACTTGTGCCAGATCATCGTTGGATCCAATCGCAATACGATCATCACTCGAACTCATGGCGCCATAATGATTGGTATTATTTGAGCCTTCACTGTCTGATGCACTGTTTATGTTGTAGCCACCGTGTTGCTGATACGATGTTGAAGATCCCAAGTTTGGATTGTTCATTAGACGTTCCGTTTCAGAGGTACCGCGTGTCATGTGATATGAGCTGCGACCACGGAATCGTCGACTTAATGAACTGCCCACCACACCAATGTGCTCCGATAAATCCTGTTGCACATCTGTCATATCCCACATATCTTGAACATAGTTGAACCACGTTCGATCATTTCCATAATTTGGGATATTTATGTGATAAGGCTGATGTGGGAATGAGTACTTATGAGCAATCGCAGCTATAAACATTTCTATGCAGATAAGAAAGTCCTAGGAAAAAGAAAGATAAAAGTCATTTGAATTTATGAGTCATTATGTGAATTCTAGACGATATTACTTGTAATTTCACAGATAAGCCATCATCGTCGGCAGTCCCTTCGTCACCGAAAATATCTTTTATGTAGCCAAAGTACACCAAGAAGTCGATAATAACGCTCTGACTGTAAGAAAAATTGAATATTTATCGTTCAGTTCCATTCGTAAAATTCTTGACGAAAGTTCACGTCACATTTGGTTAAAAAAATAAGCGAAAATTTATATTTCATCGATTTTTTTGTTTCAACTAAAGAGAATTGGTAGAAATACTTACACGAATGTGAAGAAAACCACGGCTTTAATACACATGAATTTTGGTAACGGTTTCATCGGTTTCAGTTCATCCTAAATTGTGATAACAAAAATGTGAGTCATTAACCTTCGACTACGTAAGAAAGTGCTTGAATCGATTATCGATAAGCAATTCATTGTTATTTGATAGTAATTGTCATCACTTACCTTATTCGCCCTATAAAATAATACTAAGCAATACATGGCTGTGAATTGTGAGATATTATTGATGACAACGATATAGGGGTAAACGTTATTTGTTGAAAAGTCGCCATCTCCATAGAAGCCGTTCAACTCCGCTACTCTATCGAACAAAAATAAAAACAAAAAACAATATTATTGATAAAAAAAATACTACAATGTCTAATCCCCGTTGCTTATGCAGCATGAACATTCGATTTGTACCATTGAAAATGTCAACTTTGAAATATGTGTGACACACACTATGTCTAATGTGTGTAGTCAATTGTTGTTCATTGAAGAAAAAAAAAATAGTTGAATCATTCACTTACAAAGAGATGATGGTTAGAATGGGTCGAATCACGACGTACTGAAATTAACAAAAATAAAAGAATGATAACATGGCTACGATGTGATGCGTTTTACGCATTTGAAATGAATGTTTTTATTAATTAAAATATATATAATACCTGTAGCACACCGTGCTTGCAATTGTGTACAAATTCTCGTCCCATTTTCCATGGTTCCATGCAGCATAGTGGAAAAACGTGTTTTACGGGCGGTTTATATTCCAACGATGCTTCCAAGTCCATTTCCAAATTCAGAAAATTCAAAATATACGACATGAAATTGTAAATGACATAGCCTTCGTAGCATTCACGCACACTGTTCATGTAGAACGATTGTGCAGGGAAAATCAATCCCAGAAACTGTTATAGAGAGAACAAGAGACGGATCGATAACAAATTAGATTAGTACAGTAGTTCATGTTAACGTATTGAATTTATTTGTGTATATCTTATTGCATAAAATAAGGTAAAATGTAATATAGACATGTTTTGAGTTCAAGAAAAAAAAACCTTACCGCATTGCCGGAGTAAATCGGTACCATCCATAGGATCCGAATGATTGGCTTCTGAAGAATTGGCTTAGTGAAGTGAAGCATATGTTGCAATATGTGCCATATGCAAAGTGGAACGCTGGTTAACACGAATAATCCACCGACTAGAATCAATTGGTCCTTCCTTGTAAAACCATCTTTTACTGTGTACACAATGAGCCATGGCACCACAATCAGCACAAATAATGTGTACAGCAGTATGAGGATGGCCTTAATCCATTGTTGCCACGAGGAACAAACACTTACACAATTATTTTTACACATTTTTTCTCTCTCTCTTTATATGAACCGAGAAAATCTCTTCAAACCACAAGCTCTCAAACGAAATAGAATCAACAACGTACAAAACATTCCAATTTGGTGTGCACCATTCCAAATGTTGAAATTTAATTCATTTGATGTCTGATTAAATTACGAACGGCAACAACAGCGGGTACATTTTAGTTTGAATACGATGCCTAGTGCACGTTCAATCGAAGAACGAATGTATGAGAAAACAACACCAAAGATTTAGATCAAAATTGATTCGAGTATATAATGTATATGCAAAATAGGCACAACAATGCATGTGAGTTTGAGTAAGCAGTAAGTTTGTGTCACTGTGTGTTTTTATCAAGATATGTTTGAGAAAGACCGATATCGTATTTTTGGTTTGCGCCGTTCGCGTGAATACACATATGTTTTTTTTTGTTTAATTAGTTTCGCAATATGTCAACATTTGTGGATCAATTTCGATAATTTTCGTGTAAGGAACCGTCAATTGCCACGTTTAAACTTTGGAAATCGCGTTTCCAATAAATCGTTGTTTCTTTTGGTCAGGAAAAGATCGATTGCATCTAGGTTGTACGTTTGGTCGACGAAACGAAGGTCATTGACGAAATATTTATAGAATAAATGCAATCGGATGATAACCAACCAGTTCTGTTATCATTTTCGCTTTCATTTTCTTGTCTTTTATGTTTCGCATTTTTTGCCTTTTTGCTATTCTATTTTTCACTGTGTTTGTTTTCCCTTGCTAATTACTTCGTTCCATTGATATCGCTCTTGCTCTGATTCGGGCTCTTCGTTTTTTATAAATTACGTCCAGAAAAAAAAAACAATTCTTTAAATTCTATTCTATTTTATGAGTATATTTGCACGAGCTATGTTTATGCGCGATATCGATAGACATTTAAATTATACACCGTAATAATTCGGCTGTTGCAATGTTTATAATTTGTTGATTTGTTTATTTACGATTCGATTTATTTTTGTGTGTTATAATGTGCCACTCGAAACGCTTTTGTTGTTGTTCTGCGTACCAAGCAATTGCTACACTGGACCATTCAATTTTGGATTCAGTGCCTACTGTCATTCGAAACGTCGCTTCGCGTATTATTATTATTATTTTTTTGCTTTGCCTTTGTGGTGTTTACTTTGTTCTTCGTTATTCGTTCATATGCGTTGTGTATGTATGAGTCACTCACTAATAAGTGTGTTTCGAATGTTTACAATCCAGCGTCAATGGTTGCGTTGATTTCTAACACCGAAATACTGTCAAACGAACAATTTCGAATGGTGAATTTCGAAATGATGAGTCTGTTTTTGGGTTTTTGCTTTATGGTTGAGATTTTTTTTTGCCTTCTAAAAAGAATAACTAAAATTTTGTATGTTTTTTTGCCCACATTCAAAGAGAAAGAACAAAATTTCACACGAATCAATGCCAAAATACGATATTCATCGAATTCACCACGGTTGCACACCAACAAGCATCGAAGCGGTTGACGTTCGAATCATGCGGCGTTTCGTTTTACGCTCCGATTGTATGGTTGTATGGGTAAGGAGCAGAGTAAATAAACACACATACATTGGACTTTTTAACGTCCAATCGCCGACTCTTACGTATTCAGCCGAGTGTCATTGCAGTTTTTTCTCTCGCTTGCTCAACAGCTCTCGTTCGTTATTCATTCATTTTGCTCAATTCTGTCTACTGTTAGTTTGGCCCATCAAAGTGACTCGTGCGAAAGCATTCTTTTTAAATTTTCATAGTCATTCCATTTGAAAAAAAAAACCAAATCCAGAAATTCTGGGCTTTGATTGTGAAAACTACGTGAAACAAAAGTAACCAATCAATAGTTATAAGGAATATAGGCATTAGTGTTTAGTTTTTTTTTTGACCAAAGGATCTAATTTGCAAGTAAGTTCTAGAATAAAGGGATTTTTTTTCTCTTCGTTCGATGTAGTATCCAACAAATAAAACTCAACTCATAATGTTCGCATTGCATTAACACGCACGAGGAGCGAGTGTGTGAAAAAAGAGGGTGTCTGTCGATCAATTATATTCCATTGTGTTGATGAATTCAAGCGTATTTGAACGAGAGAAAAAAAATCCATATATTTTTCGCCATTATCAGCAAAATTTACGAAACATTCTAGAATATCCATATTCATAATTCAGTCGTTTCATAATATTTTTTTCTGCTCTGGTCTCGATGTAAGTGCATCTAATTGGATTTTGTGTACCGATAGTATGGAATTATTGACAATTATTTCCTTTAGTTGTTATTTCTGTAAATTCAATTATCGCTCTTACTTAACAACTTGTCCAAAATGCCATCTTTTTCGAGAAAAAAATCCCAACGATGACCGAAGAAAATGTCGTTGCGTCACTTTTCCACCAAAATTCCAAATTTTTCGTTTAATTCCGATACCATAAATTGGCATTTCCCTTGTGGGGCATTTCATTTCGCTGCAATGGATTCTCCATGGCATTAAAATCGTTTGAAAATTACTTTTAATTGAATTTAGTCAATTTCATCAGCACACACAAACGCATGACACGATACCATTGGTGTGGTTACCCTTTGTACATGAGAATAAAATTCATGTCGGCACTATGTGCACATCGTGTAAATATGCTTAATATCTGTGTAATTTTATATTAATCACGTTATGTGTGTGTCTATGGTCGTACTTTAATGAAAACCATCACACACTTGTGTCACATTTGCTGATGTGTTGGACCGTCCGACAAATACACTTACAATTTGTTTACATTGATAATTTAACCTAAATTGAATGGCTTCATTACATTACATTGCCGGCATTTTTTCATCTCTCACTCGAACTAAACTGAGTTGGCGTGGTTTTTCGCGCTTAAACTGTCTGACATTTTAATTTAAAAAAGAAAACGATCTCAAATTTTTTTATTCACATTCCACAAAATTGCTATTTCACAGAATGAAACGTTGGCGGTTTAATACTCTGCTGCTGATAGCAATACTGTCAAGTTGTCTAGTCACCATTTCAGCGAATAATGATGACGACGATGATGGTGTAACAGTAGAAGCCGAAAAAATTGTAAATATCCGATAAAAATAAAACACAGAATAAAACATTCCAAGTGTAAATGGTTATAACGCGTGCCTTTTTCTGTTATAGGAACATCCAAAGCCCGCATATGAATCGTTAGAATCAGTGATAAACTATGAAAGTCCAGTCATTCAGCCTGGAAAATTCCACTTTGCCGACCATTTCGACGATCCAAACATATTCGATGAGAAATGGGTGAAATCAACAGCGAAAAAAGGCGATGAAAACAGCGATAAATACGATGGCGTATGGGCGATTGAAGCACCAGAAAATCCAATCCTTCGAAATGATCTGGGATTAGTTTTGAAGAGCAAAGCACGACACTCAGCTGTTTCATCCCGATTAGTGAAGCCATTCGTATTCACCGACAAACCGCTCATCGTTCAGTATGAAGTTCAGTTGCAGGTCAGTTAACTCGATGCAACCAATAAACACGGTTTTTGTTTGACTGACTGTGTGTTTTGAAACTAAATCAAAGTGTGCGGTGGCAATCATTTCATTCTTTTTGTTTTGACTACACAAAAGAATACGCGTATTTCTATCGAAACAGCAGAACAGTAGACAATTGCTGGTTGTTTTTCGAAATGTGTTGTCAAACTAAAAAAAAAACCATTTTGTTACATGAAACTACAAACACCGACAGACTGTACCCATGTAAACAGATCAAAATGAACATTTGCTTTATTACAGGAGGGACAAGAATGCGGCGGATCATATCTGAAATTGTTGTCATCGGGAAAGGAAACGACCGACTTGAAAACGGTAATTCAATATCTCTTCTTCTCTCTGTTTTCCTTGTTTCAACAACAACAACCATTTTGATTTGCAATTTTTCTTTGCTTTGATCAACTCAAATATGCCGATTCGTTGCAGTTCCACGACAAAACGCCATATACTATCATGTTTGGTCCAGATAAATGCGGAAATGACTATAAATTGCATTTTATCTTCCGTCACACCAATCCGTTGAACGGCACAATTGAAGAGAAACACGCCAAAAAGCCAAAGGAACGCATTGAAGAGGCATTCAATGACAAAAAACCGCATTTATACCAATTGGTCGTGCGACCGGACAACACTTACACTATTAGCGTCGATCATAAAATTGTGAATGAAGGTTCGTTGCTCACGGATTTCACACCGCCCGTTAACCCACCAAAGGAAATTGACGATCCAAAAGATTTCAAACCAGCAAACTGGGATGAACGTGAGAAGGTAAGAGAAATCGACGGATGTTTCAGGAAAATGAGTCTTCATTTTTCACAGAAATAGGATTTTTCTTTCGAAAAATTGATTTTTTCTTCCCAAATTTGTTTGTTTTTGCTTCGAAATCACTTTTTTTTCTTCCACAAATGAAGTTGCATTTCTTTCAATTGAGTTAAAACTTCTATCCACTCTATGTTCCAATTAGATACCCGATCCAACTGCATCGAAACCAGAAGATTGGGATGAAAATGAACCACCACAAATCCCAGACATCACCGCAAACAAACCAGAGGGATGGCTTGATGATGAAGAAGAAATGATCGCCGATCCAGCGGCCAAGAAACCAGATGACTGGGATGCTGAAATTGATGGTGAATGGGAAGCTCCATTGATTCCAAACCCTATCTGTGAGAAAGTTGTCGGCTGTGGACTATGGTCAGCACCTTTGGTTGCTAACCCGAAATATCGTGGTAAATGGCGTGCACCACTCATCGATAATCCAAACTATCAAGGCAAATGGGCACCAAAGCGTATACCAAATCCAAACTACTTCGAAGATCCGAACCCATTCAAAATGGCAACAATTGTAAGTATTGAACAGAATTTAATGGGAAGATTGAACAAATTTCAATACATTTTACTCAACAGTCAGCCATTGGTCTCGAATTGTGGTCAATGTCAAACAACATTTTGTTCGATAATTTGCTCATCACTGACGATTACATCGTTGCCGAAGAATGGGCCGCAGTCACTTATGGCTTGAAACGCAAACAAATTGATTTGGAATCGGTGAGTTTTGATGGAAATCAATTCCTTTTTTTTAATATTCATTTTAAAATGTATTAGAATAAGAGGAAACAAAAAGATGTGATTAAAAACAACCAAAAAAAGTTGGCAAATAACGTGGATCCTCCACTTGTCAAAGTTCAAAAAGGAATCATCAACAAAATATATTCTTGAAATTAGGGCAAAAGTTCGACAGAGAAAGTGGAAATGAAAACCATTGAAAATAAGCCATTGTGGTGGACCGTTTATGGAATCTGGTGCATGATACCGATTTTCATCTATTCGTTGTATTTGTGGAAACGCATACGCGAGGTACTCACAATTCAAACAAAATGGCAAATCAATGCGTTTACATAGAATCCATAGCTATTTTCGATTGTTCAGCAAATGTTCCCAATATCGCTCATTTTGATCAATTTCGATTTTTATTCCATTGTCGTATCGATTTACAGTAACTACTAGTTACTAACTAGGCTACTTGTAAAGTACCTACCACATATAGCTCCCTTTATTTTAATATTAATTTATATTCCGTAGTTAGTAGTATCACGCTAGTTCTTATCGCACTCATATCCATTGCTTTGTATCTCATCTCCCCTGAAAACATGTAGGAAACCATTGTGCAACGTCTTTTGAAAATAACCGATGACAAGCCATGGCTTTGGGCTGTATTTGTATTAGCTGGTGGTTTACCAATCACCTTATTCGTTTACTTCCGATGCTTTAACAAGGTAATTATGTAGCGAATGCTCCCAATAGCTATTGCTTTGCTCGTATCTTAGGCTTTGCCAATCAGTGATAGCCGCTACCTTGAGCTTCATTCAAATATGAACAAACAATTAATCCGTTCCCCACTGAAAACAGGATTCACCGCGTCAAGAGAAAGCAAAAGCAAAGGCAAAGAAGACTGATGAAGTGCAACCAGACGACGAAGAAGTTGAAGAAGAGTTTGAGGTTGAAGAAGCTGAAACTAAGAGCACTTCTCGGCCAGCCAGCAAAATGGATTTGGAAGAGCCAATTACAACATTGCAAAATGAAGACGATGAAAACGATGAAGATGTAGACGATGTAATTTTACTTATTCGATGGAAAACTTTTAGATAATGATTCTAAATCGTTTGTATTTTTTTTCAGATTGAGACAAACCCAGAATCAGTTCCTAAAGACGGTGCACGAAAGCGAAAGCCACGAAAAGATTAAATGAAAGAAGAAGAAACGGCTAGTCGAGAGTTTTAGTTCCATTGAAAATTCCACACTTATATCGAATAGAATCGATTTGATTTGAAGGACTGGACATTGTGACAGTTTATCACCCATTTTTTTTACTTTGGCGTAATAATTTATTCGTTTTGTTTTTGGTTTTCATTTCTTTTAAAGTATGGTATCGATTTTAAGTGCTTGAGCGACATAATTGTGAATGTCAGTTAGAAAAACGATCAAATTTTGAATGAACTCGATCAATGTAGATTCTGTCCTCATTTTAAAATCCATAAACTGTTTTCTTTTTCTTATTCTCTTCATTTCCACGTGAACACGTCTATCTATTTCACACCAAGATCATTTTTCGAAACGATTAAAATTTCACACGTCTGCATTTTATGTATTGTTGAGAAATCGCATTGTGCTCTTATCTCTTGCTCGTTCACGTTATATCAACGCGCTTTTTAAATATCCCATATATAAATGTGAATCAACAACAATAAAAACACATATTCATTCGTTCTGTCGATCGTTCGTGCGACGATTCATTGTAATTGTGTCCATACACAAGAAGCGATTTCTTTTGTCATTTTTTTTTCAATCGTACCAACATTCAACCAGCCAACAGAGGTAAAAACAATAGCAATTGCATTTTAGTGTTAAGTTATTATTTTTGAAAATGTAATTTAAAGAAAAATCGATTGAAATAAAACTGACAATTCTAAACTGTAAAATCAGAGTGTTGATGTTACTTTTGTGATTAATAGCTGTTGATATTTTGGAATCGAAAAGTTGATAAAGAAAACCTTGCTCGAACGTTCGATCGCAATGTGTGCAAAATATAAGATAAGACGAATTGACGGCAACGATCAGCTAAAATGTCTGCCATTTAAAATAACTTCAGCTGTGTACATTATTTGTTCGAAGTATTTCTTTCGTTTTCTTGGACTCACAATAAAACTTCATCATGGTTGCCGCAATCAAAGGATGCTTTCATGCCATGCTCAAGTCGAAAATCACAAAATGCAGTCTTTGGATGCTGATTTGGCATTAGCCCATTTAAGAAAAATCTTTATTGAATATTTTGAAAAAAAAAAAACACATTAATAAAACTGAATTTTGACATTGTTATCAATTGGAATTTCGACATGAAAGTGCACTTTCCATGGATGTCTTAAAAATATGATCGGTAAGATAATCTTGATTTGCCGGGGGACGCTTGACATCAATTTATGTATTGCAATGAATAAACATATTAAGCTGGTGGAGTTGTTGCTGGAGCTGCAGCGGCAAGCGCAGCTATAAATTGCTGAAAGAGCGCCATTAGATTAGGCGGCGTTTGGGGAGGTGGCGTTTGAGGAGATGGCGTTTGGGGAGGTGGCGTTTGAGGGGGTGGCGTTTGAGGAGGTGGCGTTTGGGGAGGTGGCGTTTGAGGAGGTGGCGTTTGGGGAGGTGGCGTTTGGGGAGGTGGCGTTTGGGGAGGTGGCCTGATATATTGTAAAAAGAATCATTCATTAATAGGTGTTGTTAGTGCACTTAAAGCTATCTACTAACTATTATGCCGAACAAAGAGGAATCTTTCAGAATTGACTTGAACGAATACGAGTTCGTTCGAATATTTTTTTCGTAAAAATTTCCTAATGTGTTCAGCTGTTCTATTGTTTATGTTGACTATTCTAAACACATCTTCGAAATTAACACTTTTATTTCTTGAATCAAATTACCTTGAATTGCATCCTCTAGGTCGTCTTCTACAAGGCAACAAAAAAACGCTCTAAGGCAAAAAAATAAATGAATTTTCTTCTATATAAATATAAAAACAATGCAATCCCTTACCTCAATGAATACACAAACAATGAGAAGAATGAAGATAACTTTGATTTTCATGGTTCAAAATTTAAGTGAAAAATATTTCTCCAGAATCGATGACTGCTTTGATATGAAGCTACTCAGTGACTATCCTGTTATGATATCTATGGTATCGGTGCATCTTTTTATATCATTAAAAATTAACTTACGTTTTACGTTTATTTTGATGCAATATCAGGTGCAAAATGTATACGTCTATTTAGTCGTGGTGAAACGCTTCATTTATAGTCCTTATGACACACATGAAATGTCAACAATCGCTATTCTCTTGATGTGAATTTAACGAAATTAATACCTTCAATGCGGTATCCGAATCGAATGCAGAAAAAAAAAATGCAGAAACCCAAAAACGCAGACAAATTGAAAAAATACGATTTTTTTCGAAAATTCTTTGACTACAATAGATTTGAGCGAAATTTCATTTCAATATGGCTCTTTTGTACTGAGAAAATATATGCACTTCACTTTCTAGCAAATAGCATAAGTCCACCAAAATGTTTAAATTTTTTGTTCATTCTATGGTTTGATGAAGAAAAACGAGGTACGTTAACTCCTATACATTTTTCTCTCTCCTTGAAATTGGGGCCAAAGTTCGACTGAGAAAGTGGAAATGAAAACCATTGAAAATAAGCCATTGTGGTGGACCGTTTATGGAATCTGGTGCATGATACCGATTTCCATCTACTCATTTAAAATGTCTGCCAATAAAACTTCATCATGGTTGCCACAATCAAATGATGATTTCATGCCATGCTTAAGTCGAAAATCACAAAATGCAGTCTTTGGATGCTGATTTGGCATTAGCCCATTTAAGAAAAATCTTTATTGAATATTTTGGAGAAAAAAAAACACATTATTAAAACTGAATTTTGACATTGTTATCAATTGGAATTTCGACATGAAAGTGCACTTTCCATGGATATCTTAAAAGTAGGATCGGTAAGATAATCTTGATTTGCCGGGGGACGCTTGATGTCAGTTCATATAACAGGTATTACGCTGGTGGATTAGGCTGTCCCATTATTTGCTGGAGGTGGAGCTGTAGCTGCAGCTGCAAGTGCAGCTACAAATTGCTGAAAGAGCGCCATTAGATAAGGCGGAATTTGAGAAGGCGGCGTTTGGGGCGGCGATTGAGGATTTTGTGGCATAGGTTGAACAAAGGTAGGCCTGGTAAATTTTGAACAGCATTATTCATTAAAAAGTGTTGATAGCGCACTCTAAGCCGTCTACTAACTATTAAGAGAAATATTTTGAAAAAATGCTCGCTTTTCCAATATTTGCAATTAACTGAATGAACGAACATGATAAGTTTTCTTTCAAATATTCTGAGGTTTTTGTTTGTTCTATTATTTATGTTAACAGTTCTAAGCATGTAAGCACACTTTCGAAATTAGCACACTTATTTTTTGAATAAAATTACCTTGGTTTTCTTCCATGACATCCTCCTCTTCCTTCTCCTCCTCCAGAGGATCCAAAACTTCTTCCTCGAGAGGGCACCAACAAAACGCTCTAGGTTAAAAAATGGAATTAAATTTTCACTTTCTTTTATATGATTTAGAAATCTGTGCAATTCGTTACCTCGATGAATGTAGAAGCGACGAGAAGAAAGAAAATAATTTTAACTTTCATGTAAACCATGACGTGAATTGTTTTTATTCAGAATCGATGACTGCTTTGATATGAAGCTGCTCGGTAACTATCCTGGTATGATACCTATGAAATCAGTGTCTCTTTTTATATCATTAAAAATTAGCTGTTATGTTTTACGTTTATTTTGATGCAATATCAGGTGCAAAATGTATACGTCTATTTAGTCGTGGTGAAACGCTTCATTTGTAATCCTTATGACACACGTAAAATGTAAACAATCGCAATTACTTTTAATACAGCTCTTAATTTACACAGAAAAATTTCATCATTAAATTTGAACAAAATGCGCATTTCTTCCAGGATTCTTTCATCCGAATTTCTTATAATCGAAACGATCGACTACCACATCATATATTCGACGAATGGAATATACGTAATCGATCGTGTTTACTCATTACGCACGTAATTGGTTTCATTTCATGACGCAAGCTTTACTTTGCCAGGTATTTTGAATAAATGACAGCAAAAAGAAATTTAGCACATTTTTGAGTTCAGACCAAAGAAATTTATTCAAAATTATCATGATTCAGAATTGTAGAATGTAGACAAATCAATTTATGGAGTGAAGATAAAACTAACGGTGAAAATTCATGGTCTGTAGTATGACATCAATGGATCTATGGTTTTTATCCTGCGGAAGTTGCCGGGGCCATTGTAGCTAGAAAATTTGAAAAGGCTATTTATACCAACTCAATACAGGAAATTGATCCACAAACTGGCTCCTACTTCTTCAATGTTTGAAACTAATTCAATAGAATAACATTTCTGAACATCTTAACATATTCGCTTATTTGTATTGAACAAATAGCGTAGTAATTTAATTATGAATTCCAAATAAGTGGGCTACATTCTCACCTTGAGATTTTCATTGACTAATCAATATTTTAACACGTTTACTAAGCTATCGCCATCTAAAAACATCCAAATTATTCGTATAAAAGAGAGTGAGTTCTGGAATACAAACACAAATGGTACTAAAGAATGCGGCGTAATAAGCTTTAGAAACATTAAATTTTTCCGCTGAAACATGTTCCTTGCTAATATTTTCATTGGAATATGGTACTTGGTATTTTTCTGCATATAAATAAATAAAACCTAATACTGAGAAGAAATTTCATGATCAATGTCAAAAAATACCCGGGTGAACGCGATACGCTTTGATGAAAGCCTACAGTCGTTCGATGAGGCTTTCATAATTTTTATATACATTTTAAATACTGAACGCCTAGGCTTTCATTGCTATTCTCACTTCTTTCGTGCATTCGTAGCATTGAAAGCCTAGGCGTTCAGTATTTAAAATGTATATAAAAATTATGAAAGCCTCATCGAACGACTGTAGGCTTTCATCAAAGCGTATCGCGTTCACCCGGGTAGTCAAAGTTAAACACGTTGACGAAGCCGAGCATATTTCGTCATTTGTTGTTGCATCGCTTTTTAAAGTTGTAATAAAGAAGTTCTTTAAAAGAACATAATTCTACTCTCCCAGTTTGACAGAATCGATTTTGTTCAATATTTTGCCCACTTCAAATCGACTTCAATGCATGATGTTCGTATACCACAAAAAGTTAGAGCACTGAGCTTAAAACGATCACATTCATTAAGGTATTATCGAAATTGTTTTTGCTTGTTTTTCCTGTACCCAGCTGTATATATTTGCTGACAATAAAGAAATTAAGAGAGAATTCGGATGTCATTTTTTTTTTGTTAATCCAATTTCAATTTCAAGATTGACACGTGAAATGTATTGAACACTTTATAATGAACAATATGAATATTGAATAATGCCAACAAATATGACAACCACTTTCAATTTTTGCAACACGGCAATATACATCAGATGTTGACAATCTTATTGTCTTCGATAAAATTAATCGCATTGGTAGTGAAAAATAAACTTGATTTAAACTCGTTCATTTCCTGTGTTTTACTTCTTTTTATTGAAACTGTTCAATGTAGCTTATGTAGATACATGGAGAAGAGAATAAATGAAAAACAGAGATTCGTCGATTTAATCGATATTGTATTCATGATGATCGAACTTTCGAATCATTTTATATTTGAAATGATCAGAGTGTTGGAATAGTTGGGACTGTAGCTGGAGCGGTTGGAACTTCAGGCGGTATCGTATTCACTGGTGGTACATTCGGCGAAGCTGGTGGCGGTTGTGTTTGTGGTGTTGGTACAGTCGTAACGGGTGGTACAGGAGGTATAGTTGTTGTAGGTGTTGTCTGCGTGGGTGATGGAGGTGGTGTATTTACTACTGGAGTTGGCATTGCTGGTACATTCGGTTGAGATGGTGGTGACGGATTTGGCGCAGGTGTGGATGGACTTGCAGGTGCTGGTTGCATAGGCGGCGGATTTTGCGGTTGAATGGGAGAGCTAAATAGCTGAAGAAACTCCCATGGCCAAAAACCCCAAAAATCTCCTCCACAAGGTGCCGAAGATATGTTCTAAATAGAAAAAAGTAAGAATTTGACTAAAAACTTTTGAACGTATAACGAAACGGCTACTTACATCGATCAAACCGATAAAAAGAATAAAAATGATTAAAGACGTTTTATTTTTCATCTTGTAAACGCTGCGTCGATTCAATAATAACTTGAATATTTATCGTTACAGATGCTGTTCTGGTGTGATCTTTGCGATGCACGTATGCTCTTTTATATTCCTAAAATTTCCATTACACAGATGCATTTAAGCAACACATACGGAATTTACTTTAACCGTGTATTCATGTTTTCAGTTAGACTTGCATACGTACAAGTGAAAAATAAATATTTTCAACTCCAAAGTAATTAAAAAATATTTGCTTTTAAAACATCTTCATAAAATGCGCACAGAGTACCAAAATATCTCTGATGCCGAATGCTCAATAATTCTTGCGCAGACACGGCGAAATATCCATTTCGTTCGATTATTATAAGTCAAAACAGCGTAAAAATAATACAATTTCATTTTGTTTATTTTGTTAATGTACCTTTTTAACGATTTTTCGATCAAGTTTTTCGAATTCCAGACCATGAAATGATCGAAGTTTGTTTTTAGCATTGACATTTGACCGTTTGAATGAGATAACAATAATCTGGCAAAGGGACGACACGTTTTGACGAAGTCTACGGCGAACTCATGAACTATCGAAAAGTCAATACAAAATGATACGAGAGTTCGTGGCGCTGCGAGCGCTCAAATGATGTTTGCACTGAAGTGTCGTCAGCTTGTAATCTGGGAAAAATGAGACAATTCTTTTTCTATGTTCATAGCATAAAATTCTATTCAAAGCAAATTAGCAAATTATTATTTCAAATGTGTATATTCACAGAAGTCAGTTGATATAATTAATTAAAAATTGGCATGTATAGAACAGTAGTAGCTTGGTTCAACCTTGTACCCTAGAAAAGTAAAAAAAGTTATAATGAAAATGTTCAAAATCTAAAACTTTCGTTTAACAACTGAGTTGGTATAAATCGACTTTAAAGTTGACAATTCAAAAGCCATGGATTACTTTCACATTTCGACGTGTTCTAAAAAAATCCCTCATCCAAGATGATTTCGTCATTAATTACCGAAAACTCAATGAGAATCATTACCTCTCCGATTAGGACTCAATCAAAATTTATAAATTTATAAAATCTCGATTCATTTCGTCATAATACGTCATTATCGATTCATCGATTGTGCTCAACGATTTGTACACGTGCAATTTATGATGCATATTCTGGAGAAAGAGTTGCAATCGATGGCAATACATCTATTTACGTGTTTTCACAGACACTGCTGTGTTTTCTGTAGAAAAATAAACGAAAATGGTTGATCGGTTGTTTTGGTTGGATAAAAAGCATTGTTTGAGTAAACGTTCGAAATTGTTCATGGTTTAAATAACAATAAACGATCGAATGATTCGAAAACGTAAATAATTCGAATGAATTCAAAACAAAAAATGAAATCTTAATGAAACTAATTGCAATGCAATCACACTTCTTTCAGCTGAACTTTGAAGATTTGTATTTTATTGAATCAAGATGTTACAAGAATTGCAATTTTTTCAGGCATTTTTTCGTCAACTTAGAATTTCCAACTGGGTACAGTTTGTGGAATGTTTCATGGATTTCTAGCTTGGTTCGGGTTATGCAAATAGTGATGAGTATCAAAACGATCGGAGTTTCTTCGATGCCCGTTTTCGCCATCTCTTCCGTTCCTTCCATCTCTTCCGTTCCTTCCATCTTTTCCATCCTTTCCGTTTCCGCCATCTTCACCATCTTCACCGTCTTCACCGTCTTCACCATTCTTTCCGTTCCTTCCATTTTCGCCATCTCTCCTGTTGTTTCCGTCTCTTCCTGGTCTTCCATCTTTTCCATCCTTTCCGTCTTTACCGTTTCTGCCGTTTCGTGCAGGTTGGGATTTCACGGTCTGAATGTAAAAACACGAATAAAATAAATTACTTCAAAATGATGAATATATGAACGAACAACCGAATGATTCTCACCTCAGCGAAAATGATGCACAGAGCTAGGACAATTAAAGCCACCTTGCTGTTCATTTTAAGCGATTGTAATGATTTATTCGGATTCAAAATGAATGATTAACTGAATGCTTAGCTGCGCAGATGATATTCTGATATGATTCCATTGATGCGAATCACTTCATTTATATTCTTAAAATTTCATTACACAAATGCAAAATTGACATGTGTATTTTATTTTTTTCCGTAAAAAAGCAGAAAAAACACATTCGTATGCGCAATTACAAAATGTAAATATTTTCGACTCTATTTCAGTCAGACAATTTACTTATGAATCATTTGAATCAAAAAAATAATGATGCAACGGTTTTATTCAGCCACGCCAGAATTTGTGCGAAACAAAAAGACTCATCCGATAGAATCAATAAATATTGTGAACTTTATTTTGTAAAGAAAAGCCGGTTTGACGCGAAAGAGTTATCTATAAACCGTGACACATTTGATGGATTCTGTCGCTACAAGACGTCTTTAGTGTCAATGTAATCGATGCAGTTGAGGGCGTGAAATATATAGAATCTATAACAATATGAACGCTTTAATCAAACTGGAAAACATCGGAATACGATATTAGCTTTTTGGAAGGTCGCCATAATGCTCTGAAAATCAGTAAAACAAACAAAGTAATTTTATGTTGCTCAACTTCATTTTATTTTCAGATTAAAAAAGTATAAATCTGGAATAAAGCTCAAAGAAAGAATCCATAAATACATGTTGTCTCTCAGAGTTCTGAATCATCAGATTTTCATATGATCAACACGATTGGCTACTGCAATTTATCCTTGCATCACATATTCGACAAATGAAAAGTACGTCATCGATCATGTTCATTCATTCACGCATGTTATTGGTTTCATATGATGACGCATGATCAAGGTTTACATAGCTAGGTATTTTAAATAAATGACAATAAGAGGAAATTTTGCACATTCAGACCAACGTATTTTAATAAAATTATCATGATTCAGAATTGTCAACGAATCAATTCGATGGAAAGAAAAAGATACCAGATCTACTAGTAGTAGCCGCATTGGGTGCAACTGCAGAAAAAATTAAAGGAATTAAAATCACTCTATAAAAATAGATTCGGTTTGGTATCCGAAAAGTTGAAAATAACTATTTAAAATCTGGATTGATTTACTAGTAGTGATGGTGGTGGTACTAGCTTTTAGACCAAATAACCGACAGCTCCAAAGCCACGGGTATCTCTGACACTTTTTCTGGAACAATCCGTATCCGAAGAGATTTCCGGAACACTTGAATCAAAAGAGAAAAATCTGTTGAATCCACTCAAATCAACTCTTCTATCTCGAACCTAAACTCAAGCCATACCTGATGTGCTACCAGCGCAACAATTAGAAAAATTAAAATTATTTTACGTTGCATCTCCCAGACTTGATCAAAATTCAATGAAATTGGAGATTTTCTATTGAAGCCGCAGACGAGAATAATTGCGGAATATCGAACTTCCGCTATTTATACCAATTCAATAAAGGAAATTAATCCACGAGTTGTCTCCTACTTCTTCAATGTTTGAAACTTATTCAACAGAACATTTGAACAGAACACCTTTGCATATTTACTTATTTATATTGAACAAATAAAGTAGCAAATTAATAAGTTTGTTCTCTTCTGATTTTATTTATTTAAACACGGTATATTTATCCATAAATGAAATCTACTACTACTTCCATGATCAATGCGAAAAAATGTGAAAGTTAAACATTTAGACGGAACCAAAAGAGGGAGAAGTAATATGTAAAAAAATGACGATGGTTTCTGTTACAAAGAGAAGTCATTAGTGTCATTCAAAGCGTGTTGAAGATTCAGTTGAAGTTTTGAAATATTTGGCATCTTCAAAATTACAAAAGATTCAATCAAACTGGAAATTCGCTTCAACAATTTGAATAGAATATTTACTATTTTTGAACTACATCATAACGTCCCCGAATTCAATAAAACAAACAACGTAATTTGCTTTGCTCAATAACATGCTTTGCTACATTTTATTTTCATTCGATTGTACAATCCAAAATCCATATTTCGAAGCTTCATCTACAAAGTGGGTGGCTCAATTTCCGACAGAAAATCGGTTGGTTCAAGTGAAGTGCTGCAGAAGAATGGCTTAATGAAGGACAGAGCGGTATTATTCTGACACAAAAATGGGATATTAAAGAAAAATCCTTCGGTGGCCTGTGAAAATCAGATTAACAGTTTTATGATATTATTTTTTCAATAATCCAAATGGAAACGTCGTTAATTACCTGGTAGGCGGAGAGCGTTAAAATAAAAAGGGCCCAAAATAATTTCATCATTTTCTGGCCTTTACTGTAATCAACTTCCTCAAGAATATAACTCAAAAGCGCGCAATGAATAATTGCGAAGTAACTCTGAATGCAATAGAAAATCATGTCCCTTTTATATGGTGGCGACTCTTACAATTTTTCAGATGGGAGCTTTGTTCAGGGAATGTAGAAAAAAAAGTTTGTACGATTACATCAAGGAAATAAATTCATATTTTTATTGTTCACTCAATTTATCTAACTTTTTTTTCCAATTTCTCACTTGTGATATGAATCTTTCTGCAAGAAATACAAAACAATTGATGCACGTAGCTAAATGCTAATTGATCGATCATTCTTTTTGTGTTTCAAACTTATTTTATTATTATGAACTATCAAGTCGATCAGCGTTTAATCGATTTTGAGCTATAACAAATTTTCCCATAGTGGTGGATAATTAGATGAGAGTTTATATTAATTATCATTATGGCTGTCGTAGTCCGCTGGGGGAAAAGTCATGTAGTCGTATTCATCGTGGGTTGAGATGTTCAACAGTTGGCACACTACTGGTTGGATGCCGTATTCAAAATTAGCGCATTTACATTTCTTCACCAAAACCTCCAACGTAATAAAAGCTTCCACCGAAAGCTGAAGTAAAAATTTGAAAGAATATTTTTCGTGGTACATTTTCAATTGAACAATTTACTAGTTTTTTTATTTTTTAGACTGACTACTTACCTCGAATGCAAAGAACGATAAAATAAGAAAGGCCAACACCGCTTTAGCCATTTTCGTGAACCGAATATGCAATGTTCGTCTGAGGGAAAACTGCAACTACCATGTTATCTGATGTTTTATTTATACACTGAAATCTCTCTGAATATTCAAATTTTTCGATTGCGACATTGATCAAGATTAAGAGCATAAAAATGATTAAAAACCAGCTAGATGTACAACCTAATGGTGAATTTTTTTCAAATTGAAGTCAACATTTTTATTTTGGTCTACATTTCTAATCAGCTTTAAAATCTACGCATTTATTCTGGAAACAAAGATTTCTCACTCGAAATTGACAAAAATATATGTATGCATTTTCTTCGGATCACCATTTCACATATAGGTCGCGGCTAAGAACAATGCAACGTTATCATATGAATCAACGTGTTTATACATTGTCTTCAACTTCCTTTTTTTTACTTTCCATGTTTTGTAGGCAGAGTGCCAGAAATTTTATTGTTGTACGTATTTTTTAAGTGCAACGTAATAATCGACAGTCATGTTCTGAAAAAGCTCACATCCAAGATGATGGTTTCGTCATTAATTAACGAAAACTCGATGAGAATAGCCTCTCCGATTAAGACGCAATCAAAATTTGTCAACTGATAAAAACGCAATCGTATTCATTTCATTCCGTCATTATCGGCTCATCGATTTGCACACGTGCGATGTACGACGTATATTCTTGATAAAGAGTTGCAGTCGATCACATTCATTTAAATGTCAATACATATATTTACGTGTTTTCTCAGAGGCAGCTGTGTTTTCTGTAGAAAAATAAACGAAAATGGGTGATCGTTTTTTGTGTGTTGATAAAACGTATTGTTTGAGTATTCTTTCGAAATTGTTCATGGTTGAAAATAACAATAAACGATCCTCGTTAATGATTCGGATGAATTCCGCACTAGATATGATCGTTTGAGGGAAATAATTTAAATGCAAATACTCTTCTTTCAGCTGAATTTTGAAGTTTTTTATTTTATTAAATCAACTTGTTTTGAATTAATTGAACAAGAATTGCAAATATCTAGAATAATAAAAACAAAATGAAATTTAGCCTGCAGGCGAAGAGAAAAAGTAATATGTAGAAGATATTGTTCTGTTATCTTAGTATTTTTGATTGAGATATTCTTCATACTGTTGGACGTATTGGTTGAGGTAAAACTGGTGTATTATTTTGTCCATTTTGAGTTAGATTAGCAGCAATCGGTATTGGTGGGAATTGTCCATTCTGTCCTCCAAGTGGCTGTGTACTTGGCAGTCCAGTTTGGGAAATATTTGATGAATTTGGAATTGGAATTCTTGGTCCAAATCCACCGCCTGGATAGAATCGATCGAATCTACCGTCTTGACGGAATAGACCACCATTCCTTTCTCGTCGGTTTCTCCCAGTTTCACTGTGGCAACGTCGGGAAATAACGTGCTAAATGTGAAGGAAATTTTAAAAATGTTGTATTAGTTTGAAATAATGAATGTATAACCGAACAATTGGAATGATCCTCACCTCGGCGAAAATGATGCATAGAGTTAGGACAATTAAAGCCGTCTTGCTGTTCATTTTAATAAATTGAAATGATTTATTCGGATTCAAAATGAATTATCAACTGAATGCTTAGCTTTGCAGATGCTATTCTGATATGATTCCATTGATGCGAATCACTTCATTTATATTCTCGAAACTTCATTACACAAATGCAATTACTCACCAAATCCATTCAATTCGCAAATGCAGAATGGACACGCACAAAAAAATTTCGCAGAAGAACAGATGAAACACTTCCATACGCGCAATTGAAATGTAAATATTTTCGAATCCGTTTCAAACAGAATATTTGCTTTTAAATCGTTTTCATCGAAAAAATAATGATGCGATGGTTTTGTTTAGCAAAGGTAATTCTTAGAAACAAAAGTGACTCATCAAATCGGAATATTTTAAAATTTCAACAAAGAGAATACTTTACTCAGCGATGCGCGTTACCAGAATTTTGGCTGGTACACAGCACATTTCACCAGTTGCGACTTCGGTCATATATTCGTTGATGCGAGTATAGTGTGAGTACGGCTTAACAGTTAGAACGTGTGTACATGAGGCGCGAACTAAGACGACAATTCACTTCGCAATAATAATTCGACAGCTTCGCACACACGTTGTAACTGGTAAACCGTACACACGAGCCACCGTTTGCTTTGATTCGCATGAACGAATGTATGACCGAAGTAGCAAATGGTGAAATGTGCTGTGTACCAGCCGATCAACTGGTGACGTGCGTCGCTGAGTAGAATTTCGTTTTGGGTAAAGTCGATTTATTGCAACTAATCATGAAATGGGTGAATGTCGATAAATATATAATAATGTAAAAGATGAAAACTCTATGTAGTTAATGCAATTATTTTTGTCTCTTCATGAAATATTTTATCTTGAAGCAGTTGATGCCGTCGAAAACGTCATTGATGTCGTTCATGTTGATTCCGTCGAGACTGTCGACGATATTGTTGATGTAGTAAAAGGTGTCGAGGCTGTTGTTGGAGCAGTAGAAGCTGTTGATACTGTTGTTGAGGCAGTTGTAGCTATAAAATTGTAGAAGACTTGATCAAAATGAGAAGTACTTTCACTTCAATGTTCACTTAACGGTTGCGAGTGATTGAAAAATATTGGTGTGTTACAGAAAATATTTAAAAAAAAAAACATATTTTCAGGCACATAGTTGAAATCATGCCACTCTTAAAGTTTCCTAAAAAAAAATTCAAATTTTCGAGTTTGATCCCATGTGCACATACATGAGCTAAAATTTTGTTCTGAGCAATGCAGGAACAAACACAAACGAATAATTTGATCATCACCGAAAATTCTCTGATACACAAGGAATCATCAGCAGCATTTTTACTCAATAATTTTAAAAGCACATCGATTCCATTTTCCGAATTTATTCAATCGAATTCAATTCTTTATGTCCAATGTTTACATATTTAGATTTAGGTACCAGTCGAAATGGTCGATGCGGTTGTAGAAATCGTAGTCGTCACTATTTTGCTGTATACTTTACAAGCTATGAGCCATGGATACTTTTCACATTTTGCTGCAAACAACTCAAGTATTCCACTAGAACTCTTGAAATTCAGAAAAAACAGAAATGTACTCGATTCAAAACAGTTCACAATGAAATCAACTATACCTGTTGAGCGATCAAAGACACGATCAAAACTATGAAAATGATTTTATTATTCATCCTACAAATTTCGATTTCGATTGAAATTCTCGAGCAATTAGATAAAACTGATATGAAACACATTAATCATCTCTAATTTATACCGATCTTTTGTTGACACAAAAAAATTACTACAACATTGCACTCAGTGAACATTTGGAAGACGATGTGATCAATCAATATTTGAAACTTATGCAAAAAATACTTTAAATGCCTTTGTTAACGTTAGACTCTAAAACGTTATTAATTTAATCAAATAAACAAAAAATGATGAAAATAAACGAAATAACAAATACATCTCAACGTTGAACCTTGATAAAATTGGGTGATTTCTAAGTTACATGCTTATCAATTTTGAAAAAAAAATTCTCATGGATGCTATCGATATGTGTGACAAGTTTCAATATTCAAACGTCATCATAATGCTCCGGAATTCAGTATAGAGTCTATACTATAGACAAACAACGCAATTTGCTTTTGCAGAACTACATTTTATTTTCATTCGATTGTACAATCCATATTTCCAAGCTTCATTTATAAAGTGGGTGGCTCAATTTCCGACAGAAAATCGGTTGGTTCAAGTGAAGTTCTGTTGAATAGCTGACAAAGCCATGGCTTAATGAAGAATCGGGCGGTATTGTTCTGGCACAAGAACGGGAGAGTGAAGAAAAATCCCTCGGTGGCCTGTGAAAATCAGATTGACGGTTTTATGAAAAAACAAAAAAAAAAAAACAAATGGAAACGTCGTTAATTACCTGATAGGCGGACAGCATTAAAATGAGAAGGGCCCAAAATAATTTCATCATTTTCTCACCTTTAATTGTAATCCACTTCTTCAAGAATATAACTCAAAAGCGCGCAATGACTAACTGCGAAGTAACTCTGAATGCAATAGAAAATCATGTCCCTTTTATATGGTGGTGACTCTTTCGAGAATGTAGAGAAAAAAGTTTGTAAGATCGGATCAACGAAATGAATTAAGGAAATGAATTCATATTTTTATTTGTCACTTTCGATATGCATCTTTCTACAAAGAAGATATAAAGCAACAAAGCTTGCAATGATGCACGTGGTTAATCGCTAATTGATCAATCGTTGTTTTTGTTTTTGAAATTGTTGCCCATCCGTTTAAACAGTGAAATATCAAATCGATTAGTTCTTAATCGGTATCGATCTACAACGCAATAATATAATAATGCCCAATTCCAACAATTGGATAAGCACTCGTTTAATAAATAAAACTGTTAATATCAAAATCATCCATTTGTTTGTATTCAATCCAAAACAATATCCAATGAAATGCGCTTGCACATTTTTTTTCGCCGAGAAAATGTGTATTCGGAAAAGCACGATATAGCTCACATTTGAGACGTCAATTTGTTCCTTGAATATCGCTTGCTGCATCGCTTGATTGCAATATAAATATCATCTGAATGTTGAATAAACGCAATTTTCATCAAGTTCGGCTCAAGAACGGAGCTCTGCGGTCTCGTTTTTTACCTGAACAAGTGCAATGCACAAAACTATAAAGAACAATGCGGCTGTAATTTTCGTATTTTTTCAGGAACTATTTGAATTCAATAACTGATTGAATGGTAAATTCTGGAAAATGCTCATCCATCTTTTCTACAATTCGCATGACTGTTTACTGAGTTGCATTGATACCTTAGGGCTGACGTCTTTGCGGTTGCACCACGAATATGAAACCAATAAGTGTACACCCCAGCATATATTTACATGCATATTTTACACATTTGTAAAGTAAACACTTTCAATTTTCTTTCGGTTTCAATTAATTCTCATTCATACTTGATAACAATATTTCGAAGAACAGTACTTCATGTAATTTTTTTGAAAATGGTATGATGAACTCTCCCGAGTGTTTTTTTATTGTTGTTCGTCTAAAAGATATAGTTTGAATTTCCAAACTTCATTCAAGCATTTGGATTACGTTCTTTTGAAATCGTAGAAAGAATTGATTGCAAGAAATACATCAAAAGTCTTTTGCCCTTCTACATTTATTTCAGTTGTCTAATATTATCTATTTTTTCTACTGTTCATTAACTTTAATGGAACTATAATGCCGTCAATTGATCAATCTATCAATTATTATTTCACATGGAACATCATCACCATTTCACTGTTTTGTCAATCGTTGTGTGAATGTTCTACCAATTCGTTGTCGTGTTGCGAGTGAGTTGCAACAGTTGACACACCAATGGGCTAACCGTGTACTGGAAATTGAGATATTGACATTTTGCTTGCAAAAGTGTCAACGTTATGAAAACTCCCTCCGAAAACTGAAAAAATCATTTTTTTTCAACAAATATATTTCGAGGTACATATATTTTCAACTGAGGCAATTACTTACCTCGTATGTAAACAACGATAGAATAAGAAAGACGAACACCATTTTAGCCATTTTTACGATACAAATTTCGTCCAAGATTTTACTGCGGTGGGAAACTGCAGTTGTCATGCCAATTGACGCTTATTTTATACGCTTGAGTCTCATTCTAGATTTATCCTTTTTCAGCTGCAAATTTATTAAGATAACTAAAATGGTCAAAGATTTTTGATCGAAAATGAGATCACTGAGAGAAAAAAAAGTTGATCGACATGCATCAATAACATTATTCGTTTATTCGTCCTTCATTTATTGAATTCAAAATACATTGTGATGGTCTACATTTTTAATCAACCTCAAAATCTACGCATTTATTTTCAAATTGATCGATTGTCATCGGAAACTGACAAAAAAGTGCATTCTGTTAAGGTCGCCATCGCAAATATAGGTCGCGGCTAAAAACAAAACAACGTTATCACAAATCGATAACGTTTACGGGCAACTGGTTTCACTTTCGATATTTTGTATATTTTAACCAATTTTTCTTATTTGAAATGGTGCCGTTGCACTTAGAAGGTAAAATTTGAAAGTCGCAAATGGAGACCATGAATGATATCGACAACAGTCGATATGCAATCATTCAGATTCAATAACTTGTTGATTGCTTAGAATAGTATCGATATCTCCCACGATAGGTGTGGTAGTGTTTAATATTTGACAATGGATTGGATTCTCTCCATCAGGGACCTCCAGTGTAATGCACGATACATCTAATTTTTTGGTTAGTCCGGCACATGTCTGTAAAGAAGAAACAACCACATGCAACTTATATAATTCACACTCACATGATATGATAAAATCATCAGCGCAAACAATAACCAAACAATCTTTGCCATTTCTATTCAAATAGTATTGAGATTCATACAATGTTAGCGTTGACTGATTCCAACGTTTTAGGAAACAGGGGGTGTGTTTCAATATTCATAGTAGATTTAAATGACAAAACACTGCCAAAGAAATAAAAGAATGTAGTTACGGCTTCAAATAACACTTTGAATACCTTTTTTCAATACGAGAAGCACTCGAAGGAATGTTCATTTAAACGAAATATTGTCCAGCATTGAAACAGGAAGTGACATAAATGGAAACCAAATGACGCATTGTCTTTTTGTAAACAGCATTGAAATCAATCATAAAAATCGAAAGTTTATTGAAATGCCCCATTTCTATACTTTGATTTATTGACACATTTTCTTAAAAACAATGAATTTCAGTGTCAACAATTGCTCAAATTCATTAATGAGTCCCGATTTCCAAAATGAAATTCGACCATGAAATGGTGACTTTCGAATTCTTTACGAGACGAAACAAGCCTCTTATCGTTTGTTTCTGTACCAAGGTGACCTACGGGTGCAAGTGTTTTTATTTCTCATTCAGTTCAACTCCGTTCCGTTTACGTTTTTGTTCCGTGTCCATTCTGTGAGTATTTCTTATGGAACTAGCCTATTTCCGTCTTTTTGGATGAATACATCGTCGCTATTTTCCTCTTAGGGCTGTCGTCTTTGTGGTTGCATCACGGATATGAAACCTTTTTACGCATTTGTAAAGTAAATACTTTCAATTTTCTTTCGGTTTCAATAATTTTTTGATTTTTGGAAAACAGATTTAATGTTTCTTTAAATGGAATGACGCTCTTGAGAAAAATGCGTCTAGAAAAGATTATTTGAAATTCAAAACCTTATTTAAGCATATGGATGGCATTTTTCTGGAATCATAGAAAGAAATTATTCAAAATAATACACCAAAAGTCTGTGATTTGCCCTTCTACGTTTACAACCTTAATCCTAGTTTACAGTTTGCCGTGCGAAAAAGAAGTCTGTACATAAATCTCCTTCTGACCAAATTTCATAAGTGGACGCAATTTTTTTTGCATACAAAACAATTGGCGTCCATCGTTTTGCATGCAAAAATTGTGTGGTGAATACCAAATTTCTTTCGCTTGGACATGCAAATAGAACTTAAATTAATCTCAGAAAATTTTCACATACAAAAATGTTCGTAAGATTTTTGCATGCAAAAAAAATCATTTCCATTTTTAGTGCGTCGGTTATTTTTATCCGGGCAAGCCTGGTTACATCAAGGAATCATTGCGATAAAAAAAATTGAAATTTCTTATAGCGAACAGTAAACTCGACTGTATCTACTTTTTTTTACTGTTTATTAACTTTGTTGGAACTATAATGCTATCAATTGATCGATCTACCATGTGACATCATCACCATTTCACTATTTTGCCAATCGTTGTCTGAATGTTCTACCAATGCGTTGTCGTGTTGCGGGTGATGTTCAGCAGTTGACACACCAATGGTTGGACCGTGTACTGGAAATTGGTATATTGACATTTTGATCGCAAAAGTGGCAACGTTATGAAAACTCCATTCGAAAACTAGAAACAATTTTTATTTCAACATATTTTTTTCGTGGTACATTTTCAACTGAGACGATTACTTACCTCGTATGCAAACAGCGATAAAATAACAAAAGCCAACACCATTTTAGCCATTTTTACAACCGAACACAAAATACAACGTTCGTCAAAGATTTTACTGCGGTGGGAAACTGCAGTTGTCATGCCAATTGACGCTTATTTTATACGCTTGAGTCTCTGTATTTATTTTACCTTTTTCTGCTGCGACTTTATCAAGACAACTAAAACGGTTAAAGGTGTTTGATCGAAAATGAGAGCACTGAGAAAAAAAAGTTGAACGAAATGCACACAACAACATCATTCATTTATTGAATTCAAAATACATTATGCAGTCTACATTCTTAATCGGCCTCAAAATCTACGCACCTGTTTTGAAAACGAACAATTGTCATTGGAAATCGATGAAAAAAAGCGTGTTGCATTCCGTTAAGATCACTATCGCAAATATGGGCCGCGGCTAATAAGAACAAAACAACGTTATCACAAATCGATAACGTTTACGGGCAATGTTTCAATCGGTTTCACTTTCGATATGTTGTATGTTCGTAGAACGCTATTATTATTATTATTATTTCAATTATTTTTTTGTTTTAGAATGATGCCTTTGCACGAAAAAAAATTCACTTGAAAGTCGCAAATAATGACCATAAATGATATGGACAATTGTTGATTGCAATCATTCAGATTCAATATCTTGATGATTGTTCAGAAAGTATCTGTCGCAATCGACATATTTACTGTTGTTTAATAAAGCATTATGTAGGTTATTTAATAAAGCATTATTGCTGTGCGATGCACAATTGAAGGTTTTAGGTCATACCATATTGTTTGTCATGAATTTAAAATATGCATAATCGAAACTATATAAACCGAAGTGAATAAACAGAAAACGCTTAGTTCAACTGAACCTGCACATTGAATCGTTTCATTTCAAGAAGGTTTCATTGAGCTGAGACAGTATCGTTAACTCTCCCGTTAGATGCGGTAGTATCTCTATAATTTGGACAATAGATTGGAATCTCTTGTTTAAGGGCCTTCAGAGTTCTGCACGATACTTCAAGAATATGCTGTAATCCATCCATAACGCTTTGCCCGGCACTTGCCTGAAAAGAAGTTATATTATAGAAAAATACACATGCAGCTTATTCAATTCGCACTTACATGATATGATAAAATCATCAGCACAAAGACTGAACAAACAATCTTTGCCATTTTTTTTTCAAATAGTATCGACCTTTACACAAAGATTTGCTAGAGTTGACTGATTCCAACGTTTTGAGAATCAGAGGATGAGTCTCGATATTTATAGTAGATTTCAATTACGAAACAATGGCAAATAATTCAAAAAACGTAGTTACGGATACAAATGGGAATGTGCATTTAAATGAAATACTGTTCAGCTTTGAGAAAAGAGGTGACAACAATGGAAACTAGATGACATTGTCTTTTTTCAAACCGCATTAAAATCAGTCATAAAAATTGAAAGTTTATTGAAATATCTCGTTTTTATACTTCGGAAAATGGAATTCCAAAATTTAACCTTACGAGTTTAGAATTGTTCGTGCGAAAAAAAGTCTGTGCAAAAATCTTTGTCTGAAAATTTTTTCGAGGTGAATGCATTTTTTCACTGGTGGTGAATACCAATTTTTTTTTCGCATGGCCAAAAAAAAGAAAATTCTTTTTTTTATTTTTTATATTAAACTATAATTATTATACCATTGATTGATCAAAAAATGTAGATAAAACTTATATTCACCTCAAAAAATTTGTACATACAAAAAGGTTCGCAAGATTTTTGATTTCCAAAAAACTAATTTCCATTTCTAGCCTCTCGGTTATTTTAACTAGGGCATCCTATGTGTTATGTGCTTTGGATACATCAAGACACAAATAATTGCTCTAGGAACCATGATGATTGACACATAGATAGGCAGAAACAATTTTGGAATTTGAATTCTTTTCTTCGCATGCCCAATTGTGAATTAGATTTTTTCTACTATTTATTAACTACAATGTAACTATAATCAATCCCATCGATTGATCAATCTATCAATGATATCATGGGACATATTTTGTCTCATTGACTATTTTGTCAATCGTGTTCTGAATGTTTTACCAATTCTTTGACACACGAATGTGTACTGGAAATTGAGATATTGACATTTTGCTTGCAAAAGTGTCTACTTTATGAATACTTCGGGATACATTTTTAAATGCAGCGATTACTTACCTCGTATTTAAATAGCGATGAAATAAGAAAGGCCATCACCATTTTACCCATTCTTACAACTTAAAACCAAATGCTTCTCAAAAAGATTCTACTGCGGTGTCCCTTTCTATATTTAATCTTATGCAGCTTTGACTATGCAGCAATTTTATCAAAATAACTGTAATAATAATAATGATGGTCAAAGGTTTTAGATCGAAAAGGAGACCACTGAGAAAAAATGTTGATCGAAATGCACACAACATACTTCGTTCATTCGTCTTTCATTTATTGAATTCAAAATATACACTGTGCTAGTCTAAATTCTGAATCAGCACTAAAAATCAACGCATTTATTTTAAAACTGAACGGCCGTCATCGGAAATTCACAAAACAAATTTTTTTTTGTATATTCGTAGAATGCCATTGATATTATTATTATTATTACATGTATTATTAATATCTATTATTTTAATTCTTCTTTCCTATTTAGAATGATGCCTTTGTACGAAAAAATCCACTTAAAAAGTAAAACTTGAAAATCGCAAATGGAGACCATGAATGATATCGGCAGCATTCGATATGCAATCACTCAGATTCTTGATACGTCCTTGAGATCGTATCGTTATCCCTCATGAAAATTACAGTAGTAGTAGTGTTTCCTTTTAGACAATAGGTTGGATTCAATCCAAGAACGTTGCGCAGAAAACTGCAATTCATTTCATGAAGAGCCTCAATAAAAAACCCGTCACTTGTCTGAAAAGAAGTTATACTATAGAAACAAGCACAAGCAACTTATATAATTCACACTTACATGATATGATAAAATCATCAGTGCAAACAATAACCAAACAATCTTTGCCATTTCTATTCGAATAGTATCGAGATTCACACAGTTATTTCAGAGTTGACTGATTCCAACGTTTTAGGAAACAAAGGGTGGGTTTCAATATTTATAGTAGATTTCATTGACAAAACTCTGGTAAAGAATTCAAAAAATGTAGTTACGGCTTCAAATAACACTTTGAAAATCTTTTCTAATACAGGAAGCAATCAAAGGAATTCGAATGAAATATTGTCCAGCATTGAAACAGGAAGTGACATGAATGGAAACCAAATGACGCATTGTCTTTGAACAGCATTGAAATCAATCATAAAAATCGAAAGTTTATTGAAATGCTCCATTTCTACACTTTGATTTATTGACACATGTTCGTAAACAAAATAAATCTCAGTGTCAAAAACTGTTCAAATTCATAAACAGATTCAAAAAAAATAATTTCTCAAGAAAACATTCCAAATTGTCAACTGGTCGCATTCAAAATACCAAATTGTTCGTGTTGCCCATGTCGAGAAATGATTTCACATGCCTTTCGCCGATTGCAGCGCACCCAAAAACAGTGACGTTTCATACGCACATATACTCGTTCGTATCAGAGTGGTGCAAAAGAGGTGGTGCGAGCGAGAGAACTGGATGGTTTCAGCTCAAATCAATATGGCCGTCAAAAGCTGTGCACAGTGTTTTGTGTGAAAGATTGTAGCTGGACTGAATAATCATCGTCGCTCTTCGACACACACAAGGAGAACTACACAGTGCTAATCGCTTTCGAATTCATAGAGAGAAAGAAAGAAAAGAAAAATACAAAGTTTTTTTTTTGAAGAGAAAACGTAGAAAGAGATTTCGTGATTATAAAAAAAGTGAACCAGTGACTCTTGGATAATTTCTAGCTCGTTTTCGTATTCATTTTTAGAATGTGAGTGCAAAAAACACGAAGAGAAAAAAAAACAAATCAATTTTACTAAAAAATCATTTCATATCGTCAATAGAAAGAAGAAGAAGAAGAAGAGGAAAAAAAACATTAGGGCTTTGACACAAGATAAAACATAATTAGTTTGTGTAATCGTGTCCATTCTCGTTTCGAATGACTTATAATTCAATGGAATTTGGTGTCTGATGAGGTTTCAATGAAAAAAAAAACTCGCTGTTTTTTTCGCACTCTCTGTTGCGTTCATCATCAATTCATCTAACAACGCAAATACGTCTGATTGTAGCTCCGTGATGTTTTTTTTTCTCTCTCTGAGTGAGTGTATGTGCGATATACTGAAATATTCCTTGAAGCAATTGCACGAAATCGCATTTACACACTGATCGGATGCTCAAATCAAGTGCTTCAATAATAAAAAAAACAGATTGGGACGAGAGCAAAAATCAGCGAACAGAGAGACGAAGAAAAAAAAACAGAATCGAATATCACACGAATGCGTCGAAAATGTAATTCAATAAAATATTGAGAACAAAGAGCAAAAGCAACAACAACAATAACAGAAAGTGACAGAGCCAATGGGTTGAACTTGTACGGATACAATACACCACATCCAAATACACACAGTCACACATACGAATGCTGTGCAAAGACCGTGTACATGAGAGAGATAGAGAGAAGTTGAGAAGAAAAAAAAACACCAACACCACAGCCAGTGCAATTTCAATGTAATTACGGAGAAATGAGAAGCAAAAAAAAAACGCAACAATGAAAAGTCAAGTGGCGATCCATGTACCTATTTACTGGATACATTTTGTTGTCTCTCTCACTGGCTCTGAAAATCAAACAAGACAGGAAGCTCTGAAAATCAAATTAGTCGTACGAAAACGATTCAAATATGTGTCTGGTGCAGTTCTATCATGTGTTTGACTTAGATTCCCAATAATATTCCTATGGCTGGACATTTTGCGCGCTGCTCAAAATTTAGGCGTGAGACAGAAAAAAAAGAAAGTAAAATATTTTTCTAGCGCACAAACACACAAACGGAAAAAAAAGTTGTTTTTGCGTTGTGATATTTTCGTTGCAAGTTGTTCAACTTAAGCTGTGTGAAGATTATCGTGCCATATATTACTTTCGTTTGTTAATATCTGTTTGTTTTTTTCCTTTCTTTTGCAACGCAGTTTGGCGGAATTAAGTGGTTTCAGTTTTGTTTTTCCTCGACCGAAAAATCGCAATGATTTTTCCCTTGGATTTGAATACAAATCGCTCGTGTGCAGAACAATGCTTGGATTTTAAGTTTGGATAACAAAAGCATTCGCAAATCAATTATTAGTCATTGACAGTGGTCGGTTGATCGTGTTTCTGTGTGTGTATGAATGTGCAATGCACATTTTGCAAGCGACTGTGAATGCAATCTCTCTTTGTTGCCTGTTTTGCCAATTGCAAACTGCGCCAAGAAGATTGAATTACTATGGCAAACTGCGTTTTAACAGCGAATACCTGATTTTCCACTTGACTTGGAACTGTGTTGCGAAATCACACTACACGCTCAGCGCAAATGATGTGTGTGATAAAATGCGACCGAAAACAGAGCCCATTATTAATTGCACCACCCGAATATACAATAAACTGTAACCAAAATGATGATAAAGGATAAATGTTATCATATTGTTTCTATTGTATTACATTCGCAATAACGGAGCGAATGAAAAGCAAGGCGTGTTGAATGTGCACACCATCACACTGGCAACACAAACAAATGACTTTCAAGTGAATCGTTTCGTTCTTTGTGTCAAGTTGACATCCATCGTCAATTTCCATAGAACTAAAGCACACACATACACTCGCATCCGTAGGCACATTTGTAGATGTTTTTTTTTTCTGTATCCAACATCAAACTGTAGTAAAAAAAAAGTCAAGAAGAAGAAAGAAAGAATAAAAACAGACATAACAGTCAAGTCCAGCACAGACAACTGATTAAAATTCTTTCAAACGCAATACAAGACCCCGTCGTATTTTCTATTTCATTCGTATTTGTTGGATACTCAGCAATATTTTACTGTTGTTGACTCTGTCGCTAGCTATATATGTTTGCTTACTGTGCACACGAACAACGGAGCTCGCGATACACTTGCTCGTTATTATACGACTGGTCTAATGTGTATACACAATTTGTGTGCGATGCGTCATCTCTTTTTGTATGATACAGGAAAAAGAAACGAACGTAAACTAAAATTCGATGAAAAAACAATTATTTTTCCATTCATTCGAAATGTCAAAGCAAATGTGAATTTTAACCATTTTTTTTCTTCATTCGTACAGTGTAGATTGAGTTCATAGACTTGGTGGTGTGCTTCAGTGTAATTTTATTGAATTTTTTTTTAGCCAAGTGTTGAATTAGAGTGTTGGGTTTTTCAAGTGATAATCATCAATCGAAAATTTTTCTACAATTACTGGGTATTGCCTACAGTTTAGCTTCTATCATCATTTAATTACGACGCCCATTCTTCTGTCATAGTTTCTATCTCACGAGATATGAAATCAGGCAAAGATAAACAAGTTTGTTCATAGTTTCTCGAATTTTCAATTCGTCTTATTTCCATGGAATACAATTCTGGATCGATACATTTTCATCAAATTCTCAATGGTCAAATTTGTTTTTTATAAAATCAAGTGTGTTCTCTCGGTGATGACTTCATAAAATTTGTGCTCCATTTGAAATGCAAGACGAAAAGCAATAGGCCACAGACATTTGAGTGGCTAGGTCAATTCGATTTGAACGATTTCTCATTCCAACTATCCAATTAACACAGGCAGCGCGTCATGAATCGCATTGACTCGTTTATTAGTTCGGTGCATGTTAAGCGTATGTTATTCTTTCAATTTTGATGCGTAGCATCAGAATGTGGGAATGATTATTCGGAATTCCATGATTAATCTAGAGTGAGCGAGTGGGAGAGAGAGAGAGAGAGAGTATATACGGGTGTTCTCGAACCAATTTTTTGGTACGGGTGTATTTATTGTGTGTATTGCTGTGCATGTATGCGTCAAGCATTTCAAGTTCGTTAATTGAATTCAGTAATTGAGAGTGTATTTGCTGCGGTGTTACGAAAAGATATCAGCAGAATACTGCATTGTTCCCACCATTCAAAGCACTGTAAACAAACAAAAAGAGGGAAAAAACAATAATAAAGCAGAATTCACTTCGAACTATTAATAAATAAAAGACGGAAAAACACGAAGCCATATCGATGTTTAATAAAATTGAACGATAACATCCATAATTTTTTTTGTTTTTCAACTTTGCATTTGCGTAGCAACGTCAATTCGAAATGTCACGTGTGCTGCTCTACGTATACGCTCTATCTCATTCGCACTTTAATCCGGCGGAAATCAACGCGCAAATCTGAGAATTGTTTGAGAAATTTTTTTTATTGATATTGTTGTTATCTGAAAATGGTTTTTGCATCTATATTCTAGAAAAAACCCATTGATAACGATTGAGCTCAGTGATGAGTTAAATCGTTTCTCATTATGCTTGCATGGTTGTATGCGTGTGTGGAGATCTGATTTTTATACGTTTTGGATTTGTTATTCAAATTAGGAGATCTGTGCGAATTATATGCAAATTGAATGCCAACGAATACGCCCATTCGAGCACAACGATATGGCAAATGCAACAAATGAACATATTTTGTGCTGATCAACACACTTTCACACGCAAACCAGTGTCTGTGTGAGCGTATGGAATGTGTAAGAGCAATGAATTGGTTACGACTGACACCGAATGGTCCTATCTACATAAGCTTCTCGATAAGAACAGCCAACAAAAAAAAATGTTTACAAAATATTTCAAAATACACTCGGTCACAAAATTTATTGTTAAAAGTCAACAAAATATACAGCGAGATACTGAACGAGTTTACGTGTTGCTTTGCTCTTTGTCAAAATTTGTCTGAAAATCATTTTGCAAGCGTTCAAATTTTGCTTACGGTTAGGATTCCGCAGAAAATAAGACACGAGATGACATATATGCATCTGTCACTGTTGCGTTCATTAGTATGAATTGTTGTTGACTTTATATCAGTGCGTTGATAAAGCCCCACCGAAAAAATATTTTTTGCCAAGAATTGTTAGTCAATAAGAAAGAAAGAAGAAATTTCCATACGGAATTGCTACAAAAATGAAAATAACCATTATAACCATTAACCTTTATTCCATAGATAGAACAACAAAAAGCGTCCGCTTCAGATAATTCGAGATAAAAACGCAACAAATCCGCCGAAAACAATTTTAATTAACATAAAATGGCATCGACACCACGCGGAAATGCAGCGCAACGACCAAATGGTTCGGCCCAAGGAAAGATCTGTCAGTTCAAATTGGTGCTGTTGGGAGAGTCGGCGGTAGGGAAATCATCGTTGGTGTTGCGATTCGTCAAGGGGCAATTTCATGAGTTCCAAGAAAGTACAATAGGAGCTGCATTCTTGACGCAAACCGTTTGCATGGAGGACACAGCCGTTAAATTCGAAAGTGAGTTGGGTTTGGTATTTTTGTTTCTGCGTGAAGTCAAGCAATTGTTTGCATCAATTCGATTCGATGCATTGATTTTCATCCGAAATGTCAATTCTGATGTACATTTTCTGTTGTTTATTTTCAGTTTGGGATACGGCTGGCCAGGAAAGGTGAGTAATTTCGCAGTTACAAGTGAAAGTTTTCTAAATTATCCGATTTTTTCGCTGAAAAAGTTTTTGATTTACACGCAACGACTAATATAAATCCCAATTATTTACAACAGATATCACAGCTTAGCACCGATGTACTACCGAGGAGCTCAGGCGGCTATCGTTGTCTACGATATTCAGAATCAGGATAGTTTTCAACGTGCTAAGACCTGGGTGAAAGAACTCCAACGACAGGTAATTAAATGATGAATCATCCACCCACCGCCAGCCAAATTTCTCATGCACGAAAAATCCTTTACTAATTTAATTATTCTCTTCGTCTCTGGCATTCATCCGGCTTATTTGTAACGGATGAACATGTAATCATTTGCGCACGCGATGCACTGAAAAGGCTTCACCAAACATCGTGATTGCTTTGGCCGGCAATAAAGCTGATTTAACGAACAGCCGTGTCGTAGAATTCGAAGAAGCAAAACAATATGCTGAAGAAAATGGATTACTATTTATGGAAACATCCGCCAAAACTGCAATGAATGTTAACGATATATTTTTGGCAATCGGTATGTACATTGGATTGCTGGGATTTGGCACCAAGTTTTCTAATTCAATTTTAGTTCATGGTCTAGTTTGCGTTTTATTCTTATTTCTCTTTAGTTTTTTGTCTATTTTTTCTTTTTTTAGAGAAACTTTTCTTTCAATTTTTTGTTTTTTCTTGTTTCTTCTTTGTTCTCGATCTATTTTTCGCCTTTTTGTCCCTTTGCTATCATTCTAAATGTGCCTATTGTACTTTCAGCAAAAAAATTGCCAAAGAACGAAGGCGGCGGCAGCCAAGGAAATGGACAAGGTAGAAGGCTAGAAAATGAGCAAAATCGACAACCAAACTCGTCGATAAATTGTTGTAAGTGATGTTATGGTAAAGGTACGTATCGAACACATCAACTATTTACCTTCTCAATAACCACCCTTTCAGTGTCGGTTGCACCCTTTCTAATCATTGTCGAAAATTCTTCCACTCTCTCACACAGATTTCACTGGCGATAGCTTTTTGGTTATACATAAAATATATTAAATGTAATTGATTTACACACACACACACACAGAACAAGTGGGCTGGATCAAAAAAAAGAGAAATAAACAGCGAAAAATTTATAAATATATTCATATATATTATAATTATTCTTTCCATTTAATTTAATGTTTATTTTATTAGTATTTTCTGTATTAAACAAAGTAAGAAAGAGATAAATGAAAATCAAGCAAAATTTCACACAGAGCAAATGGATGAAACAGAAAAAAAGATTGAAAAAAAAATAATCACAAATAAAAAATGAAGAGAAAAAAAATGAAGCGAAATTTGCATGTATGATGTATGGAATGTTGTGTATTTCAAGCAGAATTAGTTTGAGCTTATATTTTTTTTTAAGTAAACCAAATCATAATTATTCCTTTCCGTGAAAAGCTAGCCGAATTTGTATTTTGTCCGAAAGTAAATGAAAATTTAAGCAAACCAAATCTAATTTGTCGCGCATAATACACATACACACACACACACACAAGATAATCAATGTTTTGAAAGAAGAGATTCATTTGTTATTGGAATTATAATTACTGAAGAGAAGAAAAAAAAACAAAACAAGCTTATCTGTGCAAATAAAAGCGGCTCATTTGTGCACTTCTCTTCTGCAATGCATATTGTTGTAAGTGGGCGATCATTTCATAAGTGTTTTGAAACCAAACAGAAAATAAAAATCCTCTTTCATTCTTATATATTACACGGCGACCGATCAAGTGTATAACCCAAATATTATTATCAAATCGACTTAGCGAAGCAACGGCGTTTGTTTTCTTTTCAATTTCGCTACAACAACAGAATTTCTCAACACCACAGACAACCCAAACCGATGAGTAATACAGTAATACACGAATCGAGACATTGACCGTGTGGAAAATTTTTTGACTGACTAGTTAACCGATTAATTTTGGGCATTTTGACTGACAGTGGTTGACTAAAAGTGATTATCTCGAACAAATTAAACGTTGTCACGTCAAATCACGGTCGACATGTAACTGTAGTTAACTTTAAAATCACTCTTAGTTAATTTCCAGCCAAATGTCCCAAATTAATCGGCTGACCCAAAGAATGATTAAACATGATTATCTTCATTCAAAATAGTTGATTTCAATCAACATAGCCAGATTCAGTTGTGTACCACTACTCAAAACTATATGCAACTGAGTGGCTGTTAGTCATTTAATTTACACACGCGTAGGGTGAAACAGTAATTTTTCCCAAATAATAGAATCAGCCGGACATGTTAAACGTCTTTTTATGCAATTACGAAACATAGGAAGATGACAATAGCAACCAATTTGCCGAAATCAAGTCACAATCTTTGTTCTGTGCTGGAAGAAAGGAGAAAATAAGATTTAAAAACAATTTAAACGCAGTGATTTTATTACACATACACACACACACACATATATTTCAAAATAGAGTAAACAAAGTGGCTGCAATCGTCAAAACAAACACTTGAAATATAACTGACTTTTTTGTATTTAAAAATAAAAATGATGAAAAAAAACCCAACAAAAACAACAACAACACGTGAATCGATATTTGATAAATAACTATTATTGTGTACATTTGAAAAGGGGAATTCTAAGTAAATAGTTTATAGTTTATAAGTTTATGCAAACAACATCAACAATAACAATTTTGCAGCAGCGCAATGATACCAATCAGTGTTAATTGAAATAAGAGAGAGAGAGTTCATTGAACGGAAATTTTTCTATTGGTATCAAACATAGAATGTGCACGATATTCAATTTACCAATAAAAGAAGCTATAACTCCGACGACGCTTGATTCATATCAATTGAAAAATATTTAGTTGGTTTCACACATTAGCCTCAAGCAGCCAAGGTTATGCGTTGTTTTTCACATTTCCACACAGCGCATGTTGAACTTGGTTACTTTCTTTTTTCCAAATATTCGGTGGCACTTTCGTGTAGTGGCATATTTTTGCATTTCTTTCGCTAATTCCCAACAAATTAAAAAGAAAAACACAAAAAAAAATTTATTCTTTATAAAACAATTTGCAATTATAATGGACATTTTTTGTTCTCTTCTATTTTTTGTGGTGAACGTGATTCATTTAGGTTTCTCTTGTTAAACGTTTTTTTCCAGAAAAAAAAAAATTTTCAACTTTTATTTCTCACAAAGAATGAAACAAAGCAAATTTAATTAGAATCGACAATTTTAATTGATATATATGAAATGAATACAAAAACAAAAAAACTAATGAATTTTTTTACGATACTTTTGTGAAAAACATGAAAAAATAAAAACACCGATTCGATCAGTTAGTTTCCTTTTTGATATAATAAACTGAAATTAAAGGAAATTCGTAGGGAGCTGAAGTAATTAAAAAAAAACAAAAGTAATTGATATATTGAACGTAAGTTTCGGATGAGATGTAAAATTGAACTCATCTATAAATTAAATAAAAATCAAATGATTGAGAGAAAAAAAAACCGAACACCGAATTGTTCTTTCCATTTTTTGAGAGTCTTTTTTTCAGCGTTACAGAGTGTTTTATATTGAACACCTGGCATATTTTCGCTTGTGTCCGATCGGTTCACACGGTGAACTATGTGTATAATAATACAGTATCTCACGCCAACTCAAACTGCCAATACCCGTACGCCTTCTTGAAACAGAACAGCTGTCATGTGTGCTGTTTCTCCCTCATTAGCATAGTTGGCTTGGTTCCGTTTTTCGTTCCGCTTGACGTACTTTTTGATGTTTACTCCGTTTTATGTCATGCACATGGAAATTGACCGATTCAGTTGCTTTCTATCTCCGCGAGAATAATCGTCATCATTTTACATTTGAAAGTACTTCTTCATTAGAAACCGAGTGCCCATCGCAATTGAAAGCGACGTAGCGAGCTGAATTGGGATCGAAATGTCGTGTTGTGTTTAGTTTTCATATGAAACGTTTTATTTGTGACACATCGGTCGGGTATTGACTCTAGTTTGGCTGCATTTTAATTCGATTTTTAAAAAAGTTTCATTTACCGTATAGTGCAATGGCTGATAAATTCAAATTCAAGGTAAATCTAAGTTGCAAAAATAATTTTCTTCTCTTTTCTCTTTGTTCGACTGTTTCGCTCCTCTCAAGATGTTGTGTGTTTGAACCGACTTGTTTCCATTGTATGAGTGTGAATAAATGAGCGTCACGTCATTTATATGGCTTTTCATTTTCACATCAATAATTCATTCATAGTACCTGGATCCAGATTTTATCAAACGTTTGCAAGTGAATGTGAGCAAAAATGCGTCTCAGACAGTGAAAGATACCGCAAGTGCCAATAAAGATAAAGATACAGTAACTAAAGATAGTCAATCAGCTGACAGACGAAACCTCCCAAGAAATATTGCGCAAAGTCACAACAACATTTTGTCTCAATGCGTTGAATGCGATACAACGAAATTCAAAACGAAACTCTTGTCGACTTCATCAAAGCGAGTCACTCCACAACGTTCCACTCTAACTGTTCCCAGATTAAAATTGACGCCGTCTTCAGTTCCGGATAAATTTATCAGCACAAGTGTTTCAACAAAAGCATCTTCGGCTAATACGCCCAGCACCCAAATACAATTGCAACGTCAGTATGATGACATCGAAACGACTCTCGCCAAAATTACGTCATCACAGCGAACAATTTGCAGTGTAATCGATTCGTTGATGTAAATATATTTACATGCATGTATGCATTTTATTTATGTAGCTAATACAGTGCAACACTAGTTTCTGCTTTGATTATAATCAAATTTCAAGCGAAATTTTCCGCAACTAATTTCAATAATAATTGGTGCATTTCAGACCGAATCTAATGCAAAAACCGTCATTCGAAACGCCAGCAGAAGCAGAGAAATGTCGCAAACGATTTGACGATTTTTTGAAAGTGTTCACGAGAAATTATTTGTATCCAATTGATTT